>NC_048570.1:27226022-27533522 GCF_013265735.2 Oncorhynchus mykiss | reverse complement strand
ATATAGGAATATATGTTATTAAATTATTGCGCCAACGAGCGTCTGCGTTGCCAAGGGCTAAAATAGAAGTCATTCCTATTTCTGATGCAGATCGCGCTGCAAGCCCTGTCTCTCCCATCTCCTCATTGGTTTATAGAAGCAGATACCCACGTGCCATCTCCTCATTGGTTATACCCTGATTGAAAGACGAACTGTTTTGCCGGTCGTCGTGGTAATACTATGAAAGTGTAGATGCCAATCACCATATAAAGTTCAAAGATGAAAAGGTCTGGAAGGAGGAGAGATGACTAGAAACGATTCGGTTGACCGTTTTATGTGTGGATTAATTGTCAGAGGACCTTGTGCATTTCAGGTAAAATAACAACAGAATGTTTATATCCCAGGACAAATTAGTTAGCAACAGCAAGCTAGCTAAATAGGACAAATTAGCTAGCAAGTGCAAGCTAACTAGCTAAATTGCATGTTTAATGCTTTTCGACCTGTCCCCAAATTAATGTCATTGGTTCAGAGTTTGTTTTGATATTTTAACCTGCGTGTCGTGATCGCGTTTGGTGGAGGGGGACAAAATACATTTATGCACGATGGCGCACACGTGCAGCCGGTTTGGGTTCCATGTTAGGCTTACAGAAATACAAGTCTATAAAACAAATATGATGGGATACACAAGATATATTCCTTGTCAAGTTTTATCACAAATTCAAAATGGACTGTTTGATTGAAGTAGGAAAATATGTGTTCCAACAAGGAGCTACAGTTTTGGAATAATTGCGTCCTGTTTATTTCTCGCTTATGCTACTTTGCAAACTGCTAGTGCCATTTAGTATTGGTTAGCCTAGGGCCCTAGGCTATAACTCCCCTAAACATTGACAAGTTCCACACTGAAAATATGCAAAAATGGTTTGATAAAGACAAAGAGCGTACTTTCATCAGAATCATTGAGCATAGGCCTACTCACCAAACTGATGTCGTGGCTGTAATTAATCACCATACAATGTTCAATGTGGAAATGTTCATCCACTTAAATTCCAGAGAACAGGCAGAATAAACTAAATCAAACATCTGTATATCGAAAAGAAGACAGATTTTGGTTTGTAACTCAGATTTTTGTTATATTTCAACTGGCCAAATTGAGCCAGGTTTCAAATGATCACTCTTTGAAAATAACTGTTCCAGGCACGAGATGTGAATTACTTCACAATGGCAACTTTTTACATTTGGAAAAATAATGTTATATTTTATTCTGTTATATTTAATTTCTTTACAATGAAATAGGCGTGTCTTGACTATGATAAGGGCTCGAGAAATAAGAACATCTTGTCTGCTAAATAAATCAAAAACAAGGCTTCTAGAAGCAAGCACCACTGCTGAGGTTACTGCCTTTTTAAGATTGTGTTCCACAATGTAATATAAACAGTTGATATTACGGTTTCAATAAATTAATGTACATTTTATTGACAGAATATATATGGGGCAATTTAGCAATTAGGATTTGTTATCTGTAATGGTTATGATAAATTAGGCATTGTTGCGGTCTGTTGGCATATAGATAAACGTGCAATATTTATTTTCCAGTGCGGGCCTTGAGTTCTAAAAATAGATTTGCTTTTCCATTCGAGTACTCGAGAAAAAAAAATAATGCGGGTACTTGAACAGTCAAAGAATGTCAAATGCCCATCCCTACATATAAATACCCTGATGTCATTCACTGTCCCCCCTGAGTCGATGGAATTCACGGCTGAGAGAGAGAGAGAGCGAGAGGGCGAGAAAGAGAGATTACAGAGATTACAGAGAGCTGGTAGTCCCATCCACCAAACGACCAGGTGTGAAACAGGGAAGAGACTCAGGGGGTATGCTAATTTGGTATATAGGTGACCTAACCCACTCTATTAAATTAGTCAAAACAGGAACATTTGGCAAGAAATGAATAAGGACATTATCTCAACAGAGAAAAATGTCCTCATGTGTGCTACCTATATCCCCCCAGTAGAATCCCCATACTTTAATGATGACAGCTTCTCCATCCTAGAGGGGGAGATCAGCGATTTCCAGGCCCAGGGGGCATGTACTAGTCTGTGGCGACCTAAATGCCAGAACTGGACAAGAACCTGACACCCTCAGCACACAGGGGGACAAACACCTACCTGGGAGGTGACAGCATTCCCTCTGCCATATGCCCCACTAGACACAACTGCGACAACATAACTAACAAAAACGGGTCACAACTCCTGCAGCTCGGTCGGACCCTGGGTATGTACATAGTCAATGGTAGGCTTTGCGGGGACTCCTATGGTAGGTACACCTATAGCTAAAGTAGTACTGTAGTCTACTTTATTACTGACCTCAACCCAGTCTCTTAGAGCATTCACAGTCAGCCCACTGACACCCCTATCAGATCACAGCAAAATCAGTCTACTTGAACGGAGCTTTGCTCAATCATGAGGCATCAAAGCCAAAGGAACTGAATACTATTAAGAAATACTATAGATGGAAGGAAAGTAGTGTGGAAATCTACCAAAAAACAATTAGGCAACAAATTCAATCCATTCTAGACAATTTCCTGGACAAAACATTTCACTGTAATAGTGAAGGTGTAAACTTGGCAGTAAAAAACATAAACAGTACATTTGACCTCTCAGCTTCCCTATCAAATCTAAACATTTCAAGCAGACAACCTAAGAACATTAACAACAATGACAAATGGTTTGATGAAGAATGCAAAAACCTCAGAAAGAAATTGAGAAACATAGAGACCGGAGCCTACGCCTTCACTAAGGTGAATCACAAAAACAATACAGAAATACACTTCGGAAAAAGAAGGAACAGCACGTCAGAAATCAACTCAATGTAATTGAAGAATCCATATAATCGAACCACTTCTGGGAAAATTGGAAAACTCTAAACAAACAACAACACGAAGACGGAGATGTATGGATAAACCGCTTCTATAACAAAGAACAAACAGCAAAAACATATACAAATCTTAGAATCAACTATTAAAGACTACCAGAACCCACTGGACTATCCAATTACATTGAATGTAATTAAAACAACAGGACACAATAACAACCCTCCAACCCCAAAAGGCATGTAGTGTTGATGGTATCCTAAATGAAATTATAAAATATACAGACCACAACTTCCAATTGGCTATACTTAAACACTTTAACATCATCCTCAGCTCTGGTATATTCCCCAATATGTGGAACCAAGGACTGATCACCCCAATCCACAAAAGTGGAGACAAATTTGACCCCAATAACTACCGTGGGATAGACTCGTACATTTCCTCAGCGAAAACAATGTACTGAGCAAATGTCAAATTGGCTTTTTACCATATTACTGTACGACAGACCACGTATTCACCATGCACACCCTAATTGACAAACAAACCAAAATATAGGCGAAGTCTTCAAAAAAGCTTTCGACTCAATTTGGCATGAGGGCCTGATATACAAATTGATAAAAAGTGGTGTTGGGGGGAAAATATACAACATTATAAAATCCATGTACACAAACAGCAAGTGTGCGGTTACAATTGGCAAAAAACACACATTTCTTTCCACGGGGCCTGGGGGTGAGACAGGGTACCAGCTTAAGCCCCACTCTCTTCAACATATATATCAACGAATTGGTTAGGGCACTAGAACAGTCTGCAACACCCATCCTCACCCTACTAGAATCTGAAGTCAAATGACTAGTGTTTGCTGATGATCTAGTGCTTCTCTCCCCAACCAAGGAGGGCCTACAGCAGCACCTAGATCTTCTGCACAGATTCTGTCAGACCTGGGCCCTGACAGAAAATATCAGTAAGACAAAAATAATGGTGTTCCAAAAAATGTCCAGTTGCCAGGAACACGAATACAAATTCCATCTAGACACCATTGCCCTAGAGCGCACAAAAAAGCGATATACCTCGGCCTAAACATCAGCGCCACAGGTAACTTCCACAAAGCTGTGAACAATCTTATAGACAAGGCAAGGGCCTTCTATACCATCGAAAGGAACATAAAATTCGACATACAAATGAGGATCTGGCCAAAAATACTTGAATCAGTTACAGAAACCATTGTCCTTTATGGTTGTGAGGTCTGGGGTCCGCTCACCATCCAAGAATTCACAAAATGGGACAAACACCAAATAGAGACTCTGCATGCAGAATTCTGCTAAATATCGTCCGTGTACAAAGTAAAACACCAAATAATGTATGCAGAGCAGAATTAGGCCAATATCAGCTAATTATCCAAATTCAGAAAAGAGACTTTAAATTCTACAACCACCTAAAAGGAAGCGATTCCCAAACCTTCCATTACAAAGCCATCACCTACAGAGAAATTAACCTGGTGAAGAACATCCTAAGCAAGCTGGTCCTGGGGCTATGTTCACAAACAGACCGCACAGAGAGCCAGGACAGCAACACAATTCGACCCAACCAAATCATGAGAAAAAAAGATACTTGACACATTGGAAAGAATTAACAAAAAAAACTGAGCAAACTTGAATTCTATTTGGCCCTAAACAGAGAGTACACAGTGGCAGAATACCTGACCAACGTGACTGACCCAAAATTAAAGAAATATTTGACTATGTACAGACTCACTGAGCATAGCCTTGCTATTGAGAAAGGCCGCCGAAGGCAGTCCCCGCTCTCAAGAGAAGACAGGCTACAGTATGTGCACACTTCCCACAAAATGAGGTGGAAACTGAGCTACACTTCCTAACCTCGTGCCAAATGTATGACCATATTAGAGAGACATATTTCCCTCAGATACACAGACCCACAAAGAATTAGAAAACAATCCGTTTGTGACCTGTTGCCACAAGAAAAGAGCAACCAGTGAAGAACAAACACCATTGTAAATACAACCTATATTTAATGTTTATTTATTTTCCCTTTTGTACTTTAACTACTTGTACATCATTACAACACTGTATATAGACATATGACATTTTAAATGTATATTATTTTGGAACTTTTGTAAGTGTAATGTTTACTGTTAATCTTTTATTGTTTATTATCTATTTCACTTGCTTTGGCAATGTTAACATATGTTTCCTATGCCAATAAAGCCCTGAAATTGAATGGAGAGAGGGAGTGACAGAGAAAAGGAGAGACAGAGAAAGGGAGAGCACATTTTCGTGCTCATCATTTCCTGGATATGTTGGTGGGTGCTTATATTTGTCCTAATACAGTGAGTGTTAATTACCCAACTAAGTGTAGCCTAAATTTGAATACACATACTCTGGCACGTACACAGCCCATTGAAGTGACAAATAAAAAAAACTCCATTAACACTGTCCAGGCTCAGGCCATTCTCGGCTCTATTTAAGATTCCACACATTTTCTTACAGATCGACACAAAAACATCAAGACTATTGAGACTTCAGAAACAATGATTAACATTCTGTTACTGGTGGACTAATGGCATTTTATTTCTAATGGAAGCTTAATGTATGGTGGCTTAATAAAGCAGTCCTCTACTTTGATGTCTAATTACAATATGCAGAGTTTCAACGCCATATACAGCAACAGGACTGACGGCTTGTTTTCCTTGTCCTAAAATAGCGGTCACCAACCTTTTGAGTCAAGATCACTTTCCGAATTAAAATGCAAGCCAAATTAAAATGCAAGCTGAGATCTACCGCTCAGATTTTAATATATAACAAACAAATATATATATATATATATATATTATTATTATTTTTTTTTGTGAAGAATCAACAACAAGTGGGACACAATCATGAAGTGGAACGACATTTATTGGATATTTCAAACTTTTTTAACAAATCAAAAACTGAAAAATTGGGCGTGCAAAATTATTCAGCCCCCTTAAGTTAATACTTTGTAGCGCCACCTTTTGCTGCGATTACAGCTGTAAGTCACTTGGGGTATGTCTCTATCAGTTTTGCACATCGAGAGACTGACATTTTTTCCCATTCCTCCTTGCAAAACAGCTCGAGCTCAGTGAGGTTGGATGGAGAGCATTTGTGAACAGCAGTTTTCAGTTCTTTCCACAGATTCTCGATTGGATTCAGGTCTGGACTTTGACTTGGCCATTCTAACACCTGGATATGTTTATTTTTGAACCATTCCATTGTAGATTTTGCTTTATGTTTTGGATCATTGTCTTGTTGGAAGACAAATCTCCGTCCCAGTCTCAGGTCTTTTGCAGACTCCATCAGGTTTTCTTCCAGAATGGTCCTGTATTTGGCTCCATCCATCTTCCCATCAATTTTAACCATCTTCCCTGTCCCTGCTGAAGAAAAGCAGGCCCAAACCATGATGCTGCCACCACCATGTTTGACAGTGGGGATGGTGTGTTCAGGGTGATGAGCTGTGTTGCTTTTACGCCAAACATAACGTTTTGCATTGTTGCCAAAAAGTTCAATTTTGGTTTCATCTGACCAGAGCACCTTCTTCCACATGTTTGGTGTGTCTCCCAGGTGGCGTGTGGGGCTTTAAACGACACTTTTTATGGATATCTTTAAGAAATGGCTTTCTTCTTGCCACTCTTCCATAAAGGCCAGATTTGTGCAATATACGACTGATTGTTGTCCTATGGACAGAGTCTCCCACCTCAGCTGTAGATCTCTGCAGTTCATCCAGAGTGATCATGGGCCTCTTGGCTGCATCTCTGATCAGTCTTCTCCTTGTATGAGCTGAAAGTTTAGAGGGACGGCCAGGTCTTGGTAGATTTGCAGTGGTCTGATACTCCTTCCATTTCAATATTATCGCTTGCACAGTGCTCCTTGGGATGTTTAAAGCTTGGGAAATCTTTTTGTATCCAAATCCGGCTTTAAACTTCTTCACAACAGTATCTCGGACCTGCCTGGTGTGTTCCTTGTTCATGATGCTCTCTGCGCTTTTGACGGACCTCTGAGACTATCACAGTGCAGGTGCATTTATACGGAGACTTGATTACACACAGGTGGATTGTATTTATCATCAATAGTCATTTAGGTCAACATTGGATCATTCAGAGATCCTCACTGAACTTCTGGAGAGAGTTTGCTGCACTGAAAGTAAAGGGGCTGAATAATTATGCACGCCCAATTTTTCAGTTTTTGATTTGTTAAAAAAGTTTGAAATATCAAATAAATGTCGTTCCACGTCATGATTGTGTCCCACTTGTTGTTGATTCTTCACAAAAAAATACAGTTTTATATCTTTATGTTTGAAGCCTGAAATGTGGCAATAGGTCGCAAAGTTCAAGGGGGCCGAATACTTTCGCAAGGCACTGTATATTAAAATCTGAGCGATAGATCTCTCTCTCTCTCTATATAATATATATATGTTTTTTTTTAACATTTTCAAAATGTAAGCCTGTAACAGTTCTGTAGAAATAATGTTTGTGCAGTAGGCTATAGGCCCAAAATATTACACTGCATATTGGCTATGCTTGAATTGCCAATGTTGTTCTTCGCAGACCATTTTGAAATTATATAAATATTTTTTTATTAGGTACAGTGGGGCAAAAAAGTATTTAGTCAGCCACCAATTGTGCAATTTTCCCACTTAAAAAGATGAGAGAGGCCTGTAATTTTCATCATAGGTACACTTCAACTAAAAATCCAGAAAATCACATTGTAGGATTTTTTATGAATTTATTTGCAAATTATGGCAGAAAATAAGTATTTGGTCAATAACAAAAGTTTCTCAATACTTTGTTATATACCCTTTGTTGGCAATGACAGAGGTCAAACGTTTTCTGTAAGTCTTCACAAGGTTTTCACACACTGTTGCTGGTATTTTGGCCCATTCCTCCATGCAGATCTCCTCTAGAGCAGTGATGTTTTGGGGCTGTTGCTGGGCAACACAGACTTTCAACTCCCTCCAAAGATTTTCTATGGGGTTGAGATCTGGAGATTGGCTAGGCCACTCCAGGACCTTGAAATGCTTCTTACGAAGCCACTCCTTCGTTGCCCGGGCGGTGTGTTTGGGATCATTGTCATGCTGAAAGACCCAGCCACGTTTCATCTTCAACGCCCTTGCTGATGGAAGGAGGTATTCACTCAAAATCTCACGATACATGGCCCCATTCATTCTTAACTTTACACGGATCAGTCGTCCAGGTCCCTTTGCAGAAAAACAGCCCCAAAGCATGATGTTTCCACCCCCATGCTTCACAGTAGGTATGGTGTTCTTTGGATGCAACTCAGCATTCTTTGTCCTCCAAACACGACGAGTTGAGTTTTTACCAAAAAGTTATATTTTGGTTTCATCTGACCATATGACATTCTCCCAATCTTCTTCTGGATCATCCAAATGCTCTCTAGCAAACTTCAGACGGGCCTGGACATGTACTGGTTTAAGCAGGGGGACACGTCTGGCACTGCAGGATTTGAGTCCCTGGGGGCGTAGTGTGTTACTGATGGTAGGCTTTGTTACTTTGGTCCCAGCTCTCTGCAGGTCATATACTAGATCCCCCCGTGTGGTTCTGGGATTTTTGCTCGCCGTTCTTGTGATCATTTTGACCCCATGGGGTGAGATCTTGCGTGGAGTCCCAGATCGAGGGAGATTATCAGTGGTCTTGTATGTCTTCCATTTCCTAATAATTGCTCCCACAGTTGATTTCTTCAAACCAAGCTGCTTACCTATTGCAGATTCAGTCTTCCCAGCCTGGTGCAGGTCTACAATTTTGTTTCTGGTGTCCTTTGACAGCTCTTTGGTCTTGGCCATAGTGGAGTTTGGAGTGTGACTGTTTGAGGTTGTGGACAGGTGTCTTTTAGACTGATAACAAGTTCAAACAGGTTCCATTAATACAGGTAACGAGTGGAGGACAGAGGAGCCTCTTAAAGAAGAAGTTACAGGTCTGTGAGAGCCAGAAATCTTGCTTGTTTGTAGGTGACCAAATACTTATTTTCCACCATTATTTGCAAATAAAATCATTAGAAATCCTACAATGTGGTGAATTTCTGGATTTTTTTTCTCATTTTGTCTGTCATTGTTGAAGTGTACCTATGATGAAAATTACAGGCCTCTCATCTTTTTAAGTGGGAGAACTTGCACAATTGGTGGCTGACTAAATACTTTTCCCCCCCACTGTATATGATCACACAGATAATGGATCATTTGTTGTGTTACTTGTGAGGCACAGCTGAGTGAGCTTAATAATTTGCTTTGTTTTACTGGACAGATGGGCCTGCATCTGATGGTCAGTTGGAGAGGGAGGGATGGAGGGAGCAGTGTTGAGGCTGCCTCTCACCCATCCCTCCGCACTCCGCTGAGAAAAGGTGACATAGTCTTCCAGCTGATGGTGAAACTCAAGTCATGCACCAATTCATGTTGTTACTCCTATGACCAGAGAAAGTGAAATATTCCTTGATATTAAAAAAGACACACCGGCTGCAAATAATAACAATGCAGGCTTATCGGAACACTTTGCTATACTCATTCATTGCAGCTGCAGTCCTGGTTGTAGCGTGTGGAACTAGGGATAACGTGCATTTTATGGCTAGTAAAGAAAGGTGTTGAACAAAAATGTTGACAGTGCTGAATAACAATTTAAACATGAACATACACAAAAACAGCAGCTCTTTGCTGTATTCGTTGAGTCTCTCTAGTCATGGTTTTAAAAGTTTTGAAATCACAGTATCAACTTTGCTGTGTGTTCTAGGCTTTTTTTCCCCAGTCTATGGCTCGAAGAAACTGTGCAGACACAGTGATCTGAGCTATCTGATTGGTCAGCGGTGGGCCTATAGGTGCACTTGATTTGCTCTCTGGGCCTGCTGGGTAGGCGGAGTTCTACCTTCAGTTAAAAATGGGAACATTTTGCCTTCCCGGCGCTAGGGCTGCTGAATCAAGAGCACCTACCACCAACAGTGCAAAACTAATTTTAAAAAATAGGAACGCAAGGCTGTCACAAAATTGGGGAGAAAAATTAGTAAAAAAAAAGAAAAAAAAAAGACATTTAAAAATAAAAGTTTGGTGATAAACTAGGAATGCCTAAGAGATCAACCAGTCTCTCCCCACAATGTGTTCGTCCAATGCGGTGTATGTTTGTGTACTGTCCTGAGACAGTCCTGCTCTCCAGCCAATCCCCTGCCCCTGGCCCAGGAAGCTGGGCCCTCTGCCATATTCAGAGCCTGCCCACACGTCCGCCTGCCGCCCACCAGGAAGAGGAAATTAGAACCATTCCATCCTGTCACAGCTCTGCTACCAGAACACACGAGGAGACAAATAGTGCATGCACACAATCACTAACTAGTGCATTCATATGTTCCATCAAAGTTAATTTTGCCAGGGGTTTGACATGACAAGATCAGGAATTTCAGACAGATTTTTTGTTATAAACAAAAAAGTTAAAACACACACAAATTCACCAGACAACAAACACATTGAGTCCCTCTCTCTCAAACACACACCCCACTCCAAAAAGCAGCCTCTGGGGGAGGGGCCAGCAGGAGGAAGCAGGACCTTAACAAGCACTACGGAAGACGGATGGGATCCCTGCCTGGCCACTCCCTCTACCGCCTCTGCACTCTGTGTGTGTGTGTGTGTGTGTGTGTCAGGCTTTTCAGGAATGGAATAGCACTCACTGCGTGCTCGGACGGACGGGGGCGAGTATAGGGAATTAAACTTTAAACTTTCTTCCAGACACACTACCACAGCAGCCCCATTCCCTCCCCTGTCCAGTTCAGTTTTACTATCTGCTATGCTTTATTACAGCGCCTTCTGGAGCTAATGCTACGTACCAACTCCCCTTGTGTGTGCGCTCCTTCCCACTCTACAGACACAGCAGCTGTGGCTTGTGATGTATTAAAAACATGCGGACAATGGGAGAGGTGCAGGTCTAGATAGACACATACTTTTTAAGAGGATCGATCACCGTCTTCGAAATCTGGTTCACCTGTGGACGAACAGACATGGGTCAAAGTTCAATTTCTTTTTTTAAGTACAGTACTTCTCTTAATATGAATGTCTTTATGAATTAAAATGTGTTGTCAAAGTGGATTACATCAAGTTGAACATAATAGTTCCTCCAAGTCCCTGCCTCCACGCAAACAATCAACAATTGTGTATTTTCAAACAGAGCACTCAAGACAGAGGGGAGGGAGGTGAGGCGGGTTGCAAAGAAACTTTTGTGACGTTGACTGTTTTATTGTACACAAGCCCCGAGGAGAAATCCCTGAATATTCATTGAGCTCAACAATACAAAAGGATACAACTGTCAGGGGACGGACATGAAAGCAAAGCCCCACTGATTTCAAATCCTGCGGAGGGTGGGTTGCTTTACAAGATGAAAGTTCTTTGCAAACAAACATTTTAACAATAACAGTTTATATTTTCCTGCATTCTCCTTCTCGTTGCCAGAGCCGACAGGGGAAGGGAGGGAGGGGGAATTTGTTAAATGGAAGTAAATTAACATCTCATCTTGAGGCCTCCAGCCCTGACGCCAAAGTCCCATCAATAGAAGTTGGCACACAATTAACAACATGTCCAGTGTCATTTATATTGCATAGTCAAAATGAATGCTAGATCTCTGACAGAACGCTAAGTTAACCTGGCAAACAACTCCAGTGAACAACATCGCTAAGAACATTTCATGAGAAATAAAAGTGGCAAGACAACTCCATAAAGTGACAGCTCCATGTGAACAGTGAGCCTAGTACAAGTAATCACTTGCTCACTAGTTATTGGAAGGATAGTCAATCACAGAATATAAGAAACAAATACTGTAAAACAGCAGAGCTTTCTGAATGCCCTGACCATCTCTGAGAAGACACACACACATCAACACTGCTTCGCTAAAACAAGTACATAACACAAATGAATTTGGTTTGAGGGAAAACAAGAGAACCAATAACAAATAAGTACATGGGAATTTACATTTTCCTCTGTTTTACATATTCACACCATCCCCCCCTCCCTGGGAGAGAGAAAAGTCTGGAGCTGCGCTGCTGCTGAGGTGAGTGCATGCAGTAAGCGGGGAGAACAACAACAGCACATTTGCTTAAGCATGCTGGTGCCCTCTACCCTCTGCCCCTTCTCACAGAGGAGGGGGGGGGGGGGGGGGCAGGACTATTCCACTGAGGCCCAGCAGTGCCTGGGGCCAGAACTCTAGCAGCAGTCTCCATGAGTGAGTCACGGGGCAGAGGCCATCCCGGCACACAGGCCTCCCAAAAATACACGCAGATCGCAGAGGAAATCAATATCCCTCCAAACGGAGCATCCTCTACTGCTCAGCCGCCATTTTCACTGGGGCTCGGCTTCAGCAGCAGTGTGCCGGGGGGGCTGTGCGCCCTCCTCAGCCCCAGAAATAAACACACAGGCCTGGGCCACTGCTGCCTTCATTATCCCTGCACATTTTATCTGCTCGCTCGCTCTCTCACTCACAGCCCCGCGGCAGAACATCTTCTCTCAACACCAAAGAGAGCAAAGGGTGGTTGCTTTTGTGTCTGTTTTGCTTGAGCAGTTGAGTTGTTGGTGGTGCCGTCAGAAGGAAGGAACAGCCAGCTTGGAGGGAGAGCTGGTGGAGTATGATTCTGGAGAGCTGCACTGGGCTTTAACAACTCTGGACTCCTGAGGTGATATTCAAAAAAATATTGAAGCAACTGACCAACCAAGGTCCTAGAAACGCTTTGCTTGTGCGTCAGCTCTCAACCAGTTAACCGAATGCCAAGCTATGCTGCTCAGAGAGACATACTGCAGCAGAACACAGTCATGTCAAACATCTTATCGACTGAGACTGTCTGAAAAGGAGGCCTCTAAACTCAAGCACCAACTTGTGATAACAGAAGGGTTGCATGTCAAAATACTGTGAAGGCTACCTAACTACCAGGCTCAATATAATGGAGAATAATGTATTTTGGTTTTTGTATTTTCTAACTTATGATGACTGCTTCACTTCCATAAGTAAGAAGGTATACTTGGCTCCATGCTGCCTGGCTAGAGAACTGTCCAGTAGACCATGGCCATGGAGCCAAGCAGGGAAATTATACCCTATGGAGCCAGCCAACGCCTCCAATCCTACGCACTGTACAGCAAACCTGCACCTTTGTTTCTGACCTGCAAAACGCCAGTGATGTAAAAATACAATACCACATAGACATCTTGCTGTTCCTGACCATATGACTCAAAGCAGCTCAAAACCGATTCGAGATGATTTCGAAAGCTCAAGTAGAGTCCAGCAAGATGAGTGCTGTGTAGTGCAGAGCTGGCCTCCCATTTTTGTCCAAGGTGAAGGTTACGAGGGTTATTAGCATAGCCAGAGGGAAGAGGACTCAGAGGAGAACAGTAAGAGATGTTAACTACACTTCAGGGTTCTGACACACTGTTTAACTAAGAGGGAAGTGGAGAAGGAAAGAGAAAAGCAGACTGAAAATGGATAATCACAAATACATTTGCCTTGGACATTTTCATAGAAATTGGGTAGAGAATATTGACTACTCTTCATCTTTTGCAAGAGTTCCAGATTTTAAGGGGAGAATAACTCTTGTTCTGATGTAAAAATGTTACTCATTTCCAATCTTCAGAAGAATGAGAAGACATTTCATCTTAAATACAGTCAAAATGGAAGGACTGGTCTTGGCAGACCACCAAGCCAAACTCTTGAAAAGACCTACCATAGGTCACAAGCTGTGAACCACAAGCACAGTCACCACACACATCTTTGTCCAGTCATTCCAAATGGCTACTGTAAAAGTTGATCTGAGCACACTGTGTGTTTTACGTCCAGTCTTTGCTGGAAGAATGCCTGAATGCCTTGTTGAGTGCTTGAAAGGAATTCACAGAGATCTTCAGAATATGTACAGAGAGGGACATTGTTACTCAAGGTAAGGCCACAAGACATAAAAGGACGCTGGGAAAACCAGTCTAAAGCACACTCATGGAAAAAGCACTCTTCTAAAATTGTAGTAGAATCAGGTCTTGTACATATTTGTTTTTCTGCATTCTTGATGATCAGTGTGATTCCCTGTTGACTTCTCTCTCTTAACAGAGATGTCTCTCACAGTGCAATGCCCTGAAGAAACACACATGCAATGCCATCCCTATGATTACCTGCAGCGATGATTTTAATCAAATATGTGATGTACACATGGCAAATAATATAAAGGAGCTGAGAACAGAAGCAGCATTCCTCACATAGAGATACTGTGGAAGATCATGCAGAGAACAAATCCCATTAAAACAGCCTGTGACATTTCCAAGTGAAGCTATTCCATAGTACGAGTTATTTTAAACACTAGTGAGTCACAAATGCATCCGATCTACAGCTCTCTGATATTCGACAAAGACGAGCAGCTAATAGACCAGTGTGCTGCTGGAGACGCTCTCAAAAGAAGACAAGATAAGAAAAGAGATCCTGAGTGAGTTTTTTCTTCTCGTTCACACAATATTGACAAAGATGAAAATACACTTAGGAAAACCAAACCCTTTTGGTTTCAGCCGTTTGAGTGTTTGAAGAGAGGGGAGCGTATGAGGCATACCTGTCAGAATTCTGAATCAAATGCTCATAGGTAGAGCTGTGAAAGCTAGGCTGGGGGAGGGTTTCTTCTACCATTGTATAGGCCCCCTGCCTAAAAGAGTATACAGTTTATTGCCCCCCTGCCTAGAAGAGTATATTGTATATTTTGGTTTCAATAGACAATTTCGATGCAAGAGGACCTGACCTAGATGTTGCTCTGAGGTTTTTGCAATTGCACCTCACCTGGAAAATAATCTAGGGGAACGACTCGGCTGTGGTGTGAGGCTGAGGAATAGCACAGACAGTACCTGACCTTCTCCTGATTGAAGGAGCCCATCCTCTCATGGCTGTGTCCAGAGCAGTCATGGACTCCAGAAAAGCCTGGTCCTGTACACACAGTGGGTTAGTGAGCAAGTCCCCTGATATCTTCACTGCTGCCTTGGACATGGCTGAGAGACAAATATAGAACACGCAAGGAATATTGTTATTACCATGTTAAAACTGAGCCTGAGAAGGGAAAGGAGGGAGGGAGGGAAATTATATATATTTTTTAAACGCCATAACCAAATAGATATGGCGGAACGGAGAAACATCACCATGCCAACATACAATCTGTGTTATTAATTGTTGGCCTGGTTTGACTATTTGGCCCAGACATGGGGTGGCAGGGTAGCCTAGTGGTTAGAGTGTTGGGCTAGTAACCGGAAGGTTTCAAGTTCAAATCCCCAAGCTGACAAGGTTCAAATCTGTCGTTCTGCCCCTGAACAGGCAGTTAACCCACTGTTCCTAGGCCGTCATTGAAAATAAGAATTTGTTCTTAACCGACTTGCCTAGTTAAATAAAGGTAAAATAAAAAATGCTTGGTGGGCATGGCTAGCAGCAGAGGTTAGCACTGTGCCAAGACTGACACAGCGGGAGGGGTTCAAAAGTTTGAGCTTTTCGTGTAATAAACTGAAAGGAAAAGTAGGATAGAGCAGCACAGCATCAGTTGGAAGGAGTTGAGGGTGTGGTGGGCTCGGCTGCTCTCATGAATATTCACAAAAGCACTGGGAATCTGTGCAAATGTTTCTACAGTGCCAATTACTGTTAATCTGCACCCTTGACACTTTATCTTTAGACCTAGAGTGCATATTGAATCACAGCATCACAATCAAAATAAATGAGCTGCACTGGGGACAGAAAAGAAGTTGATAAGGCAGGAAGTAAAAAAAGAAAAACATCAGATTCAACGTAGGACTCATTCAAACACTCTTAGGATCAGGTAAAGACCCATTTACTGTCAATCAAACATATGCAGGTGGAGTTTCTGGTTTTGTAATAACAGGTTGAGCCTGCCCTAACCTGGCATTCACATGATAATGTCTATGTGGGTAAAACAAACCACGTTGATTTAGTGGTTATGAAACTGACTAAAAGGCCCTTTCTCACCAAGTTCTTTATTTTTGTCCGAATAATTTAGACGGAAAAAATAAATACAGCACGTCTTGTTTATGACACCTTTCACACTAATTGCGAAATATCCTGCCGTAAATCAGTCAATTATTTAGTATTGGCCCAGGTTCGATTTTTGCTTCTTTTCGCACGTGAAAATAAACTGTTGACCAATAGAAATTGTTATCTGGGATACTACCCCTGACAGGTCGGTGTTCTTCGTGCGAATTAATTCATCTATATTTGCCTGTTTTTTGCGTTTACAATTAATCAATGATGCAATGTATCAATTTAGCCAACGTGATCACATCACACCAGAGCTACACGTCACTCTCGCCATTAAAACTTCTCCGCCAGTTCATTGCCAACGCTGTAACCTATTTCATTGCCATTCAGCAAGCAAGAGGATCGATCGATGCTTCTCTTCTCAAAAAGGCCTATTAGTTTAACCCCCTAGAGTCAATGTCCGCGCCCCTGCGAAAATAAAATTAGCATAATAAAAATAGCTTGAAATATATTTTAAACAATATTGCTGTTCATTGTCTATCTATAAGTTACTCGTTCGAGACCTAGAGGGGAAAGAGAGAGGCCAGTGGCTTTGCTAGCAGAGATACGTGAATTGCGCAAGAAGGGAACAGTGAAGACGGAGATCAGTCAGAAGTTAATATATTAACGAATCATTCATATAGCCTATATATTAGGCTATGTATTATAGGCCTGCTAAAATGTGATATAGACAACCCTGAAATACAGACCAAAAAATATCTACTGGAATTTACCCTTTTTTTGCGAAGATTTAGTTAAAGCACTCACTCAAAATAAAATGTAGGCCTAGTGTCAACATCACCACCCGTTGCTTCACTAAAATTGATCAACGGCTGTTTGGCTATGGACAGGTTGTGTGCATGTGTTCCTATTTTATAATGGTTGTCAATTTAATCCTGATATAGCCTAGGCTTATATCACAGCTGTCTCGATATCTTCCCCGTACAACTTTCATCAAATTCTATGATAGGCTACATTGATTTAGCATTATCCTTTAATGTAGAGTGGTTTTTGATATCCTACAGAAAGGATTTAAAGACAATGTTTTTAATACGTTTTGTTTTGGGGAAAGGAGAACTGTGATTTGCTTGTGTCTGTGGGATGCGCTGCAGGCTGCTTTGATTGACGGATCCTTTTAGGTGGGTGGGTATGCGTGTATGAGTTCGCTAATTATCCATGTCCATTCAGGAAGTTTCCTAAAATAGGTCTAGCCTGTCTGGACTTCAACCCCTTTAATCAGATAGAAAGAAAACTATTGGCAGCAAGCATCATGGTCAGTTTATGTGCGTGGAATGACGACAGTTCCCAGTTTTGCTTTTAAATGAATGAATCGCAGCCAAGCTGAACAACATATTGCCACAGATAATGACTGCGGCATTGTTATGCGATTTTTTTTCGAAAATGTAGAGGGTAAAACGTATTGGCTAGCGTGTCAAAATCGGATTGTGTATTTTTTCTGAATTCGGACAAAAAGATTGCACTGCAGTTGGTGAGCAAAGATCTTAAACATGGTTGTCAAGCTACAGAAAGTCTAACTTAAATTCCATTGTATCAGGTAATGAATAAACCGTTTGTGTTGCCAATATAGAACTTGACTCAGCTTTTCTGCTTGCAGTCAAACAGATTGAAAAAAATGGCTCGTGGCCAGTGATATACCGACTCAGTAAAGATGTCTCTCTAAAGGCTTATATGGACTTGCCTCAGAAGAGCCCACAATTTCATCGTCTTACTTTAAATAGACTAGACAAATTATTGTGTTATGAAAAGCTGTGTGGAGCACACTGTGTGCTAACATATTGTGCAGGCAGGTCTATTCTTTGTTTGGTTGCTGTTGGTGGAGAAAGGACCTGTGCAACAGATGGAATCCATTAATTCTAATGAGACATTGACAGCTCTGATACTTTGATGAGGCATCATCCCATATTCCAGAGCACAAAGCAGAGGAAATGAAGCCCCACACTCCCCCATCCTTCCCCTCTCCACCCTCAGAGTAGCTATCTACCAGGGGCACATTCTGCTACTGCTCCTCCCAAAGATACCCATTTCCATCTCCAAAAGAGCCAACCAAAAATATAGATTTCTTCTGCGCAGAAATACACAAGTTATGAGTAGGAAGCATGTGAGAAATGTTGCTAATCTTTAAGGGCTACTGAATAAAACCTCACATTCAAAAAATTCTTTTTTCCAAAATTGCATAAGACATGCCCCTGAAAAACCTGACAGGGACAACAATTAAGGTGTCAGTAAATGTATGCCTAGCGTGTGAAAGAGATGAGATGAATGAGAGCAAGTTAATGACAAAGGAGATTTGTACATAAAAGAAAAGATGATCAGTGGGAAATCATTTTTTGGGCCAAAATATACAACACTGGGTCAACAACAAACCTATATCAGCCTCTGGGCTTTTCTTCATGTCTTTGTGGAGCTTCTTTGTCTGATCTTCCAACCTGTAAAGGAAGGGATTTTTTTTCAGGTGTACCTTGGATATCACAATAATACAACATATGACATTTGGTAAGCATCTGTCCAAGTACAGTTGGGCATCAACAGAGCAAATTGACAGTAGGATCATGTTTTTACATTTAGCAGCTAGAGTAGGGAGAGAGGGAGAGTACTAAACAAGGGTGGACTGTGTCCATCCTGATCAAACCCCTCTAATCTCTATAAAGCATTCACTGACACAGTCTTAATGGGATATCTCAGTCCAGCCAGCATGTTACAAATAAACACCTACAAGTCACTATGGACTGGGACATTCAATAGGATTACAAAAATGCATTGATTTAATATAAAACACATTATTATGACTTCCCTTTTGCTAATTAAAAATACTAGGATTGCTTTTTGTTACCGTCAACTAAATTCTGGCATAAAAGCATTTATGTCTTCAATCATCCCTCTGCATTCATTTAAATGATGGGTGTTAAAATGGCAATTACGAGACTACGGAGGCTGAATCGTGTGCCGTTCATTATATCAATTAAGGGAAACGAGGGGCTGTTTAGCAACTCCCAGGAGAATGCTGTCACATCAGTTTTCAGGGTTTCATTAAGGGAGGGGGGAGGAGAAGGGGACTGAAAAAACAACCGTTTTCCTATTTCCATCTTCATTCTCCAATCTGTGTGAACTGACGGGAGGCAGGAGAATGCGAGGGCTGAGGAGGGCTCTTCTGGATGTGGGCCAGAAGTCCGTTTCTACAAGGTGTTAATGGAGGCCTGCTGGAGCAGCTGCTACTCCTCGCTCCTGTGTGCCCCAACAGTTTGCCCTTTACTGCCGACAACAGCCAGCCTCTCTACACTCCCAGATGCTGCGGTATAATGCCGTAGGAGTATGGATTTAGAAGCTGATCTCAGGTAGACAAATATTGCTATGGGATTATAGATGCTAGACTTACTGTGGAAGGCATTGGATGATGAAATAATTTGCTAAATTTGACCCGACCTGTCTTTCAAATGACACTAGGTATATTTCCACACAAATTAATAGATTATTGAATTCAACAACAGTTCAAAGAGCTAGATGGCAGATTTATGTTCACTAAGAGTTAACAATATGTAACAGAGGGGAGTGCTACGACGTCTGTACATGCCTGCTCCTCTTACTCATCATGTGTAAGAAATGTGTATTGTGGTGCCATGTCTCCTACTCAACAAAACCTAAATGTGAAGTGCTCTCACTCAGTCTGCAGGCCCCTTGGGGAGTCTCTTTAACCTCTGACACACAACAGGGGAGGGCCTCCTATGTGCTAGCTCACAGAAGGTCTTGGGCAAGAGAATGCTTCTCACACAAACCATCTACACTGAAGAAAAAGATAAATGCAACATGCAACAATGTCAAAGATTTTACTGAGCTACAGTTCATATAAGGAAATCAGTTCATTTAAATAAATTAATTAGGCCCTAATCTATGGCTTTCACATGACTGGGAATACAGATATGCATCTGTTGGTCACAACTTTAAAAATAAAATAAATAAAAACTAGGGGCATGGATCAGAAAACCCGTCAGTATCTGATATGACCACTATTTGCCTCATGTAACGTGACATTTCTCCTTCACATAGAGTTGATCAGGCTGTTGATTGTGGAATGTTGTCCCACTCCTCTTCAATGGCTGAGCAAAGTTGCTGGATATTAGCGGGAACTGGAACACGCTGTCATACATAGATCCAGTGTCTCCCAAACATGCTTAATGGGTGACATATCTGGTGAGTATGCAGGCCGTGGAAGAACTGGGACATTTTCAGCTTCCAGAAGTTGTGTACTGATCCTTGCGACATGGGGCCGTGCATTATCATGCTGAAACATAAGGTGATGGCAGTGGATGAATGCCACCACAATTGGTTTCTGGATCTGGTCTCTGTATCTCTGTGCATTCAAATTTCCATCGATAAAATGCAATTGTGTTCATTGTCTGTAGCTTATGCCTGCCCATACCATAACCCCACCGCCACTCTGTTCATAACGTTGACATCTGCACAATACATTTGAAACCGGGATTAATCTGTAAATGAGCACACCTCCACTGAAGTCGGTCACGACGATGAACTGCAGTTAGGTCAAGACTCTGGCGAGGACGACGAGCACGCAGATGAGCTTCCTTGACAGTTTGTGCAGAAGTTTTTAGGGGGTGGGCAAACCCAGTTTCATCAGCTGTCTGGGTGGCTGGTCTCAGACGATCCCGCAGGTGAATAAGCCCGATGTGGAGATTCTGGGCTGGCGTAGCTACACGTGGTCTGCGGTTGTGAAGCCAGTTTAACGTACTGCCAAATTCTGTAAAACAGCATTGGCAGCTTATGGTAGAGAATTAATCAATTATCTTGCAACAGCTCAGGTAAACATTTCTGTAGTCAGCATGCCAATTGCATGCTCCCTCAAAAATTGAGACATCTGTGGCATTGCGTTGTGACAAAACTGCACATTTAATTGTGTCCTTTTGTCCCCAGCACAAGGTGCACCTGTGTAATGATCCCGCTGTTTAATCCACTTCTTGATATGCTACATCTGTCAGGTGGATAGATTATTTTAGCAAAGCTGAAATGCTCACTAACAGGGATGCAAACAAATTTGTGCACAACATTTGAGAGAAATAAGCTTTTTGTGTGTATGGAAACAAGGGACCAACACTTCACATGTTGCGTTTATATTATAGTTCAGTGTATATTGTGTAACCTAACTCACTTCAGCATTGGGTCAGAAGAGAGAGGTGAAAGATTCTAACATGGTATTTCCCATGAAAATAATTATTTCAAGGTTAAATGTTGAGAGAACAGGCATGTGTGTTCACCTCTAAAAATCAATGGCACTCGTTATGTTTTCTAGTCTGTCAACTCCGGGTTCATCTGCAATGAGGGTTTTTGCTGCACTAATGATGCAGAGTCAATACATACAGTATGTAAAACGGAGTACAAATGACAAACGAAGTCATCTCCAGCACAATAACAGTGTCTACATACAGTGCCTTGCGAAAGTATTCGGCCCCCTTGAACTTTGCGACCTTTTGCCACATTTCAGGCTTCAAACATAAAGATATAAAACGTCTTTTTTTGTGAAGAATCAACAACAAGTGGGACACAATCATGAAGTGGAACGACATTTATTGGATATTTCAAACTTTTTTAACAAATCAAAAACTGAAAAATTGGGCGTGCAAAATTATTCAGCCCCCTTAAGTTAATACTTTGTAGCGCCACCTTTTGCTGCGATTACAGCTGTAAGTCGCTTGGGGTATGTCTCTTTCAGTTTTGCACATCGAGAGACTGACATTTTTTCCCATTCCTCCTTGCAAAACAGCTCGAGCTCAGTGAGGTTGGATGGAGAGCATTTGTGAACAGCAGTTTTCAGTTCTTTCCACAGATTCTCGATTGGATTCAGGTCTGGACTTTGACTTTGCCATTCTAACACCTGGATATGTTTATTTTTGAACCATTCCATTGTAGATTTTGCTTTATGTTTTGGATCATTGTCTTGTTGGAAGACAAATCTCCGTCCCAGTCTCAGGTCTTTTGCAGACTCCATCAGGTTTTCTTCCAGAATGGTCCTGTATTTGGCTCCATCCATCTTCCCTGTCCCTGCTGAAGAAAAGCAGGCCCAAACCATGATGCTGCCACCACCATGTTTGACAGTGAGGATGGTGTGTTCAGCTGTGTTGCTTTTACGCCAAACATAACGTTTTGCATTGTTGCCAAAAAGTTCCATTTTGGTTTCATCTGACCAGAGCACCTTCTTCCACATGTTTGGTGTGTCTCCCAGGTGGCTTGTGGCAAACTTTAAACAACACTTTTTATGGATATCTTTAAGAAATGGCTTTCTTCTTGCCACTCTTCCATAAAGGCCAGATTTGTGCAATATACGACTGATTGTTGTCCTATGGACAGAGTCTCCCACCTCAGCTGTAGATCTCTGCAGTTCATCCAGAGTGATCATGGGCCTCTTGGCTGCATCTCTGATCAGTCTTCTCCTTGTATGAGCTGAAAGTTTAGAGGAACGGCCAGGTCTTGGTAGATTTGCAGTGGTCTGATACTCTTTCCATTTCAATATTATCGCTTGCACATTGCTCCTTGGGATGTTTAAAGCTTGGGAAATCTTTTTGTATCCAAATCCGGCTTTAAACTTCTTCACAACAGTATCTCGGACCTGCCTGGTGTGTTCCTTGTTCTTCATGATGCTCTCTGCGCTTTTAACGGACCTCTGAGACTATCACAGTGCAGGTGCATTTATACGGAGACTTGATTACACACAGGTGGATTGTATTTATCATCATTAGTCATTTAGGTCAACATTGGATCATTCAGAGATCCTCACTGAACTTCTGGAGAGAGTTTGCTGCACTGAAAGTAAAGGGGCTGAATAATTTTGCACGTTTTTGATTTGTTAAAAAAGTTTGAAATATCCAATAAATGTGGTTCCACTTCATGATTGTGTCCCACTTGTTGTTGATTTTTCACAAAAAAATACAGCTTTATATCTTTATGTTTGAAGCCTGAAATGTGGCAAAAGGTCGCAAAGTTCAAGGGGGCCGAATACTTTCGCAAGGCACTGTATGTACAAATGGCACATTTCTATGATCTGTGGTTAAAAAGAGAGAAAAAAGGTATTAAAAATGCCTCTCTGTGACATCACATAGTAGGATTAAAATATATCAATTTTTAAGGGTATTTTCTTGCTGCCCACAAATCTCATGTGTTTGAAGATCAGTTCATCGGGTAGAACTTAACATTGATTTTTTTTCGACAAAATTTAGAAATGTGCCGTTTTCACATATGTAGACACTGGTTTGGTGCTAGAGATAATGAATATGAGTTTGAAAAGAGGAGTTCCCCTTTAACATTAGTGGCAACAAACCTACTTTTGGAGCTTGTTATATTCTCGTTCAAAGTCTCTTTCAACCTGTAAAAACACATTGAAACTCATTGTTAGATACAACATTATCATCTTTGTGTTCATGTTTGTTCATTCAATGATGTTACCTTCGATTATGGTCCTAACATGTGCTTGATGAATACTGAATATCCCTACTATTGGAGAGCCAATAAAGCCATATCCTGAGCACAGCCTGGCTCCCCCTAATTTGCTTCATGTTGTTAGTTCTAAAGGTCTGGTTGACAGCCCCCACCCACCCCCTCCCTGCTCCTCCTCAGATCAGACTGGACTGATTGAACAGGCCAGCACTGGTTATGGAGGTAGCAGGGGTTCCTGTCTTGTGGTTCTGTGGGCTTCTGGATAAACAAATAAACAGTGAGGGAGGCAGCTGCCTGTCTGTCAGTGGAGGCAGGGTTGTCCACTGGGCTCCTTGTACTGTAGCCCATTCCCTGGGTCTGGCCTGGGATGTCACAGGAAGCTGCCTGGGAACCGGTTCTGACTGTCTGCCACTGCCGGACCACAGAGACAGACAGATTACTGTGGAAGTGGTTTTCCCCAAAGGAAGGCACCCACTCACCGGCACTTCAAGGCAGCCACCTCTGCCCCCTCACATGGTTTGGACAAATTGGCACCCCACAGGCCCATGCTCATTGATGAGAGTGCAGTCACTTGTCTGACGATTTGCTGTTGGTTACCTCTAGTACACTATGTTCATTTTGTGAATAGACTAGTATGCCTTATACAATGAAGATATTTCAGAAAACCAAAGAAACAAGTTAAAGATGCAGTTGGTTAGGATAAGGGACTTCATTTGGGTTTCCTTCTCATCTTTAAACTGAATTTCTGATTACAGGCTTCTTTGGAGGTCAATGATTGGATGTAAAAGCTGTATAACTCTTGTCCATTCAGTTCTGAAAACAACCATGCTGTGAGACCTGGAACATTGAGGTTTATGTGTGATTCTCTCCACAGGCCAAACAGACATGCATTAACTCCTTCACTGTCCAGTGTGTGGACAGAGGTGCTCTGCTCTCCCCAAGTCTAAATCCAACGTTTCAGAGAAAATATTGACAGGTTAAGACAAATGTCCTCTTCCATAGCCACCACAGGGCTTTGATCTTTTAGCATACAATTTGAACAACAAAATGCAACCAAATATTTTAATTAGTTGGGCCAGACTTAGCCTAGCCTTCTCCTATAAAAGAGGTAAAAATATCTAGCTTGTATTTCTGCAGTCTGAAAGTCTCTTACTCATCTGTAACAAAGTGAGGAGTCGTAAGATCCCAGTATGCTTCCATATACACTACATGACCGAAAGTGTTTGGCCACTCCTTCAAATTAGTGGAATTGGCTATTTCAGCCACACCCGTTGCTGACCGGTGTATAACATCAAGCACACAGCCATGCAATCTCCATAGACAAACATTGGCAGTAGAATGGCCTTACTGAAGAGCTCAGTGACTTTCAACATGGCACAGTAATAGGATGCCACCTTTCCAACAAGTCAGTTCCTCAAATTTCTGCCCTGCTAGAGTTGCCCCGGTCAACTTTAAGTGCTGTTATTGTGAAGTGGAAACGTCTAGGAGCAACAATGGCTCAGCCACGAAGTGGTAGACCACCGAGTGCTGAAGCCTTAGCGCGTAACAATTCTCTCTCCACATTTGCAACACTCACTACCGAGTTTCAATCTGCCTCTTGAAGCAATGTCAGCACAAGAACTGTTCGTTGGGAGCTTCATGAAATGGGCTTCTATGGCCAAGCAGCTGCACACAACACTAAAATCACCATGTGCAATGCCAAGCGTCGGCTGGAGTTGTGTAAAAGTTGCCGCCATTGGAGCAGTAGAAACGCGTTCTCTGGAGTGATGAATCACGCTTCACCAGCTGGAAGTCCGAGAGACAAACCTCGATTTGGCAGATGCCAGGAAAACGCTACCTGCCCCAATGCATAGTGCAAACTGTAAAGTTTGGTGGAGGAGGAATAATGGTCTGGGGCTGTTTTTCATGGTTCGGGCTAGGTCTCAGTTTCAGTGAAGGGAAATCTTAGCGCTACAACATAGAATGACATTCTAGACAATTCTGTGCTTCCAACTTTGTGGAAACAATTTGGGGAAGGCCCTTTTCTGTTTCAGCATGATAATGCCCTCGTGCACAAAACGAGCTTCATACAGAAATGGTTTGTTGAGATTAGTGTGGAAAAACTTGACTGGCCTGCATAGAGCCCTGACCTCAACCCCATCAAACACCTTTGGGATGAATTGGAACGCCGACTGCAAGCCAGGCCTAATCGCCCAACATCAGTACCCGCCCTCACTAATGCACGGCAGGGTAGCCTAGTGGTTAGAGCGTTGGACTAGTAACCGCAAGGTTGCAAGTTCAAACCCCCGAGCTGACAAGGTACAAATCTGTCGTTCTGCCCCTGAACAGGCAGTTAACCCACTGTTCCTAGGCCGTCATTGAAAATAAGAATTTGTTCTTAACTGACTTGCCTAGTTAAATAAAGGTAAAATAAATAAAAAACTTGTGGCTGAATGGAAGCAAGTCCCCACAGCAATGTTCCAACATCTAGTCGAAAGCCTTCACAGAAGAGTGGAGGCTGTTATAGCAGCAAATGGGGGACCAACGCCATATTAATGTCCATGATTTTGGAATGAGATGTTCAACTATCCACATATTTTTGGCCATGTAGTGTAACAACCATACAACAACAGACTAAATAAAGCCTGGTAGCGAATGTCTAGTGAAATTAGACATTTAATTATGTATTGTCTAGTTTCATAGGTGTTGCAACACAAATAATGCATGGAAGACCTTATGTTGGCACATTAGTCTTTTTTTATTGGGGGGGGGGGGCAGAAGACTGAACACTTACCGTTTTTGAAACAATCTGCTTTTTTGGTTGTTCAATCTTGAAGGGCATCCTAGAAGTAGACAAAATTATAAATTGGTGGGACAGACCACATTCCGCACATCACAAATACAATCTAACACATCCAAACAGGCATTTAACTGAAATGAGGCATTTTAAGGGGCTTGCAGACAGGTACTCTGAATGGTAGGTAATAATGTGTTGCGAGGTGAGTACAAGTGAACAAGTGAATCCTTTAGCTCAGTCACAGCTAGCCAAATCCAAATGCTGTTAACCCCTGGCCTTCTGGAGTGTGCTTCAGGAGCCCTGTGCATTGACTTCCTGTCATCACACGCCACATCTGGCTTCCATTACTGGTGGATATCACTAATTAGAAGTGGCTGTCCCCTCTGCTCTGTGTGGCTTTCCTGCAACCCCCCCCCCCCCCCCAGTCGAACACAGGCCCACATGTTGTACTGGCCATGGCCTGACAGATTGCTGTGAATGGAGACTGCAGCATGGTAGTTCACAATGCATCACTCTGCACCCCTTACAGAATCCAGTCTGCCTACACCCTAAGCCTACAGTGCATTCAGGAAAGTATTCAGAGCCCTTGACTTTTTCCACATTGTTACGTTACAGCCTTACTCTAAAATTGATTAAATTGTTTGTTTTTCCCCTCAATCTACACACAAATCCCCATAATGACAAAGTGAAAAGTTTATTTTTGCACATTGATTCAAAATAAAAACAGAAATACCTTATTTACATAAGTATTCAGACCCTTTGCTATGATACTTGAAATTGCATCCTGTTTCCATTGATCATCCTTGAGATGTTTCTACAACTTGATTGGAGTTCACCTGTGGTAAATTCAATTGATTGGACATGATTTGGAAAGGCACAAACCTGTCTATATAAGGTCCCACAGTTGACAGTGCATGTCAGAGCAAAAAACCAAGCCATGAGGTTGAGGGAATTGTCCGTAGAGCTCGGAGAGGCACAGATCCGGGGAAGGGTACCAAAAAATGTCTGCAGCATTGAAGGTTCCCAAGAGCACAGTGGCCTCCATCTTAAATGGAAAAAGTTTGGAACCACCAAGACTCTTCCTAGAGCTGGCCGCCCAGCCAAACTGAGCAATCGGGGGAGAAGGGCTTTGGTCAGGGAGGTGACTAAGAACCCGTCACTCAGACAGAGCTCTAACGTTCGACTGTGGAGATGGGATAACCTTCCAGAAGGACAACCATCTCTGCAGTACTCCACCAATCAGGCCTATATGGTAGAGTGGCCAGACGGAAGCCATTCCTCAGTAAAAGGCACAGGACAGCCCGCTTGGAGTTTGCCGAAAAAACACCTAAAGGAGTCTCAGACCATGAGAAACATATTTCTCTGGTCTGATGAAACCAAGATTGAACTCTTTGGCCTGAACGCCAAGCACCATGTCTGGAGGAGACCTGGCACCATCCCTATGATGAAGCATGGTAGTGGCAGCATCATGCTGTGGGGATGTTTTCAGTGGCAGGGAGACTAGTCAGAATCAAGGGAAAGATGAGCGGCACGAAGCACAGAAATCCTTGAAGAAAACCTGCTCCAGAGCACTCAGGACCTCAGACTGGGGGCGAAGTTTCACCTTCCAACAGGACAATGACCCGAAGCACACAGTCAATATCAAAATGTGTATGTGTGTAGAGTCAGTATAAATACGTGTGTGTGTTATGTGCGAGTGAGCAAATGAACTGTGTGTTGATGCCTGTTGGTGTCAGACTTCTTGCTCTGGTACCGCTTGCCGTGCGGAAGCAGAGAGAATAGTCTATGGCTTTACCAAATTTTCCAGATCTTACTCTCACACTGCCTGATATAAGAGGTCCTGGGTGGCAGGGAGCTGTGATGTACTGGGCTGTCCGCACCACCCTCTGTAGCGCCATGCAATCGAGGGCGGTGCAGTTGCCATACCAAACAGTTATGTAGCCAGTCAAGAGGGCCCATGCCAAATATTTTCAAAATCGTGAGGGGAAAGAGGCACTGAGTGTGTGTGGACTAATTTAAGTCTTTAGTGATTTGGACACCAAGGAACTTGAAGCTCTCAACCCGCTGCACTGGATTGGGCTTGCTCGCCCACCCGTTTCATGTAGTTCACGATTAGCTGCTTGGTCTTACTGACGTTGAGGGAGAAGTTGTCCTGGCACAACACTGCCAGGTCACTGACCTCCTCCCTGGAGACAAGGGTTCCCCAACTGGTGGCATGTAAGCTGAATTTGGCCTGCAGGTGGTTTTATTTGGCCACCCAAGTAATAAATATATATACACAGTGGGGAGAACAAGTATTTGATACACTGTCGATTTTGCAGGTTTTCCTACTTACAAAGCATGTAGAGGTCTGTCATTTTTATCATAGCTACACTTCAACTGTGAGAGATGGAATCTAAAACAAAAAAATCATACAATGTGATTTTCTGGATTTAAGTAATTAATTTGCATTTTATTGCATGACATAAGTATTTGATCACCTACCAACGAGTAAGAATTCAGTCTCTCACAGACCTGTTAGTTTTTCTTTAAGAAGCCCTCCTGTTCTCCACTCATTACCTGTTAACTGCACCGGTTTTAACTCGTTACCTGTATAAAAGACACCTGTCCACACACTCAAACAGACTCCAACCTCTCCACAATGGCCAAGACCAAAGAGCTGCGTAAGGACATCAGGGATAAAATTGTAGACCTGCACAAGGCTGGGTGGCAGAGCCTTGACTTCCGGCGCCGACAGAGATGGCCGCCTCGCTTCGCGTTCCTAGGAAACTATGCAGTTTTTTGTTTTTTTACGTGTTATTTCTTACATTAGTACCCCAGGTCATCTTAGGTTTCATTACATACAGTCGAGAAGAACTACTGAATATAAGATCAGCGTCAACTCACCATCAGTACGACCAAGAATATGTTTTTCGCGACGCGGACGCGGATCCTGTGTTCTGCCTTACAAACAGGACAACGGAGTGGATCCTATGCAGCGACCCAAAAAAACGACTCCGAAAGAGAGGGAAACGAGGCGGTCTTCTGGTCAGACTCCGGAGACGGGCACACCGTGCACCACTCCCTAGCATTCTTCTTGCCAATGTCCAGTCTCTTGACAACAAGGTTGATGAAATCCGAGCAAGGGTAGCATTCCAGAGGGACATCAGAGACTGTAACGTCCTTTGCTTCACTGAAACATGGCTCACTGGAGAGACTCTATCCGAAGCGGTGCAGCCAACGGGTTTCTCCACGCATCGCGCTGACAGAAACAAACATCTTTCTGGTAAGAAGAGGGGCGGAGGCGTATGCCTCATGGCCAACGTGACATGGTGTGATGAAAGAAACATACAGGAACTCAAATCCTTCTGT
This sequence comes from Oncorhynchus mykiss, assembly GCF_013265735.2. Lineage (NCBI taxonomy): Eukaryota > Metazoa > Chordata > Actinopteri > Salmoniformes > Salmonidae > Oncorhynchus > Oncorhynchus mykiss. The sequence continues at coordinate 27,504,056 of NC_048570.1, read as the reverse complement.
TCACCCGATTTAGAATTCCTCACAATCAAATGTAGACCGCATTATCTACCAAGAGAATTCTCTTCGATTATAATCACAGCCGTATATACCCCCCCCCCCCCCCCCCCCAAGCAGACACATCGATGGCTCTGAACGAACTTTATTTAACTCTCTGCAAACTGGAAACGATTTATCCGGAGGCTGCATTCATTGTAGCTGGGGATTTTAACAAGGCTAATCTGAAAACAAGACTCCCTAAATTTTATCAGCATATCGATTGCGCAACCAGGGGTGGAAAGACCTTGGATCATTGTTACTCTAACTTCCGCGACGCATATAAGGCCCTGCCCCGCCCCCCTTTCGGAAAAGCTGACCACGACTCCATTTTGTTGATCCCTGCCTACAGACAGAAACTAAAACAAGAGGCTCCCACGCTGAGGTCTGTCCAACGCTGGTCCGACCAAGCTGACTCCACACTCCAAGACTGCTTCCATCACGTGGACTGGGAGATGTTTCGTATTGCGTCAGATAACAACATTGACGAATACGCTGATTCGGTGTGCGAGTTCATTAGAACGTGCGTTGAAGATGTCGTTCCCATAGCAACGATTAAGACATTCCCTAACCAGAAACCGTGGATTGATGGCAGCATTCGTGTGAAACTGAAAGCGCGAACCACTGCTTTTAATCAGGGCAAGGTGTCTGGTAACATGACCGAATACAAACAGTGCAGCTATTCCCTCCGCAAGGCTATCAAACAAGCTAAGTGCCAGTACAGAGACAAAGTAGAATCTCAATTCAACGGCTCAGACACAAGAGGCATGTGGCAGGGTCTACAGTCAATCACGGATCACAGGAAGAAATCCAGCCCAGTCACGGACCAGGATGTCTTGCTCCCAGGCAGACTAAATAACTTTTTTGCCCGCTTTGAGGACAATACAGTGCCACTGACACGGCCTGCAACGAAAACATGCGGTCTCTCCTTCACTGCAGCCGAGGTGAGTAAGACATTTAAACGTGTTAACCCTCGCAAGGCTGCAGGCCCAGACGGCATCCCCAGCCGCGCCCTCAGAGCATGCGCAGACCAGCTGGCCGGTGTGTTTACGGACATATTCAATCAATCCCTATACCAGTCTGCTGTTCCCACATGCTTCAAGAGGGCCACCATTGTTCCTGTTCCCAAGAAAGCTAAGGTAACTGAGCTAAACGACTACCGCCCCGTAGCACTCACATCCGTCATCATGAAGTGCTTTGAGAGACTAGTCAAGGACCATATCACCTCCACCCTACCTGACACCCTAGACCCACTCCAATTTGCTTACCGCCCAAATAGGTCCACAGACGATGCAATCTCAACCACACTGCACACTGCCCTAACCCATCTGGACAAGAGGAATACCTATGTGAGAATGCTGTTCATCGACTACAGCTCGGCATTCAACACCATAGTACCCTCCAAGCTCGTCATCAAGCTCGAGACCCTGGGTCTCGACCCCGCCCTGTGCAACTGGGTACTGGACTTCCTGACGGGCCGCCCCCAGGTGGTGAGGGTAGGCAACAACATCTCCTCCCCGCTGATCCTCAACACTGGGGCCCCACAAGGGTGCGTTCTGAGCCCTCTACTGTACTCCCTGTTCACCCACGACTGCGTGGCCACGCACGCCTCCAACTCAATCATCAAGTTTGCGGACGACACAACAGTGGTAGGCTTGATTACCAACAACGACGAGACGGCCTACAGGGAGGAGGTGAGGGCCCTCGGAGTGTGGTGTCAGGAAAATAACCTCACACTCAACGTCAACAAAACTAAGGAGATGATTGTGGACTTCAGGAAACAGCAGAGGGAACACCCCCCTATCCACATCGATGGAACAGTAGTGGAGAGGGTAGCAAGTTTTAAGTTCCTCGGCATACACATCACAGACAAACTGAATTGGTCCACTCACACAGACAGCATCGTGAAGAAGGCGCAGCAGCGCCTCTTCAACCTCAGGAGGCTGAAGAAATTCGGCTTGTCACCAAAAGCACTCACAAACTTCTACAGATGCACAATCGAGAGCATCCTGGCGGGCTGTATCACCGCCTGGTATGGCAACTGCACCGCCCTCAACCGTAAGGCTCTCCAGAGGGTAGTGAGGTCTGCACAACGCATCACCGGGGGCAAACTACCTGCCCTCCATCCAGGACACCTACACCACCCGATGTCACAGGAAGGCCATAAAGATCATCAAGGACATCAACCACCCGAGCCACTGCCTGTTCACCCCGCTATCATCCAGAAGGCGAGGTCAGTACAGGTGCATCAAAGCTGGGACCGAGAGACTGAAAAACAGCTTCTATCTCAAGGCCATCAGACTGTTAAACAGCCACCACTAACACTGAGTGGCTGCTGCCAACACACTGACACTGACTCAACTCCAGCCACTTTAATAATGGGAATTGATGGGAAATGATGTAAATATATCACTAGCCACTTTAAACAATGCTACCTTATATAATGTTACTTACCCTACATTATTCATCTCATATGCATAAGTATATACTGTACTCTATATCATCGACTGTATCCTTATGTAATACATGTATCACTAGCCACTTTAAACTATGCCACTTTGTTTACATACTTTAGGTAAACTTCTGACCCACTGGGAATGTGATGAAATAAATAAAAGCCGAAATAAATCTCTACTATTATTCTGACATTTCACATTCTTAAAATAAAGTGGTGATCCTAACTGACCTAGGACAGGGCATTTTTACTAGGATTAAATGTCAGGAAATTGGGAAAACTGAGTTTAAATGTATTTGTAAGGTGTATGTAAACTTCCGATATATTTCACTGTTGTACATGAAATACTAAATAACCAGGAAATCAGCTCCAAGTGATTTACATTTTGGAAATATATGTTCCCACCTAATCCCACACATAATAGATATGTAAGTGTTGAAATTATTATGTTTTAGTCAAATATTGTATCTGTTTGGGCTTCTTGTGGTCAATTTGCAGTCTACAATTTTTTTGTAAACAGAGGACCAATTTTTTTTGTAATTTGCCACTATCAATAAATAAAAAAAATTGTCCCGTGGTTGAATCTCGTTGATGATTCCTGTTGTAGGCTGTCTTATTCTCAACGGTGATGAGGCCTACCACTGTCATGTTGTCAGCAAACTTGATGATGGTGTTGGAGTTTTGCGTGGCCACGTAGTCGTTGGTGAACAAGAAGTACAGGAGGGAACTAAGCACACACCCCTGTAGGGCCCCCGTGTCAGCGTGGCAGAGGAAATGTTGCCTTCCCTCAACACCTGGGGTTGGCCCGTCAGGAAGTCCAGGATCCAGCTGCAGAGGGCGGTGTTCAGTCCTAGGGTCCAAAGCTTGGTGACGAGCTTGGAGGGGACTATGGTGTTGAACGCTGACCTGTAGTAAATGAACAGCATTCTCACATAGGTGTTCATTCCTCTTATCTAGGTGGATGGGGGCAGTGTGGAGTGCAATTGAGATTGCATCGTCTATGGATCTGTTGGAGCGGTATGCGAATTGGAATGGGTCTAGGGTTTCTGGGATGATGGGAATTGATGTGTGCCATAACCTTTCAAAGCACGATTACAGATGTGTGCTACAGGGCGGTAGTCATTGTGGCAGGTAGGCTTAAAGTTCTTGGGAACAGGAATGATGGTGGTCAGCTTGAGATGTGGGAATTACTGACTGGGACAAGGAAAGGTTGAAAATGACCGTGAATATGCCTGCCAGCTGTTCTCCGCATGCTCTGAGAACGCACCCTGGAATACCACCCGGCCTCGCGGCGTTAAGCGTGTTTAACTTTTTAAAAACCTTACGACAGCCTTGGAGTAGCAACATCAACCAGTCCCCTGGGTCAGCGGGGGCCCTCGTTCCCGGCTCAGTGTTATTTTTTGTCAAATAGTGCATAAAATACATTGAGTTCGTCTAGTAGAGAGGCATCGTTGGCAGACCACAGCTGGGTCTTCCTTTGTAATTCGTAATGGACTGTAGCCCCTTCTTAATGCACCGGAGCCTATGTAATAGGATTCCACCTTGTTCCTATATTGCCCTTTTGCTTGTTTGATGGCTCTGCGGAGGTCGTAGCGGGACTTCATGCACTTGTTTGTGTCTTCAGCCGTAGTCTCCTGGTTGGCTGCGATAGCCCTGTGTGCGGGAGCCCTGTTCTTTAGCTTAGAGCCAACCTCTGTGTTAACCCTGGGCTTTTGATTGGGGAAGCAGCGAAACTTCTCTTTAGGGACAACGTTGTGATGCATTTCCTAATGAAGCCAGTGACGGAGGTGGTTAGCTTGTCGATGCTATTGGCAGAGTCATGGGACATATTCCAGTCAGCGCAAGCAAAGCAGTTTTGTAGCATAGCATCAGAAACAGAGGACCATTTCTCAATGGAGCGCATCAAGGGTACTTCCTGTTTGAGCTTCTACTTGTGACATCTTTAAACAATGCTACCTTATATAATGTTACTTACCCTACATTATTAATCTCATATGCATACGTATATACTGTACTCTATATCATCGACTGTATCCTTATGTAATACATGTATCACTAGCCACTTTAAACTATGCCACTTTGTTTACATACTCATCTCATTTGTACATACTGTACTCGATACCATCTACTGTATCTTGCCTATGCTGCTCTGTACCATCACTCATTCATATATCCTTATGTACATATTCTTTATCCCCTTACACTGTGTACAAGACAGTAGTTTTGGAATTGTTAGTTAGATTACTTGTTATTACTGCATTGTCGGAACTAGAAGCACAAGCATTTCGCTACACTCGCATTAACATCTGCTAACCATGTGTATGTGACAAATAAAATTTGATTTGATTTGATAGTTTTGATAGGTAACAACTTATTTTCTTAATGCCATCCGTCTTTTATCTGCCTGGATCCAACTTTCTAAACCATGTCTTGCTACATAAGTTGTGATGGAGAATCCATGAGAAAGAAAACACTTTTTATTGCCACTACACATGGCTGTAGGTTGACATTGACGTGACACTAATAACATCCAAGGAACATGATGGACGTTTGCCGTTGACAGGCACAGTGAGACAACAGCTGCGTCAAAAGAAAGGTGTGTAAACTAATGAGATGGAAAGATGAGGGTGCGAGGCAGGGCCGTGTTGTATAACCAGGGAACACCACTGATGTGTGTGTGTGTGGCAGTTCCCTTTGATAACAGCTCAATCAGAAAACCCAACACAGCCAAGAGAGGCAACAGGAAAATGGGCTTAATCTGAATTACAACAGAAAGGATGCTTTCACTGGCAGGAGGGAGTATTAAGTCCCTATCAAACTAACCCTGGTGAAGCGCTGGGAAAAATGTTCTTTGATTCCCCTTTTGACTCCTAGAGATAAGCAGTGTTGTAACAACATGGATGCATCCCATTCATAAAATCACGACTCATATCAGATCAAGATCTACGGTCAAAATGGCTGATTCAGGAGGAAAAGTTTCACATGTCATACTTTTGGTGAGCCAACACCATCATGGAAAACTACATTTCGTCACCCACTGAAATTCCTGAGGTCCACGGGGTGAATCATCTTACTACCCATGCAACGCATCACTAGAACACTACGGCAGTAACTGGGCCTAGCCTACCTATCTGAGCAGTGATCACATAAGACTTGGCAAGGACTGTACAATATGTCAAACACGCAGTAACTTTCCAAGAAAGAAGGTAAGATCATAAAGGTGGCAAAGACTGCTAGAACTCGTGCTAAACACCACGACTATATCTTTGGCCCAATACAAAAGATCTTGGCCCAGCAGAACATACAATCGAGCCCCACAGTCACAAAGTCAACAGTGCATTCGGAAAGTATTCAGACCCCTTTACTTTTTCCACGTTTTGTTACGTTACAGCCTCTAAAATTGATTAAATAAAGAATCCTCATCAATCTACACACAATATCCCACAATGACAAAGCGAAAACAGGTTTTTATAAAGTACCAGTCCAAAGTTTGGACACACCTACTCATTCAAGGGTTTTTCTATCTTTTTACTATTTTATACATTGTAGAATAATATTGAAGACATAAACTTTGAAATAACACATATGGAATGACTTAGTAATTAAGAAAGTGTTAAACCAAACAAATTATATTTGAGATTCTTGAAAGCAGCCACCCTTTGCCTTGATGACAGCTTTGCACACACTTGGCATTCTCTCAACCAGCATCATGAGGTGGAATTTCTTTCATTCAATGCATTTGAGCCAATCAGTTGTGTTGTGACAAGATTGGGGTGGTATACGGAAGATAGCCCTATTTGGTAAAAGATCAAGTCCATATTATGGCAAGAACAGCTCAAATAAGCGTAGAGAAACGACAGACCATCTTTACTTTAAGACATGAAGGTCAGTCAATCCGGAAAACTATAAAGAACTTTGAAAGTTCCTTCAAGTGCAGTCTCAAAAACCATCAAGTGATATGATGAAACTAGCTCTCATGAGGACCGCCACGGGAAAGGAAGACCAAGAGTTACCTCTTGTGCAGAGGAAAAGTTCAATAGAGTTACCAGCCCAAATAAATGCTTCACAGTGTTCAAGTAACAGACACATCTCAACAACTGTTCAGAGGAGACTGCATGAATCAGGCCTTCATGGTCGAATTGCTGCAAAGAAACCACTACTAAAGGACACCAATAAGAAGACTTGCTTGGGCCAAGAAACACAAGCAATGGACATTAGACCGGTGGAAATCTGTTCTTTGGGCTGATGAGTCCAAATTTGAGTTTTTTGGTTCCAAACGATGTGTCTTTGTGAGACACAGAGAAGGTGAACAAATGATCTCTGCATGTGTGGATCGCACTGTGACGCACAGAGGAGGTGGTGTGATGGTGTGGGGGTGCTTTGCTGGTGACACTGCCAGTGATTTACTTTAAAAAATGAACCAGTAAGGCTGCCACAGCATTCTGCAGTGATATGCCATCCCATCTGGTTTGTGCTTAGTAGGACTATCATTTGTTTTTCAACAGGACAATGACCCAACACACCTCCAGGCTGTGTAAGGGCTATTTGACCAATAAGGAGAGTGATGGAGTGCTGCATCACATAACCTGGCCTCCACAATCACTCGACCTCAACCCAGTTGCGATGGTTTGGGATGAGTTGGACCGCAGAGGGAAGGAAAATCAGCCAACAAGTGCTCAACATATGTGGGAACTCCTTCAAAACTGTTGGAAAAGCATTCCAGATGAAGCTGGTTGAGAGAATGCCAAGGGTGTGCAAAGCTGTCATCAAGGTTGGCTACTTCGAAGAATCTAAAATACAAAATACATTGATTGCCACTTTTTGGATTACTACATGATTCCATATGTGTTCAATAGTTGTCTTCACTACAACGTAGAAAATAGTCAAAATAAACAAAACCCTTGAATGAATAGATGGGTCAACTTTTGACTGGTACTGTACATTTTTGCAAATGTATTCAAAATAAAATAGAGGAATACCTTATTTACATAAGTATTCAGACACTTTGCTATGATACTCGAAATTGAACTCAGGTGCATCCTGTTTCCATTGATCACCCTTGAGATGTTTCTACAACTTGATTGGAGTCCACCTCTGGCAAATTCAATTGATTGGACGTGATTTGGAAAGGCACACACCTGTCTATATAAGGTCCCACAGTTGACAGTGCATGTCAGAGCAAAAAAACCAAGCCATGAGGTTGAAGGAATTGTACATAGAGCTCCCGAGACAGGATTGTGTCGAGGCACAGATCCGGGGAAGGGTACCAAAAAATGTCTGCAGCATTGAAGGTCCCCAAGAACACAGTGGCATCCATCATTCTTAAATGGAAGAAGTTTGGAACCACCAAGACTCTTCCTTGAGTTGGCCACCTGGCCAAACTGAGCAATCGGGGAGAAGGGCCTTGGTCAGGGAGGCGACCAAGAACCCGATGGTCACTCTGACAGAGCTCCAGAATTCCTCTGTGGAGATGGGGAAACCTTCCAGAAAGCCAACCAGCTCTGCAGCACTCCACCAATCAGACCTTTATGGTAGTGACCAGACAGAAGACACTCCTCAGTAAAAAGGCACATTACAGCCCGCTTGGAGTTTGCCAAAAGGCACCTAAAGGACTCTCAGACCATGAGAAACAAGATTCTCTGGTCTGATGAAAACAAGATTGAACTATTTGGCCTGAATGCCAAGCTTCACGTCTGGAGGAAACCTGGCACCAACCCTACAGTGAAGCATGGTGATAGCAACATCATGCTGAGGGGATGTTCTTCCAGAGGTAGTGACTGGGAGACTAGTCCGGATCGAGGGAAAGATGAACGGAGCAAAGTACAGAGAGATCCTTGATGAAAACCTGCTCCAGAGCGCTCAGCACCTCAGACCGGGGCAAGGGATCACCTTCCAACAGGACAACAACCCTAAGCACACAGCCAAGACAACGCAGAAGTGGCTTCGGGACTAATCTCTGAATGTCCTTGAATGGCCCAGCCAGAGCCCGGACTTGAACCCGATCAGCCATCCCTGGAAAGACCTGAAAATAGCTGTGTAGCGACTCTCCCCATCCAACCTGACAGAGCTTGAAAGGATCTGCAAAGAAGAATGGGAGAAACTCCCCAAATACAGGTGTGCCAAGCTTGTAACATCATACCCAAGAAGACTCAGTTTTTTATTTTGAATACATTCACAAAAATGTCATTATTGGGTATTGGGTTATTGGGTATTGATGAAAATAAAATAATTGTATCAATTTTGTATCAATTATAATAAGGCTGTAACATAACAAAATGTGGAAAAGGTCAAGGGGTCTGAATACTTTTGAATGCACTGTACTTAGCTAACAGACTGTGGACACTGCCTTATTTGCTCAAATCCCAAAGCGATCCAAAGAGAATGGTAGGCTAGAGGGGTAGAGGAAGGAGGGTGGTCTATGCTGTGGGAATCGTTTGTTATGTTTCTTCACACACAGTGGCATTTCAGTAGAGGCCTGTACATTTAGAAACTTTGGTTAGTCTGTAAGCCCTGATCCCATGACCTACTCAAAGAAGGGCAGGAAAGACAGAGTGCGCACAGAGCATGTTACATTTGGTAAATAAGGAGCACAACCTTCTCTTCTATGGACAGACTTACAACTTAAGCTATTAGTCAAAGTGAACACTACACAGGGGTTACAGTGAACCAAGCACAATAGCACTACATTGTACTCAAACTACAATAGGTTAGATGTCAGGTTCATCGACTGTATGGATAAGTATGGATAATTCCATAGGCTAAATTGTTAAACTGCATTGTTTCTAGGCGCAGTGATGTTCTTAAATACAAATTCCAGGTCGCACAGCAAAATATTTAAGCACATATGTGAGTAAAATTGTCTCACTGTAGAGCCTAACTTATCCTATAGGACAATATCCTTGATATATCCTGGACCTATTCTGAATTATGTTAAAAGTAAAAGCATTATTATAGTATATTAGGCTATATTGCATGGTGTTGTTGTTTAAGGCAGGGCAATTCCATGCCAGTGTAGACTGAAACATTTTTGGTATCTCAGATGGTTCTGGCAATTCTCACATAGTAACTTCATTGGGAGGAAAGACTCTCGAGATGATTTTTACTTGTATGACAAACGCTGTGTCTTTATGAGACGCAGAGTAGGTGAACGGATGATCTCCGCATGTGTGGTTCTCACCGTGAAGCATGGAGGAGGTGGTGTGGGGTTGCTTTGCTGGTGACCCTGTCTGTGATTTATTTAGAATTCAAGGCACACTTAACCAGCATGGCTACCACAGCATTCTTCTGCAACACGCCATCCCATCTAGTTTGTGCTTAGTGGGACTATCATTTGTTTTTCAACGGGACAATGACCCAACACACCTCCAGGCTGTGTAAGGAGAGTGATGGTGCTGCATCAGATGACCTGGCCTCCACAATCACCAAATCTCAACCCAATTGAAATGTACTGGTACGAGATGGACCACAAGGTGAAGGAAAAGCAGCCAACAAGTCTTCAGCAAACCTGTCATCAAGGCAAAGGGTGGCTAGTTTCAAGAATCTAAAATATGTTGATTTGGTTTAACACTTTTTTGTTACTACATGATTCCATATGTGTTATTTCATGTTTGATGTCTTCACTCTTATTCTACAGTATAGAAAAAGAAAGTAAAATGTTTGAATGAGTAGGCGTCCAAACTTTTGACTGGTACTATACTTTTAAAATCATTAACATGTACAGTGGCTTGCGAAAGTATTCACCCCCTCGGCATTTTTCCTATTTTGCTGTCTAACAACTTGGAATCAAAGTGGATTTTGGGGGGGTTTGTATCATTTCATTTACACAACATGCCTACCATTTTGAAGATGCAAAAAACTTTTTGGGGTGAAAGAAACAAGAAATAACAACAAGAACCCCCCCAAAGTCAATACTTTGTAGAGACACCTTTTGCAGCAATTACAGCTGCAAGTCTCTTAGGATATGTCTCTATAAGCTTGGCACATCTAGCCACTGGGATTTTTGCTAAACTGCTCCAGCTCCTTCAAGTTGGATGGGTTCCGCTGGTGTACAGCATCTTTAAGTCATACCACAGATTCTCAATTGGATTGAGGTCTGGGTTTTGACTAGGCCATTCCAAGACATTTAAATGTTTCCCCTTAAACCACTCAAGTGTTGCTTTAGCAATAAGCTTAGGGTCATTGTCCTGCTGGAAGGTGAACCTCTGTCCCGGACTCAAATCTCTGGAAGACAAACAGGTTTCCCTCAAGAATTTCCCTGTATTTAGCACCATCCATCATTCCTTCAATTCTGGCCAGTTTCCCAGTCCCTGGAGATGAAAAACATCCCCACAGCATGATGCTGCCACCACCATGCTTCACTGTGGAGATGGTGTTCTCGGGTGATGGGAGGCGTTGGGTTTGCGCCAGACATAGTGTTTTCCTTGATGGCCAAAAAGCTCATCTGACCAGAGTACCTCCTTCCATATGGTTGGGTAGTCTCCCACATGCCTTTTGGCGGACACCAAACGTGTTTGCTTATTTTTTCTTTAAGCAATGGCTTTTTTTCTGGACACTCTTCCGTAAAGCCCAGCTCTGTGGAGTGTACGGCTTAAAGTGGTCCTATGGACAGATACTCCAATCTCTGCTGTGTAGCTTTGCAGCTCCTTCAGGGTTATCTTTGGTCTCTTTGTTGCCTCTCTGATTAATGCCCTCCTTGCCTGGTCTGTGAGTTTTGGTGGGCGGCCCTCTCTTGGCAGGTTGTTTGTGTTGCCATATTCTTTCCATGTTTTAATAATGGATTTAATAGTGCTCTGTGGGATGCTCAAAGTTTCTGATATTTTTTTATAACCCTACCCTGATCTGTACTTCTCCACAACTTTGTCCCTGACCTGTTTGGAGAGCTCCTTGGTCTTCATGGTACCCCTTGCTTAGTGGTGTTGCAGACTCTGGGGCCTTTCAGAACAGGTGTATATATACTGAGATCATGTGACAGATCATGTTATACTTAGACTTTATTTAACTAATTATGCGACTTCTGAAGGTAATTGGTTGCACCAGGTCTTATTATGGGCTTCATAGCAAAGGGGGTGAATACATATGGACCAACCACTTTTCCGTTTTACTTTTTTTTTCTTTTCAAACAAGTTAGCCTTTTCATTTAACTTCACCAATTTGGACTATTTTGTGTATGTCCATTACATGAAACCCACATAAAAATCTATTTATTTTACAGGTTGTAATGCAACAAAATAGGAAAAATGCCAAGGGGGATGAATACTTTTGCAAGGCACTGTAGTGTGCATCTATCAGGTACACATACATGTTAGTACATACACACAACAATAGGAGAGGTGTTGCTTTATTCGTTTTTTGAACGCAGGTTTGCTGTTCACTTGCGCTATCCTATATGAAATGGGAGTTCTGTGCAATCATGGCTTTGTAAAATACTGCACATTTCCTTGAATTTTCCTTGAATCTGGACCTGGGGAATGTGATAAGACCCCTGGTGGCATGTCTGGTAGGGTAAGTGTGATTGTCAATGCTGTGTGTGTGTAAGCTGACTATGCAAACAATTTGGAATCTCCAACACATTAAATGTGTCTTATAAAAACAAGAAGTGATTCCGTCAGTCTTTCCTCAACTCTTAGCCAAGAGAGTCTAGCATGCATAGTATTGATATTAGCCCTCTGACTGCAATAAAGAGCAAAGTGTGCTGCTCTGTTCTGGGCCAGCTGCAGCTTAACTTGGTCTTTCTTTGCAGCACTTGACCATATGACTGGACAGAAATCAATATAAGACTAGAGCATGCAGGAATTTAGTTCCTTGTTGCAAACTGGATTCATCTTTTGGAGTATTTGTATTCTGTACAGGCTTCCTTTTCACTCTGTCAATTAGGTTGGTATTGTGGAATAATTACAATGTTGTTGATCAATCCTCTTGTCACCTATCACAGCCATTAAACTCTGTTTTAAAGTCAACATTGCCCTCATGGTGAAATCACTGAGGTTTCCATCCTCTCCGGCAACTGAGTTACGAGAGACACCTGTATCTTTAGTGACTGGGTGTATTGATACACCATTAAAAGGTGTAATTAATAACTTCACCATACTCAGAGGGATATTCCATGTCTGATTTTTCTATTTTTACCCATCTACCGATAGGTGCCCTTCTTCACGAGGCATTGGAAAACCTTCTTGGTCTTTGTGGTTGAATCTTTGTTTGAAATTCACTGCTTAACTGAGGGACCATACAGATTATTGTATTTGTGGGGTACAGAGATGAGGTACCTATTCAAACACTATTATTGCACACAGTGTGAGTCCATGCAACTTATTATGTGACTTGTTAAGCAAATATTTACTCCTGAAATTATTTAGGCTTGTCATAATAGGGTTGAATACATAAAAGACATTTCAGCCTTTATATTTGTAAAAACATAATTCCACTTTTGACATTATGGGGTATTGTGTGTAGGCCAGTGAAAATCTAAATGTAGTCCATTTTAAATTCACACAACAAAATGTGGAAAAAGTCAAGGGGTGTGAATACTTTCTGAAGGCACTGTAATTATCAGCGAGCCCATTCTGGAAAATGTACTTGTAGAGTATATTGTTCCAAACAAAAGCCTGTCTTACAATTTAAGATATTATAATGTTCAATAAGCTTGTTTTATTTCAGCAACAAGACTTGCTCCATATTTTAGAGCACACTATAAGGAGTATAATGACACCAAGATTTCTATACGATTTACATGTACAGTTGACAGATGTCTGTATGATTTACATGTAAGGTTCACAGATCTCTACCTTTTTTTCTTGTAAAAATGTAGCTAATGAGAGCAAGGCATAAACCCTAATTTGCCCTGAGTTCAACACAACAATATGGCTCTTGGTGTAGGCCTAAGTAATGTAGGTAAGGCTCACTGTTTTAGCTGTCAGCAAACTGCTGTGCCCGGTTTTACATTCCCTAAAACTCATGTTAAAACCAACAGTTTAACACCCCTGCTCTCCCCCTTGACCAAACCTTTAGAACTAAGCTGTTTCCTTATGGACGTCACTCTAGTCTAGACGTATGCATGCTCAGAGAAACAACAGTCTTATTTACCAGCATAGCCATTAGCTCTGCATGATAAAAATACAGAAATGATGCGGCTACAGGAAGAACCAATGACTACGTTGGAACTATAAATGTGTGCGCCATTGGCAAGGGGATAAGATATCACTTCAATTGGGGCTATTGCCTGGAGTACAGAGGGCTGGTTCAGGACATTAGGAGTGCAATTGTTCGGATGACCCGAGTCAAATCTCTCACGTCACAGAAGCAAGAGTGAGGGCCTGACTGGAATGAGTTGGTCAGCATAGTTGATAAAGGGCTCTTTCACTGGACAGGCACCACACATTTGACCTTGTGCTTGGCTGTGCGTAGAGCCCTGCACGGGCATGAATTTTAAGCCTGAGCCCTACCCATACCAGCAACCATTAAGCCCTACCCTACACAGGCCCGATTGCTTCTGCAAAATTTAAGGCACCCCACATTTGACCCTGTGCTTGGCTGTGCGTAGATCCCTGCACAAGCATACATTTTAAGCCCAAACCCTACCCCGATTGTTTCTGCCAAATTTAAGGCCCGGACCAAAGGCCAAAATAACTTAAATCATTAGCATCCATTAGCTGCTGGTCTCGGTCTGTCCTCCTCCCTGTAGTGCTCACACAGCATGCACTCTGCTGCTAGTCTGTCACCCTCAGTGGGGCTGTAAAAAAACAGGATGCGACTTCTGCTTTTGGACGTCAACAAGGCAACACTCAATCTTAACTCCGCCACAACATTTACTGGATTGGTTGAACAGTGCAGAAGAGACCCTTCCTTGATAGTTTGTTTTTCTCTCATCAGGACCAGAAATAGACACTGCTCAAGTGTTTCTTTAACGCCTGCTACGTTAGGTTAATAGTCTGCCTGTGTGAGTATCCAGAGCAATGGCTCCGCCTCGGGCTGCTCAAAGACGAGACAAGTTTTTGTCACTCTAAACTCAGGAACAGTATTATTTTCTGTGAAATAATCTGTCCTGTGGACTCGGACAATGTTCTGGTCTTATATTTCACGTGGTTGAAGCACGTCTGACACCATGTTATGATCTTAGTAGGTTAAGACTGTAGGCTAGCCTACTGCGCAGCAGAGCAAATGGCTCAGCTGCAAAATGCTTGATCAATTTAGTCATACACGAGCCCTGCCCGTACCCTAGCAATTGATGAAAAAAACAGGCCCAAACCCAATAAAGGTGTGCGGTAATTGAACCTCCCAGGGACACTTATCAAAACTCCAGCAGCTTCTATGAGTGGGTTAACTCCTACCTAAGCAGGTAACGTTAGTTAGCTAAAATTGGCAACCTGGCTAGCTAACTAATATTTTAACTCTACTACAACGTAACATTGAAGTTAAATCCTAAGGTTAGTGCCAGGTAACTATTAGCTATCTTTGCTAGACAGTTGGTTAGTTAGCGCTGCTAACGCGCTAACTAGCAAGCCAACATGTCATAAGTTGTTGTTTATGGTCACTATGTTAACGTTAGCTAGGGTGCTAACTATTTAGCCAATGTAAATAACAGCTCTCAAGCTACGCTCAGGATGCTAGCCTTTTAAAGTTAGTTGACGAGTTTGCAAGGCAAATGACACCATACTGTAAGCTATAATTGTTAACACATTACATGTGTATAATATTTCTAAACTGCTTGGCCAGTTCTAGACACCGTTAACTTACTGAAAGCTAAGCCAATGACTAGCTGCTAAGTTAGCTAGCTAACCCCACAATTTCACTAGTCGAGTCAAACCGTTAGCTTGTTGAAGACGATTAATGTGTCTAGCTGTCTTATACATACCAGCTCATTTTGTCTGAATTTCTCATCCAGTTTCAATTGGAAGCTTTTTCCTTTTCAGAAAACCTCATCCCCTTTCACATAAAATAATTGCTAGCTAGATAAAGTAACCAGGAAGTGGCTACAGCAGTAGCACAGATAAATGAGAATATATTTGGTAGTAGTTTTTTTGGGGGTGGGGGGTAAAACTACGGAAAGCAGAAAGGACTGCATGGCGCACTGGGTTAGTGAGAGGGAGACGAAGTATAGATCCAACTATTTATGTGGGCTTGTCTGTTCAGCAATGTCATTTTTGGAGTTTGAAATGTAATATTATAGCTTAGAAAATTGTTACTGACAGATGAGCTCGCATCAAGGAAAGATCAGAAATAAAAGAGATCCTGGACATTCAGGATTTCATGCTGATATCTCTTGATTTCAGCCCAGAGGTGGAAGCATGGAGATAGTATGGATGGAGTAGAATGCCATTGCCATTAAGTGCGTAGGCAGATCACATTTTCCAAACTTCTTTAAAATCTGTGTGTCTAACTATATGCTATTTCATAACATAATACACCTGTTGATAGGCATAACATAATGTTTGAGGACTATTCCTCTAATAAATCAAATCTAATTTGAGAAGTCTTTATAGGCATCAGGCTGGGGAACACACCATCCACGTCGTTCATTATTTTTCCATAGAACATATACTGTAACCCCTCATTGATTATCCCTTACATACTTATATACAGTACCAGTCAAAAGTTTGGACACATACTCATTCAAGGGTTTTTCTTTATTTGTACTATTTAAATAGTATAAAATTGTATTAGTCACGCGTGCCAAATAGAACAAGTGTAGACTTTACAGTGAAATTCTTACTTGTGAGCCCCTAACCAACAATGCAGTTTAAAAATATAAAAAATCATATATAAAAACATTTGAATAAGAGATAAAAGTAACAAGTAAATAAGGAGCAGCAGTAAAATAACAATAGCGGGACTATATACAGAGGGGTATCGGTACAGAGTCAATGTAAAAAATCATATATAAAAACATTTGAATAAGAGATAAAAGTAACAAGTAAATAGGGAGCAGCAGTAAAATAACAATAGCGGGACTATATACAGGGCGGTATCGGTACAGAGTCAATGTGCTGGTTAGTCGAGGTAATATGTACATTTAGGTAGAGTTATTAAAATGAATATGCATAGATGATAACAACAGAGTAGTAGCTGTGTAAAAAGGGGGAGCAATGTAAATAGTCTGGGTAGCTATTTGATTAGATGTTCAGGAGTCTTATGGCTTGGGGGTAGAAGCTGTTTAGAAGCCTCTTGGACCTAGACTTGGCGCTCCGGTACCACTTGCCATGCGGTAGCAGAGAGAACAGCCTATGACTATGGTGGCTGCAGTCTTTGACCATTTTTAGGATCTTGCTCTGACACCGCCTGGTATAGAGGTACTGGATGGCAGGAAGCTTTGCCCCAGTGATGTACTGGGCCGTACGCACTACCCTCTGTAGTGCCTTGTGATCGGAGGCCGAGCAGTTGCTATACCAGGCAGTGACGCTCGATAGTGCAGCTGTAGAACATGTTGAGGATCTGAGGACCCATGCCAAATATTTTCAGTCTCCTGAGGGGGAATAGGTTTTGTCGTGCCAGCTTTACGACTGTCTTGGACCATGATAGTTTGTTGGTGATGTGGACACCAAGGGACTTGAAGTTCTTAACCTGCTCCACTACAGCCCTGTCCTGTAGTCCACAATCATCTCCTTTGTCTTGATCACGTGGAGAGAAATGTTGTTGTCCTGGCACCACACGGCCAGGTCTCTGATCTCCTCCCTATAGGCTGTCTCGTTGTTGTCGGTGATCAGGCCTACCACTGTTGTGTCATCGGCAAACTTAATGATGGTGTTGGAGTCATGCCTGGCCGTGCAGTCATGAGTGAACGGAATACAGGAGGGGACTGAGCACGCATCCTTGAGGGGCCCCTGTTTTGAGGATCAACGTGGCGGATGTGTTGTTACCTACCCTTATCACCTGGGGGCGGCCCGTCAGGAAGTCCAGGATCCAGTTGCAGAGGGAGGTGTTCAGTCCCACGATCCTTAGCTTATTCATGAGCTTTGAGGGCACTATGGTGTTGAACACTGAGCTGCAGTCAATGGATAGCATTCTCACATAGGTGTTCATTTTGTACAGGTGAGAAAGGGAAGTGTGGAGTGCAATAGAGTGCATCATTTCTGGATCTGTTAGGGCGGTATGCAAATTGGAGTGGGTCAAGAGTTTCTGGGATAATGGTGTTGATGTGAGCCATGACCAGCCTTTCAAAGCACTTCATGGCTACAGATGTGAGTGCTACGGGTCGGTAGTCATTTAGGCAAGTTACCTTAGTGTTCTTGGGCACAGGTGGTTTGCTTAAACTATGTTGGTATTACAGACTCGGATAGGGAGAGGTTGAACATTTCAGTGAAGTCACTTGCCAGTTGGTCAGCGCAAGCTCGCAGTACACGTCCTAGTAATCCGTTTGGCCCTGCGGCCTTGTGAATGTTGACCTGTTTAAAGGTCTTACTCACATCGGCTGTGGAGAGCGTGATCACACAGTCTTCCGGAACAGCCGGTGCTCTCATGCATGTTTCAGTGTTCTTTGCCTCGAAGCGAGCATAGAAGTAGTTTAGCTCATCTGGTAGGCTCGTGTCACTGGGCAGCTCTCGGCTGTGCTTCCCTTTGTAGTCTGTAATGGATTGCGAGCCCTGCCACCTCCGACGAACATCAGAGCCGGTGTAGTACAATTTGATCTTAGTCTCTATTGACACTTTTCCTGTTTGATAGTTCGTTGGAGGGCATAGCGGGATTTCTTATAAGCTTCCGGGTTAGAGTCCCACTCCTTGATAGTGGCAGCTCTAGCTTTTAGCTCATTGCGGATGTTGCCTGTAATCCAAGGCTTCTGGTTGGGGTATGTACATACCGTCACTGTGGGGACGATGTCATCGATGCACTTATTGATGAACCCAATGACTGTTGTGGTGCACTCCTCAATGTCCTCAGAGGAATCCCAGAACATATTCCTGTCTGTGCTAGCAAAACAGTCCCGTAGCTTAGCATCTGCTTCATCTGACCACTTTTTTAATGATGGAGTCACTGGTGCTTCCTGCTTTAACTTTTGTTTGTAAGCAGGAATCAGGAGGATAGAATTATGGTCAGATTTTCCAAATGGAGGGTGAGGGAGAGCTTTGTATGCGTCTCTGTGTGTGGAGTAAAGGTCGTCCAGAGTTGTTTTTACCCCTGGTTGCACATTTAACATGCTGATAGAAATGTGGTAAGACTTATTTAAGTTTCTCTGCATTAAAGTCCCCAGCCACTAGGAGTGCCGCCTCTGGGTGAGAGTTTTCCTGTTTGCTTATGGCGGAATACAGCTCATTGAGTGCAGTCTTATTGCCAGCTTCAGTTTGTGGTGGTGTGTAGATAGCCACGAAAAATACAGATGAAAACTCTCTAGGTAGATAGTGTGGTCTACAGCTTATCATGAGCTACTCTACCTCAGGCGAGCAAAACCTTGAGACTTCCTTAGATATCGTGCACCAGCTGTTATTTACAAAAATACATAGTCCGCCTCCCCTTGTCTTACCAGACGCCACTGTTCTATCTTGCCAATACAGCGTATAACCAGCCAGCTGTATGTTGATAATATCTTCATTCAGCCATGACTCCGTGAAGCATAAGATATTACAGTTTTGAACGTCCCGTTGGTAGTTTAATCTTCTGCGTAGGTTAGCGATTTTATTTTCCAAAGATTGTATGTTTGCTAGCAGAATGGAAGGCAGTGGGAGTTTATTCGATCGCCTACGAATGACGGGGATCTGGGCCTGTTCCCGGGAAAGCACTAAGTCATTCACGTCGGACTTGTTAAATGGAAAAGAAGGATTCTGACAGTTTATGGTGAGTAATCTCAGTGCTGATGTCCAGAAGTTATTTTCGGTCATAAGAGGTGGAAGCGGCAACATTATGTACAAAATAAGTTTAAAAAAACAACAACTTACAAACAACGCAAAGAAATGAACAAAAAAAACACATTTGGATAGGAACACGTAAATATCAGCCTTCTTCTCCGTAAATATCAGCCTTCTTCTCCGGCACCATCTTAGCACCCAGTGAATAATAGTGAAGACATTAAATAACACATATGGAATCATGTAGTAACCAAAAAAGTGTTAAACAAATCTAAATATATTTTAGATTTGAGTTTCTTGAAAGTAGCCACCCTTTGACTTGATGACAGCTTTGCACACTCTTGACATTATCTCAACCAGCTTCACCTGGAATGCTTTTCCAACAGTCTTGAAGGAGTTCACACATATGCTGAGCACTTGTTGGCTGCTTTTCCTTCATGAGGTAGTCACCTGGAATGCATTTCAATGAACAGGTGTGCCTTGTTAAATGTTAATTTTGTGGAATTTCTTTCTTAATGCGTTTGAGCCAATCAGTTGTGTTGTGACAAGGTAGGGGTGGTATACAGAAGATAGCCCTATTTGGTAGTCCATATTATGGCAAGAATAAGCAAAGAGAGACGAGAGTCCATCAATACTTTAAGACATGAAGGTCAGTCAATTTCAAGAACTTTGCAAGTTTATTTGCGTGTAGTCGCAAAAAACATCAAGAGCTTTGATGAAACTGGCTCTCATGAGGACCGCCACAGGAAGGGAAGACCCAGTGTTACCTCTGCTATAGAGGATAAGTTCATTAGAATTACCAGCCTCAGAAATTGCAGCCCAAAAAACTCTGTGAAGCATTTAAAGGAACAGTTATCTCAACATCAACTGTTTATCGGAGGCTGCGTGAATCAGGCCTTCATGGTTGAATTGCTGCAAGGACACCAATAAGAAGAGACTTGCTTGGGCCAAGACAACACGAGCAATGGACATTAGACCGGTGGAAATCTGTCCCATCTGGTTTGCGCTTAGTGGGGCTACCATTTGTTTTTCAACATGACAATGACCCAACACACCTCCAGGCTGTGTAAGGGCTACTTGACCAAGAAGGAGAGTGATGGAGTGCTGCATCAGATGACCTGGCCTCCACAATCACATGACCTCAGTCCAATTGAGATGGTTTGGGATGAGTTGGACTGCAAAGTGATGGAAAAGCAGACAACAAGACTGTTGGAAAAGCATTCCATGTGAAACTGGTTGAGAGAATGCCAAGAGTGTGCAAAGCGGTCATCTATGCAAATTGGTGGCTTCATTGAAGAATCTAAAATATATTTTGATTAAAAAATGAATACATTCTTACTACATGATTCCATATATGTTATTTCATAGTTTTGATGTCTTCACTATTATTCTACAATGTAGAAAATAGTAAAAATAAAGAAACACTTGAATGTACTGTATATATATCAGTATGTAAGGGATAATCAATGAGGGGCCACAGTATGCGTTCTATTGAAAATAATGAACGACATGGAAGGTGTGTGTCATGACACCCTAGCTGAGTGGAACTATTATTTTCAGAGTTGATTATTCCTTTTATACCATGGCTATAATTTACCAGATTTGCTGGTAGAAATCCACTAAAGTAGCTAGCAAGTTTAGCTACAGTAGTTGCCATGGTAACAAAACAACTAAGACTTGCTAGTTTAGCTAACCAAACCGTCAGTCCTACCTTGCCATTATGAAAATCGAATTCAACAATGCCAAAAAAAAATTCTATTCGACTTTTGCTTTCAAAAGCAGCTCAAAAATAGAAAATGTTAGAAGGAACTATAGGCATTGAATTCTAACATGCAAATAAATATACAGTGCATTATTTAAGCAATAAGGCCAGAGTAGGTGTTGTAAATGGCCAATATACCCCGGCTAAGGGCTGTTGTTAGCATGACGCAATGCGGTGTATATTGGCTATATACCACAAACCCCCGAGGTGCCTTATTAAGTGATAATGCCAGAGAAGCCGGTGTTTGGAGGATATATTGGCACGGGTGTTGTTAGGCCCGAGACTAAGACCTCCAAACAACGGCTTCAAGGAGCTTACCACTCAATAAGGCACCTCAGGGATTTGTGGTATATGGCTAATATACCATGGCTGGGTATCCCTTTCCTACGCATGCCTTTGCTATGCACTTCTCAGTAGGTGATATTCAGACTTACCTTGTGCAGGTGTGTAACTGGCTTTCAATTGCATGGTTTCCTTGCACGTGGTGAATACATTTAATTCAACCACTGAAAACCCTCTCAACAGATTTTCTCATGGAGTTTTCATTCAATAGGGTTTTCAGTACATTTATCTAAAGCCAAAAAGGTGTACCTTTTTCATTTTGTATTTTCTTGACAGACTCACTAGAATTTATGGAGAGAACGGTTCAGAATATTAAGGCTCAATGACAGAAAGCATGTAAATACTCATTCATCTCCTTTTCAGCACCAATTAATATATTTAAAAATACTCTGGTCTTGTATATTATTTTGGGTTAGGGAAGTATTTATGCCAAATACTTTTTAAAAATGGTTTTGGAGAGCCTTTATGCACAAAATATAATGGTGAATAAAAAATGCAGTTTGATTCATCCTGAAAGTTGCAATATTCAGTTGTTCAATACATGAAAAATTGGAAGGTGAGAAAAGTGTACAGTAGGGGTTGAACAGTAGTCCTATAAATCTACCCGAATAATCCT
The DNA here is from genome assembly GCF_013265735.2 of Oncorhynchus mykiss. Taxonomy (NCBI): domain Eukaryota; kingdom Metazoa; phylum Chordata; class Actinopteri; order Salmoniformes; family Salmonidae; genus Oncorhynchus; species Oncorhynchus mykiss. The sequence continues at coordinate 27,482,076 of NC_048570.1, read as the reverse complement.
CACTAATCATGAAACTGTGATGACAACGCTCCAGTCATCGTGAACTGTGCGCCAGGCTCCAGGGTTTAATTAAGTGATAATGTCCGAGAAGCCGGTGTTTGGAGGATATATTGCCACTGGTGTTGTGCTTTGAAGGCATTATCACTTTTATACAACGGGTTACCAACATATTCAAATAATGATTGACATATTTCATTAAAAACATTATTTTGTTTAATTTATTCATACTATTTCATCCTTCCACAATATATAGTCCCGACACAAATCTAGGTTTGCTACCCAAGCTGGCTGGTCGTTTGTTCTATCGGTTCAGTTGCCAGAGACGCGACCCAGTCGTTCAGTCTTTTTGTTCTGTATCTATGGAAGAGACCCAGTTGTTCGTTCTAAATGTTCCATTGCCATACTGGCTGGCAACGTTCATATCCCTTGCTTGCTAGCTAGCCAACTACGGCCAATTTACAGTCATGCCAAACAGTGCAGCCAGAATAACAACAGTAGATGCATTTTCATTTGTTTAAGCTGTTTTCTAGTGACATTTATTTAGACATATCCATAACATAACAGTGAACTAATGAGGCGCGATTTCGCCTGGCATAGAAAATGTGTTTCTCGTCAGGGCACTGGTGTTCAGAGGAGCTAGCCAACAACACAGCTGACGCAATCACTTCAAACTGAAGCTGTAAAGACTACAAACTAGCTGCTCTTCGTTTCGTTTTACCTTTTTTCGATTGACATGTCCATAAAAATTATGCCAGCTGATTTAATGATTTCGACTGGCTGAGAAACGCTGCGTGTCTGTCTTGTCCCGACTCCCGACATGTTTGTTACTATGGGACAGCTGTAGATCGAATTTGAATATTGAAACAATGCTGCAAATGTCGGAGATCCAGACAGCAAGGTTTATACAAATATCCGTTGTTGACAACTAAATGTTAGTCTAAAAGAAATATGAGATAATGTATAGATGCTTTTTATAGTAGAGCTCATGTTTATAAATTGTCTTGCTGGGCTGATGAGACAGTGGATTGAGCAGAGTAAATGGGCATTTTAAAGTCATTGATTTAGCCAGTGGTAACTTGTGGAATAGACATGTAATGTGGTTTTAACCAATCAGCATTCAGGATTAGACCCACCTGTTGTGTAATTGCTATTATAAACTGGTTACCAACATAATTAGAGCAGTGAAAATAGATGTTTTGTCACACCCTTTGTATACCACGGTTTTTCAGCCAATCAGCATTAAGGACTCGAACCACCCAGTTTATAAAGGGAAATAATGCATTCTCTAGAATGCCCTTTAAGCCAATCAGAAACAAGTATTCAACAACGCCATGGTATAAACATACAGTTGAAGTCGGAAGTTTACATACACTTAGATTGTAGTCATTAAAACTCGTTTTTCAACCACTCCACGCATTTCTTGTTAACAAACTATAGTTTTGGCAAGTCAGTTAAGACATCGACTTTGTGCATGACACAAGTAATTTTTCAACAATTGTTTACACACAGATTATTTAACTCTATCACAATTCCAGTTGGTCAGAAGTTTACATACACTAACTAAGTTGACTGTGCCTTTAAACAGTTTGGAAAATTACAGAAAATTATGTCATGGCTTTAGAAGCTTCTGCTAGGATAATTTACATATTTTGAGTCAATTGGAGGTGTACCTGTGGATGTATTTCAAGGCCTACCTTCAAACTCAGTGCCTCTTTGCTTTATAATCATGGGAAAATCAAAATAAATCAGCCCAAGACCTCAGAAAAACAATTGTAAACCTCCACAAGTCTGGTTCATCCTTGGGAGCAATTTCCAAACGCCTGAAGGTACCACGTTCATCTGTACAAACAATAGTACGCAAGTATAAACATCATGGGACCACGCAGCCGTCAAACCGCTCAGGAAGGAGACACATGTCTCCTAGAGATGAACGTACTTTGGTGTGAAAAGTGCAAATCAATCCCAGAACAGCAGCAAAGGACCTTGTGAAGATGCTGGAGGAAACAGGCACAAATGTATCTATATCCACAGTAAAACGAGTCCAATATCGACATAACCTGAAAGGCCGCTCAGCAAGGACGAAGCCACTGCTCCAAAACCGCCATAAAAAAGCCAGACTACGGTTTGCAACTGCACATGGGGACAAAGTTCATACTTTTTGGAGAAATATCCTCTGGTCTGATGAAACAGAAATAGAACTGTTTGGCCATAATGACCATCGTTATGTTTGGAGGAAAAAGGGGGAGGCTTGCAAGCCGAAGAACACCATCCCAACCGTGAAGCACGGGGGTGGCAGCATCATGTTGTGAGGGTGCTTTGCTGCAGAAGGGACTGATGCACTTGATGACATCATAAGGATGGAAAATTACGTGGATAAATTGAAGCAAATGGGTCTTCCAAATGGACAATGACCCCAAGCATACTTCCAAAGTTGTGGCAAAATGGCTTAAGGACAACAAAGTCAAGTTATTGGAGTGGCCATCACAAAGCCCTGACCTCAATCCCATAATACATTTGTGGGCAGAACTGAAAAAGCTTGTGCAAGCAAGGAGGCCTACAAACCTGACTCAGTTACACCAGCTCTGTCAGGAGGAATAGGCCAAAATTCACCCAACTTATTGTGGGAAGGTTGTGGAAGGCTACCCAAAATGCTTTACCAAAGTTAAACAATTTAAAGGCAATGCTGCCAAATACTAATTGAGTGTATGTAAACTTCTGACCCACTGGGAATGTGATGAAAGAAATAAAAGCTGAAATAAATCACTCTCTCTACTATTATTCTGACGTCTCACATTCATAAAATAAAGTGGTGATCCTAACTGACCTAAGACGGGGCATTTTTTACTTGGAATAAATGTCAGGAATTGTGATAAACTGAGTTTAAATGTATTTGGCTAGGGTGTATATAAATTTCCGACTTCAACGGTGTATATATAATAGTGCAAATGGTACACACACACATTTTCATTTTCTTTATTCAAGTACTTTACAGAGAAATAACAAAAACAATTGCGTTACAACAAACTGAAGTGCCAAGTTAACAATGAGGGGAGTACATCTCCCCACCACAAAAGGATAATACATTTCATTACAATATTCAAAATTTATATTAGGACCTTATTATAAGGTAATAGAAAAACATGAAGTAAGACAATCCACAACATTTTCAACAAGACCTCTTGTTTTCTTAAAAAAAAAAATCCCAGTGTGTTTTCCAAAATGTCCATATTTGTAGCTCCGCAGTTTGTCTGTCCCCTTTTACTTAAGTTTAATATTTTTGTTGTAATCATTATTTTCATGCATAATAAAATAATTTAGCACCACCTTTAGAACCTGAAGGTGGCTCTAAACATGGTTGGAACATTTTCGTGCACATGCAAACAAGAAGATATAATGAAAAGAAAACACAGGAGATAACAAAGAAACATTTCCCTAAAACATTTCAGTGCCATCTACCAAAGATGAACCTACTCTAGTATGGACCACCTTGAAAATGTCTGGTACCATCCTAAAAATTAGCATTTAGGATAGAAATCTATCATTTTACATTTTTAGATTTTTTTTGGTTATTATTATGAGATGAGCTGCCAGTCATTTATCCTGGTACAAAAGTGGTCATGTAGGTTTTGTGTGGAATGTTTACTTTCAGTCTTTTATGACCTTGCACAAAGGCAGCTTTACAGGGAGTAAATTAATGAGTAAACACAGACATCAGCACAGGGACGCCTTGAGCTGTAAGCTGACTGAGGTCACATTTACATTTTGTTACTTTTGTGGAGTTCTCATCGCATATTGTTCCTAATCACCCAACCTTGCATCCCAATTTGGCCCAAACATGGCTGTTAAGGTTGGCTCGAGTCCAGGACTGAGCAGAGAACTATCAGGATGAGGAGGAGAAGATATGAAGGGAGATCTCTTATTTAAATCTCTTACACACTTAATGTATCCTCTAAAATCATTCCAGTTCAAGACAAATACAAAAAGGAAAACAGTCTTGATAGTACTGTGTTCAGATCAAATGGGACAAAGAAAGCACTATTGAATCATGATTCATGAGGACAGTTTTTGATTTCAGACCTTGTTACAGTGATTTTATATTTAACAGTAATGTGAAATAAAATGTACAATTGTTAAATGTAATATAGACCATGCTTTTACACTGAACTTTGCATTAGTCAGAAATATGACAGATGACAACATCCCCTTGTAATTACGTCTTTGGGTGACAGATGGACATAATGCTGGCGTATTCTCCTCTCTTCTGAGCAAAACTTCAACTCTTCTCACCGAGAGCTAGATAAACACAGTATTCTTTAAAACCAAACCTCATTCACCATAAACTTAACATTTTAATCCCCACATACAAGCATCAAATGCACAGGGCTGCCATATGATCTCTGAAAACTGTCTTTGTCTTTGTTATTCTACTCTTACTACAAGGCTTTGTTGCTGAACTATGTTGGCTGAATGAAAAGGTACAGAATAAGTCTGAGGATATTTAGCTCATTATCGATGTGCCCTTAAAAACGAAGTCATCATTCTAAACCAGAAGAGGATGAAACAATATCCCAAATCAGCAAATAATGTCTACACCAAATCCTTAGACATTTCTTGTTCCACTGAATAAAGATAGAAACGCAACATGTAAAATGTTGGTTTCATGAGCTGAAATAAAAGATCCCAGAAATGTTCCATAAGCACAAAAATATAATTTTTTTCCAATTTTGTGCACAAATTTGTTTACATCCCTATTACTGAGCATTTCTCCTTTGCCAAGATAACCCATCCACCTGACAGGTGTGGTATATCAAAAAACTGATTGAACAGCATGATCATTACACAGGTGTACCTTGTGCTGGGGGCAATAAAAGGCCACTCTAAAATGTGCAGTTTTGTCACACAACACAATACTGCAGATTTCTCAAGTTTTGAGGGAGCATGCAATTGGCATGCTGACTGCAGAAATGTCCATTAGAGCTGTTGCCAGGGCATTGCCTGTTCATTTCTCTACCATAAGCCGCATCCAACGTCATTTTAGAGAATTTATCAGTATGTCCAACCAGCCTCGCAACCGCAGACCACATGTACCACGCTATCCCAGGACCGCCACATCCAGCTTCTTCACTTGCGGGATCATCTGAAACCAGCCACCCGGACAGCTGATGAAACAGAGGAGTATTTCTTTCTGTAATAAAGCCCTTTTGTGGGGGAAAACTCATTCTGATTGGCTGGGCCTGGCTCCTAAGTGAGTGAGCCTATGTCCTCCTAGGCCCACCCTTGGCTGCACCCCTGCCCAGTCATGTAAAATCCACAGATTCGGGCCTAATGAATTTATTTCAATTGGCTGATTTTCTTATATGAACTTTAACTCAGTAAAATTGTTGCATATTGCATTTATATATTTGTTCAGTATAGATTGTATTTGCCTGTATTCCACCTGTGAGCCAATCCCATCTCAGCTGTTGAGAATTTCATCTCTTCAATTAACCAGAGAAGTTAAGATGGATACACTTGCTTATGCACACACTTTTAACATTAAAGGCCATAACTGAATATTCCAAGCCATACATACAGTTTTCTACACTTCACTTAGCTTAAGGCAAATCCCACTTCAAATGATACATGTTTTGAATCAATACAGACCAGTGTTATTTGAGTATCATTATAGATGGACTGTAATCATCTACATTCCCCTTTTATATCGTTTATTTTTTCACTTACTACTATTCACTTGCTAACTAATCATGATCAGTGAACTATCCTTTTTAAAATCCTGCCATTCATCAAACTAGCTCAAGCAAAGTCCCAGAAATATTAATAATTGGCACCAGGAATACACCTGTCCTAAAATGCACTTCAGAAAGCAATTGATTTAAATAATAAGTGAGATGATACTGTATGTGTGAACTCACCAAGTCTGTCAGACAATGCAAGGGGTCTGTTCATTTACCCATTTACAGTAGATGAACTGGAGAAAGACACTCTGGGGCCAAATTAATTGGAAAATAAGTGGACACTTGCCAGGAAGCCTAGCAATGAAAACCAGTTTGCACAGGAAAGAGGGAATGTGGCCTTGGAAGCACATTGGAGAATGCTGTAATTTAGTGAGCAACGCATTTATAAATCCTTGTTTTTGACCTTTGTTGAAATTTTCAATCAAGATTTGTGAAAGTTTTTGCTATCAGGCACAGCTGCTATGACAATAAGTAATCCATATCAAACACACAGAGAAAACATTCGACTGTGGTGCATTAATTATCGCACACAGGGCCAGATGGGAGAGGAGGGGTAAAATAACTGCCCTTTCAGGGGACATCAGAGAAACTCCAAGACCAAAGCTGACTAGAGCATTGAGCACAGTGAAGACAACAATCAAATGTAGTGGATAAATTCCCAAACAGTTTGGATTTACATCCCTCAAATGAATTGTAGTACATTATTACCTATACATTGTTATCATTAATGAAATTATAAGATTATATGATTTGACTTAGTTGACTACTTGTTTAATGATTTTATATATTTGACACACATGAGTGCATTTTTTTAATCAGTGTGACCCAAGATTATTGTAAGAAATGTATTTATCTGAATCTAAAGTAATTCAAGTAGCGTAGCCTTCAGTCAATGCCAGACTTGCCACTTGTAACTGTATATTGCATACTGATATTGCCTTACTGATCTAAAAATCCATGTGGATAGTGAAAAATGTTGCATACTGTGTACTAGGCTTGTTTTTTTCAATATATTTGTCTGAACTTTGGAATCCATACATTACAGGCTTGTTTGCAATTGAAATACAAAGATTTTTGTTCAGATTTTTGTTTTTTAGTTTAAGAACACATTTAGTGTTTCCTCAAACCAGTTTCTGCTAAGAACCCTATAGTAGGTACAAATAATATTAGATCGTTTTGAAATGGAAGATAATGAACCCCATTTGGCACTGTCAATGCTCAAGTCTTTTGCAATGACTTGTGTTCACAAAACTTTCTGCATTATCATTACTTTACAAGAAGCATTTTAAGACCCCTTCTGCACAAGCATTCAGTCAATAAGAAATGTGTGTATGTATACATTTGTTTTTATATATTGTACTTCTACATACACATGCATACAAATGCACAATTTAATACTGAAGTATATGGTGCCTTTGACAGTCTGAGTATAAAAGTTGAAGTACCTGTATATATCTCTCACTATACAAAAAAAATAACCATTTTAAATTCAGGATCTCTCAAAATAGTAGGTGTAAGCATGGCAATACCATGTAGATTCTATAGTACTTCTTAAAGATGTTGCTCATTGTAACAATATGCAAAACATTTTATTTTACAATATCTCTAATTACATGAATATAACTGGCAGGTCTCTCAGTGAATGCACAGATAAAAGGCCCTCTTCATCTCTGCTGTTATTCAGAAATGTTGACTTGTAGTATAGATGCAGGTATTTCAATGTTTCAGTCTTATTCTCTGCGCTCTTAGCATTTCACTTCAAGTTTGGTCGAGTGTGTCTTTAAATACACATATAAATGAAGATAGACGGTAATATATATATTTTTAAAGCAACATAAGCACTAAACTTAAAATATAGATTTTTGTTTTATCTTGGGTATCTTGATAAGCTTTATGTCATGGATTTGTGTAATTTGTAGTGAATATGTTACATTCTTCATCAGTACATGAAGATTTAACATTAATTTTGCAATCCATTTTATTTAGTTTTTATAGTATTTTATAGATTACCACCAAAGACTGGTCCATTGAACACAGGATTGGGTTTGGATGGACAAAACCAATATTCATGTGTTTTTTTTTTTATGCTGATGTTTTTGAGTTTATAGCAAAATAATTTTGACCAACTGAGTTGTAACTGTGATACTTATAATTGCTCAAATTATAATAAAATAACACGTTTCAGTATTTTGGGGCTAAAGTTTACAATCTGCCTTAAATCAATGTCGGAAACATAGTTTATGTATTTGTAATGTTTGGTTAATCCCAGGCACAATTAAGAAAACAAACTTAGCAGTGTTATCCCAAAACGTTTGGCACATTATTTTGAGAAACAATAATAATAATAAAAAATATGTGTAAAAAAGTATTTTACAACAAAAAGACAAGGCAATGGAAAGTGCAGCAAATAAGGTATCAACAACAGTACACAAATACAACCAATTGCACTTTTAAACAACCAGATGAAATAAATGCATACATCTCAAACATAGCTCACCTTATTCTACGCCCAGTTGTAATTCAATCTAAACCCAAATCAGAATTTTTTTGAATCCCATCACATCCAAGATTTTTGGTGAATTTCTCAGAAAACACAATACATGATAAAGTATGACTTCAGAAACTTGAATTTCATTATCAAAGATATGCCATGTCCTCTTGGACAGCCGGTGCCATGATGCCCCTCTGCTTGCAAACATTCACACAGTTGCTGTCTCTCCCGTGTCTATGTCCTCTTCTTCCCATACTCTTACAAGATAACATCTCCAAATAGAGGAGGGAAATATTACATGGAAATAAAAATTAAAAGAGATGGAGTGTAAGAGAAAAAGAGAGAGAAAGAGTCACCTATTTGTCTCATTGTGGATAGGATCCCTCCCTCCCCAGTCTTATGTTAGGGCATGGTGATGGTCCATCCTAAGCACAGGTAGTGACAGTCATGATGTTGCCACTGCTAGGCCCCCCACTGCCACCACAGGAATTGGGGGGTGAGCTGTGGCTGCCAGCCGCTCCACTCCCCTTGTCGGCCGGCTTCTTGTCCTTCTGCTTGAGGTGAACTTTGGCATGTCTCTTGCGCTCATCACTCCGGGCAAACTTGCGTCCACAGAATTCACAGGAGAAAGGCTTCTCGCCCGTGTGCGTGCGGATGTGGGTAGTCAGGTGGTCGCTTCGGCTGAAGGAGCGCATACATATGCGGCACTGGAAGGGTTTGTGACCCGTGTGGATGCGGAGGTGGCGTGTCAGTTCATCTGAACGGGAGAAGCGTCTGTCACAGTTTTCTGCTGGGCAGGCATGTGGCCGCTCATGCACAGGGGTTTTGCTGGGCCGGTTTGGGTACTTCCGTGGTCGGATTGGTTTGAGTGTTAGTGTCTGTGGTGGCTGGTGGTGCTGAGGAGCATGCTGCTGCCCGCCCATGAAACCTGGATGAATCTGCTTGTCTTTGAATGCGCGAATGGTCTCTAGTGGTGTGATGGGTGGGGGGTTAACACGAATGGGGTCCATGGACTGGAAAGGCTTGTGCTCCATCATGCCAACCTCACCCTGATGATGGAAGAGGTTATAGTCTGGGATCATGGAGAAAAGGCTCCCGTCCATGGAGGGCTTGGAGGTGGTGTGGTAGTCATTGCTGGGGTAGCCGAGGGTAGTGCTGGTAGCAGGACTGTGGTGGAAGGAGACCTGATCCTGGTACAGCTCGCTGCAGGTGGAATAAGCTGGCAGTGGCGGACCATAGACCTGCTCCATATCTGAGGACTGGCCGCCCATGCTGGCTCCAGAGGACGATGTCTGTGTGGTGATAGTGCCAGGCGACGGGGAGACGCCCAAGATCCCAGCACTTACTAAACTAATGATATTGTTGTCTGAACACCAGCCAGAGCCCCCCATTCCACCCGACGGAGGAGTATCGAAGGCAAACTTCCCCAAATAGGTGACCGGCTGCCCGCTGCGGCTGGACTGGAAGCTAGAGCCGTACTGGATCTCTGCATTTCCTTTATCACTTCCCATCCCCAGATCCATGATATTATCTGGATGAAAGGGAAACAAATTGAAGTAGAGTGTCAATGAGTAGTTCACCCAGTTGTTATAACATGTTAGAAACCTGTTAGAAAAAAAACATACGTGAAAGTGCGCAGTACTACTAGTACAGAAAAGTTTGAGTCTAGAAGCTACTAGACTATGATAAATATGAACCTGCTTGATATTTCAGTCAGAGTCCTCGATTAGTCTGAAATTCAGCTTCTCTGCATATCTCTGCAAATAGTCTGCCAAGAAGAAATCTTAAAACAAAGCAGTCCAATCCAGTTCATTAGGAAAAAGTGAGCGGTGGTGTCAGACCTGCAAGTTTATCCACTGACTTGTGCATCTGAGACAATGTTCGTTCTCTCAGATCCCACAAGCTCTCATAAATCAAGACCTAAACACCCCCCTTTGATCCAGTCATTGTATGTCCCACAGGAGGACAGCCACAGTGAATGGTAAGATCTGATTCCCCCTCAACAGGGCGTAAGCCAGACACCACTGCCAGCACTCTCACAGATACATGTATGTCCACTGTACTGTAGCTGCATGGGTTTTAGCAGAACATGAAATCTACACAAAATGAGCAAATCGAACTGTAAAGGGTACTTCCTACTCGGATCACTTGGTCAGCTACAATGTACGCACATTCGACCATAGAAATGCACATTTGGTCTTCTAGCTAAATGTTATGTTCACAGTAACTTTCTTGTTTCTTTCACTTTTGTCAGGCTACTACAGTACTAGTAAAAAACACACTATCTTAGGTATATGTGGCAGCATTACAATTATTACATGTCATATCAGACACCTGCAATGAAAATATCCAAATGAATGCAGTTCTGAGATGGCACAGTTGCGTGCAGAGATTTAAACAGGTTTTGTGCAGACATTTTGAAAGAATTCATACATCATCAGACAGCCTATATCAGCCTATCATTCAAGTTGCAATAAATTATACACAGGGGTGCTTATATATTCAGTCCCAGTAATTACTGTCTGTTTACCAGAATTTGGCTAAGGGCAAAGCATGATGAAACAAACAAAACCAAAACTACATATGTTTCACACATCTATTGAACACATGATGTAAATTAAAACAACTTTTGGCATATGTTTTAATTATTCTGGAGGTGAAGTTGAAGAAAACAAGCCTAAAAATAGCAAATGCTTAGGTGTGTGTGTTTTAGACATTAGCCTATATGAAAACAAGGCAGCCATTGTATCTTGCTGTAATCTTCCTCAATATTTTGACTTGAACATTTAAGCAGTGTCACAGATATTGCTCTCAAGTGAGCTGGTGTTATTGCTTTGGTGGTGAATATTGTGAGAGAACACCACTTGCACGCGGGACCTAACACCTGACTCTAGAGGTATCAAATAGGTACTTCAAAGTGTTCCTCATCATAGTCAATAGTTATCAGAAACATATGTGATTTAAATGAGAATATGTAGTCAGATATTATATGTAATGAACATGTCACATTATAATTTATTGATGACTACCTGGTAAACACCTGGTAAACACCTGGCTAACCTAATTGTGAGACATGTAAAGGGTTTCCATCTCTTTCATGACCTTTGTCAGAAATGTATTGATTAGTTATAAAAAGCATGCTGTTATCTCTGGAGTATCGAGAGGTGATACTTATATCAGAGCAAATATAATTTTAAGGGATTGGCAAACACTACTGTACTAAATCACGGGGATGTGTAATGATAGAGTATAGCTATATCCATATTATAATTAGAAGTGTGTTTAGGTGCTGTGTTTTCAGACATTTGAAAGGTTGTTTACAATTTCTAATTATTAATCTACATTTACTTTGCAAATTAATAGGCCTTAACATATTGACAAATAACACATGTCCATAGATATTCGATTATCAATATAGATCATATTAGGACAATTTTAACCATACATTGATGAACCTCTAAAGAGTAATGACACTTCAGCTGGCTTTATACTTCTGTATAGTGAAATAATTAGACTACTTTACTGTACAATATTTAATTATTAAAGATTGTATAGGCCTTTATCTTTATCTTGCCGCTAACAACTCAAACAACAATTATTTAATGCGAAATATATTAATTTCAGTAGGCTACTATACAATTGTCATTCCTCACCTAATTGATGTCCAAGAGGGCCAATTGAAATGTGCTACAGCTGTATATAGCCTGTCGGCTGTACATTTGAATAAAATCTGTTGGTGTGTCGGGAGCATATTGATCTGAAAACATGTATGTACAGCTATTGCTATCAAGGATCGTTTCAATGATTATATAAAAGTGATTCTTCTAAACTTCATTTTGAAATTGACAAACCCTTGCATTCAATTTAAACAGAATACATTATAATTGTATGACACACATCTCTAAAAATGAAAGTTGCTGTCATCTGGAGACTTGCATTCAAGTGAGAGCAAACAAATAAATTATCTTCATAGATTTGTAGCTAGCTATATGTAGCCTAATCGTAAAGCCTACAGTCTACTCGTTAGGCTATAGGCATGGGCAAGTTTGAAACGTTGGTCAAACTCCCACTTTAAAGTGAATGGCCATGCCACTCATAGTCCAATCCAAAAATAATCTCTAAATTGTCAATAAATAAACAAACAGTGCTGAATTAATTAATGTAATGTTGCTAGAAAGAATGAATGTCTTATGCACAGGCAATGTGTGCAATGTTGTTTTGGTTACAGTGGCACATTTATTTATGGACTATCAACACAACTGTGGCTTTATCATGGTACAATTTAAGTAAACAAAAAATATGTTGGCCTATCCACATTAATTTATGTTTTTGTTTTGGTGATTACATTTTAATCTATGAATTTTCGACAATTTGTGCGTTTTACTTTCACTTTAAAGACATGCCAATCATTTTGGGTAAGCTTTCACCAGGGCAGATAAATTAATGTTAGGCCTATTTACATTACTGTTTGACCTTACATGGAAATTTAAGGTCGTGAAAGTGTGACAGTAGCCAGGGAAACTCATAGGCTTGGACATTGTTACGCATATTTCTGGCATAAAAGCTTGCCTCTTATAATATGGTTAACAGTTACAGCACTTGTTTTACATGTAATCGAAATAATAGTAGCCAACCATTGTGAAAAATGCTTTAAAAAACAAAGTATTCAATCGAGATCGATCATGTGCGTAACAGCCCGAAGCGCAAACAGGTGCCTGGATGATGGTCGTTGCGCGCGCTCCAAGACAACTGTTGCGGTGCCTGCATGATCTCCACAGCTGAGACGCGCTGTAGTTACAACAGAGCCTGGATAGAACATAAACCAATCACATCCCAAATAAAGTAAACTATGCTTACCTGTATTCATTTGCGAGTAGTGGTTTATAGAATCCGTATTGGTGAAAATGTTCATAGACGTCGGAATGTCCTCTTCTGGGTAAAGACTGTCAGGAATCGTGTTTATTAAACTGCTCATGGTAAGAGGGAGCTTGTCCGCCAGTTTCCCTGTCATAGCAGTTATTTAGTCTGACATAAATGGCAACGTGCAGGTATCCGAATAGAAAAATACACAGTAGATGATGATCTATAAGTGTTAGAGAGTGGAGAAAAAAAGATCATAGATGTTGTATCCAAGTTCCCTTCAGAGACAGCGTTGATATCTCTCCTTTGAGATATAGCAGAGCTTAACTGTCACAGGCAATTGTTATTAATATAGTTACAATGAGACCTGTCATTACCTTCTTGTTTGCATGTTGTGTGTTTAAAGTCTGTGAATCAATGAAACGGTGGTGGTGGTTTCACAAGAGTAGCGCTGCTCTGTATAGCTCGGATAGGGAACTCCAGCGCTTGCTGGTATTAAATAGGGGGACGGAACATTTATGTGACGTAGATGACCATTTATGGATACACAAAGCCAGACCGCACACAACACGTCACCAATGGAAGCACCTCATAGTGGAACATTATGCTGCATTCATAATCTAGGGGGAATGTGGTATTTACCATATATGACTAGGAAAAAACACTTGAAACACCTCCAACTAGTAGGCCTATTAGGAACTCGTTTATCATCCCTGACCTCCGACTTTTCCCACATGGTGAACTCTGACATAACCCACAAAGGAAATTACCGCGACAACAGCATTTTCGGCAGTTAAATGCGACTACAAAAAAATATTTATAAATAGCAATCTATTAGTCCGGTTTTTGAACACAATTTGTGTGCGAGCATGATAGCTGTAGCCTATTTTTATTTATGGTTGACGCAGCTGGTTTGCCATTAGCTAATCAGCGTTTCTCAACGAGTTCAAAGCACGTGAATGCGTCGAATTCGTATTTCATACTTGAAACTGGAAATTACCGCTTTCCCACTTGGTTAAAAACACAGCATTTATAGTCCGTTGCAGGAAGACATGTTGAAGCGAAGGATGAGCTGTGTGGCGCGAAGCCTGTGTTGGGTCTGCTATGAGGCGGATCATGATTTCTTCATTGTGCAGTCGACTACTTTGCTACCTGTTGACGAATTCACATTAATATAAAATGTTTGATATGAGGTATTGCATTCGTCTTGTCCCCGAGAACATATTTCACCTTTATCCTTTGTCATATTAGAACACACAACTGGACCACGCGGTAGAATCATGCTAGTCAAAATGACATTGGAATCATCATTCATGTGTAAAGCTGCTTTTTCCGAATCATCGCAATTATTTCTTCTGAGATAAAAAGTTAAATATTCCGGCCTTTACCCACTCAACCACTTGAATCCATACACAATACTGGTGCCAGAGACAACTGTGCGTAAAAGTATGGAGAGGGCATGTCAGCTCTTCACTTGAAACCTGGAAATGTTTTAGCTTGATTTAAGTCATGAATACTATTTTCACGTCTTAAATGTATGTAGGGTGTTATACACATGTATTTCATTATTACACATGACAGTAAAATTAAAATAATGGCATTATAGCCTACAATATCAGTATGGAGACAAAGATTTTAGGGATGTACAATACAATTCCTACTTTTGATTATAGTGGGCTCAATGTCCCCAACGTATGTGTCTCTTGTCTTAATGTTGCACCACACTGGCTTCTTGACGTTGATCTGTATACAGTACATTAGTCCTGCTTGAACTTGTCCTCCCGATATTAAAAAAAAATAAAAATCATTCAGAGAAATTTCATCCATTGACTGTGCGTGGTGACACATAGTTTGCCCAACATAACGCACAGGGGTTTGATTGTCCTTCTACTCATTAAAACCCCTTTCATGCAACAACAGTGGTTTACAAATACAGTAATTGTCAGAGTTAATAGCGTGTAAATATTGCAAGCGCTCCGTGAATCCACAGGCTTGCTCTGACTTTGAGAGCCAAGTTGCCGCTAAAGTGGAAACTCCAAATAAGGCATTGATCCGGCACCGCCCCTTGTCTGTATTTGGTTAGTAAAGTTCCGGTTAAGCCACTGGTAGGTGGAAAATAGATCGGAACCCACAGACATTAAAGGAACCACAGACGACAAAACGTCATGGGTCATAATTCACCAATTTGAGGAACCTGAAAGACGAAATGTTGTGTTTCTTACCTGATTAATATACAATCCCTTGTTTGTTTTACTTGATAGAACTGTTTGAAAATGGCCATATGACAGTGTGGGCTTAGTAGGCTTGTGAATTCACCTCTATAGGACACTGACTACTATTGGGCTATTACTAAGATACTACAAGTTACTGCCGCTATAATGATAACAATAACAATAGTATGACCAGACAAACATAACTGGCCACTGCTCTACGGCAACATATTCAAATCCTTATTTTCATATTCAAATCATTCTAAACTCAATAATGCTGAGTGGTGTGTGTGTATATATAATCAAATTAGTTTGAAAAAAGAAAATGTGGTGGACATTTCTGAGCTTGATTATTTAAGCATGAGAGATTAAACAGTCTTGTATTAGCTCACAGACACTCCTAATAAACTGAACATAGAGTGTGTGGGTGAAAGTCTGAATCATGCTCAGTGTGTTAGTAAAAAGCCCCTAACAGAATGCACAGGGAAGACCTGTGTCCCATCCCTCTACAGGCTATGTGGAACAGTCAGTGAGTAGGTGAGCCATGGGGTGACAAATTGTCATCTGTGGATTATTTTTAGTGTCCTCACTGCACTATACATACAGTCAGATCAGGGATATTAAGAGTTATCTGAGTTATCTGGATTACATTTTCTCTAGGGGAGGCAGGTAGGTTAGACTGTTGGGCCAGTAACCGAAAGGTTGCTGGATTGAATCCCTGAGCTAACAAGGTAAAAATATGTCGTTCTGCTCCTGAATAAGGCAGTTAACCCACTGTTCCCCGGCCGTCATTGTAAATAAGAATTTGTTCTTAACTGACTTGCCTAGTTAAATAAATAAAAAATATATATGTTTCATTGAAGCAAGCAACACTGAACCCTGCATGAGAGCACCAGCTGTTCCAGGACGACTGTGTGATCACGATCGCCGTAGCTGATTACCAGGACAGATTACCAGGGCACATACTCAGAGCATGCGTGGACCAGCTGGCAAGTGTCTTCACTGACATTTTCAACCTCTCCCTGACCTACATGTTTCAAGCAGACCACCATAGTCCCTGTGCCCAAGAATGACCAAGGTAACCTGTCTAAATTACTATCGCCCCTTAGCACTCACAGCGGTAGTCATGAAATGCTTTGAAAAGCTGGTCATGGCTCATATCAACACCATCATCCAATAAGAGCATCTTCACTGGCTGCATCCTGCTTGGTATGGAAAGTGTTTGGCATCTGACCACAAGGTACTGGGCCGTAGACACTACCCTCTGTAGTGCATCACTGGACCCAAGCTCCCTACCATCCAGGACCTCCAGACTCCAGACACCCAAGTCATTGACTGTTCTCTCTGCTACCACACGGCAAGCGCTACAGGTGCGCCACGTCTGGGACAAAAAGGCTCCTGAAGAGCTATTACCCCCAAGCCATAAGACTGCTGAACATTTAATTAAATGGCTACCCGGACAATTTGCATTGACCCCTTGTTTTATTTGTTATTTTTTTACTGACATTCATGCACTGGCTCTATGCACACTCACTGGACTCTTCACACACACTCACACATACTGTAGACACACTTTCACACTCTTCACATACGCTGCTGCTAATCTGTTTGATATCTATCCTGATTGCCTAGTCACATTTATCCCTACCTACATTTACATATTACCTGAAATACCTCAACTACCTTGTACCCCTGCATATTGACTCGGTACCGGTACTCCTTGTATATAGCCTCGTTATTGTTGTTATATTGTGTTACTATTTCTGTAACAACGTGCGCAGAGAGTCGGGAAGGAAGTACAGGGAGTGAGTGTTTTAATAAATATACGGAACATAATACAAAACAAGAAACTCGAACAGCACACAGACATGAAACAGAAACAATGACGCCTAGGGAAGGAACCAAAAGGAGTGACATATATATAGGGCAAGTAATCAAGGAGGTGAAGGAGTCCAGGTGAGTGTCATAATACGCTGACGTGCGTAAAGATGGTGACAGGTGTGCGCCATAACGAGCAGCCTGGTGACCTAAAGGCCGCAGAGGGAGCACACGTGACAATTTCCTTAAAAAAAATAAGTTTGCCAATCTTGTGTTACTTTTAACTCTGCATTGTTTGGAAAGGACTCGTAAGTAAGCATTCACGATAAAGTATTCACCTGTTGTATTCGGTGCATGTGACAAATACAATTGGATTTCCTTTGATTTGTATTATTTTTATTCATTATTTATTTCACCTTTTATTTAACCAGGTAGGCCAGTTGAGAACAAGTTCTCCTTTACAACTGCGACCTTAACTCCGAACAAGAAGTCTGAGTCTGAAAATAAATGTGAAAGGAAATAAAAGTGTTTTTAAACCAGATGTGAATGGGAATATATGTTATTTATTTGACTCCCTCAGCTGATAGGTTATAGCCCTTTAGCAGAGGCCCACAAAGATGTATGTGTCTAGTAGCACAGTTGAAAAGCAGTGTCAAAGCAGTGTCATTGCACCTCCCTCTAGTAAATGGCCAACGGTTATTTTACGGATGCAAACCAGTGAGGGAATTCCATTTGAACTAGAACACCATGAGGACCAGACTCCCTGCCCCCCCCCCAAAGCCTTTCCTCTGGGGAAGCCTTTATATGTGGTGGAGAGAGGAAACTGGGCCAGCTGGAATATGATAGCTACCTGTTGTATTTCCTAGACGTCCATGTACATGAGGTGTCACAGTGCGGGAAGCAGCATGCATGGTGGTAGCAATGTGTTACATCACCTGGACCAGAGCTCCCTGTCTGGTTTGCATATAGGGATTCCGTGGAAGCACCGGCTTATCCCAGTTAATTTTAATACTGTGTGGAAATATACAAAGGCACTATGGATATATAATCAAATTAGTTGACTTTTTTTCCATCTTCAGGGGGACCAATTCAAATGTCTGTTCCTCATTCTTGTATCCAATGAACAGTAACCTACTTATTCCTTACAGTAGGACAAATATGATTTATACAAGTTATGAAACAGCAATAAAAGTTGCCCAACACCAATATTTATTTTACCATATGGGTTCTAAACACTGAATTTATACATTGTTTTGCTAGCTAAGATTGCTCATATTGCTAAAATAAGATGTTTTTCATACATTGGTATCATCAATACAAAACTATGAATCAACATTTAAATCATAGGGCCTAATCTAATTTCGAAATCCATGGTGAGGATAAGAAAATGGATGGCTAGATTTGACGCAAGAACCTCCTAGTGCATAATATATGAGGACAAAGGCTATGCATTTATTGTAAACTTTCATTACTCATAGTTATGATCAGTAACCACAGCATGCAGTCTAAGAGCTGTTGAAAATGCCTTGCCTTGAAATACACACACCTACGGCCCCAGGGTTTCTGTGATGAGTCAAAAATAATATTCTTCCCACATGGCAAGAAAGTAGGAGCGAGTGTCACATAGCAAATTTGTGTTTTTGACTACCTGATAAAAAATATTTTTGACTCCTATAAATGGCCCGTGACGCAACTGGACCAAGCGTCAAAATCATGCTGGTCAAATTTACATTAGAATCATCATTCATACATAACGCTGCTTTTGCCAAATCATCTCAATTATTCCTTCTGAGATAAAAAAGTAAAATATTCGGGCCTTTACCTACCCAACCAGTTGAATCCATACACAATACTGACGCTGGAGACAACTGTGCGTAAAGGTCTGGAGACAGCTCTTCTCTTGAAATCTGGAAATGTTTCAGCGTGATTTAAGTCATGAATACTATTTTGACATCTTAAATGTATGTAGGGTGTTATACACATGTATTGTATCATTAAAATAATGGCTTTATAGCCTACAATATCAGTATGGAGGCAAATAAAGATTTTAGGGACGTACAATACAATTCAGACTTTTGATTATAGTGGGCTCAATGTCCCCAACGTATGTGTCTCTAGTCTTAATGTTGCACAACACTGGCTTGTTGACGTTGACCTGTATACAGTACAGCAGTCCTGCTTGAACTTATCCCCCCTTTATTTAAAAATAAAGTCTGAGAAATTTCATCCATACACTGTGCATGATGACACATAGTTTGCCCAACATAATGCACATAACGCACAGGGGTTTGATTGTCCTCCTACTCTTCAAAACCCCTTTCATGCAACAACATTCACTTACAAAGACAGTAATTGTCAGAGTTAATCGCATGTAAATATTGCAAGCTCTCCGTGAATCCACAGGCTTGCTCTGACTTTGAGAGCCAAGTTAGCCGCTAAAGTGGAAACTCCAAATAATGCACACACCTATGGCCCCAGGGTTTCTGTGATGAGTCCCAAATAATATTTTTCCCACATAGCAACAAAGTATATTCATGTTTTTGACTACATGATAATAATATTTTTGACTTATCCCAGAAAAGGCCGGTGACAGCATGTAGGCTACAATATGTGTCACTGTAAATTCCTCCCACCTTCTGACTGAACATGAGTCGGAAGATGTCCAGGTTGATAGCACAAACCATCCATCTGAGGAGAGACAGACAAAAGCCTCTGCTGCTCTTCTCATAGTTCAATGGGGCTGGATGGCTGGGCCAGCCTGCTAAGGGGAGATGTCAGTGTGTAGAGTTGACTGTTGACATGAATGAAACCGAGGGCACAGCATCTCACCACTCCTCCTAAGTAATAAAGTAGCCTAATGAACTACAGTACAATCCAAAATGAAAAATATTTTGCAGGTCTCACACTACCAAAAGAAGAGAGAAAGTGAGACTCATTCAAATCATTATGCATATTAGATCACTTGCTACGGTTAGGCAATTGAATTCATTATACAAATTCCTTTTAATTAACAGTTTGAATAAATTAAGGAGTTATTAAATGCTTTTCCAATATTATCAAGGCATCTGAGAGCTTGTTATTTTGTTGAAAATGCAATATATTGCACATCTTGATTCTGAACTACAGCTGTCACTTTTTCTTAATCATAATATCTTAACCCTCCTGATAATTGGAGTTGAATACACATATTTGTTGGCATACAGTGAAGCTGAGTGTCAGAATCCAGGTGTTAGTTGTGAGCTGATGGTGGTAATTCTTTAAAAAAAAGGAATGGCTGTTCCATGTAATCAGACTGTACACTACACTGGACTAGACTGGTAGTATAATGGTTAGAAGTTAGAACTCTGTGCATTGAATCTTTAACCTATGACCTGTGTGAATTACACTGCTCAAAAAAATAAAGGGAACACTTAAACAACACAATGTAACTCCAAGTCAATCACACTTCTATGAAATCAAACTGTCTACTTAGGAAGCAACACTGATTGACAATACATTTCACATGCTGTTGTGCTAATGAAATAGACAACAGGTGGAAATTATAGGCAATTAGCACCCCCAATAAAGGAGTGGTTCTGCAGGTGGTGACTACAGACCACTTCTCAGTTCCTATGCTTCCTGGCTGATGTTTTGGTCACTTTTGAATGCTGGCGGTGCTTTCACTCTAGTGGTAGCATGAGACGGAGTCTACAACCCACACAAGTGGATCAGGTAGTGCAGCTCATCCAGGATGGCACATCAATGCGAGCTGTGGAAAGAAGGTTTGCTGTGTCTGTCAGCGTAGTGTCCAGAGCATGGAGGCGCTACCAGAAGACAGGCCAGTTCATCGGAGACGTGGAGGAGGCCGTAGGAGGGCAAAAACACAGCAGCAGGACCGCTACCTTCGCCTTTGTGCAAAGAGGAGCAGGAGGAGCACTGCCAGAGCCCTGAAAATAGACCTCCAGCAGGCCACAAATGTGCATGTGTCTGCTCAAACGGTCAGAAACAGACTCCATGAGGGTGGTATGAGGCCCCGACGTCCAAAGGTGGGGGTTGTGCTTACAGCCCAACACCGTGCAGGATGTTTGGCATTTGCCAGAGAACACCAAGATTGGCAAATTCACCACTGGCGCCCTGTGCTCTTCACAGATGAAAGCAGGTTCACACTGAGCACATGTGACAGACGTGACAGTCTGGAGACGCCGTGGAGAACGTTCTGCTGCCTGCAACATCCTCCAGCATAACCGGTTTGGGGGTGGGTCAGTTATGGTGTGGGGTGGCATTTCTTTGGGGGGCCGCACAGCCCTCCATGTGCTCGCCAGAGGTAGCCTGACTGCCATTAGGTACCGAGATAAGATCCTCAGACCCCTTGTGAGACCATATGCTGGTGCGGTTGGCCCTGGGTTCCTCCTAATGCAAGACAATGCTAGACCTCATGTGGCTGGAGTGTGTCAGCAGTTCCTGCAAGAGGAAGGCATTGATGCTATGGACTGGCCCGCCCGTTCCCCAGACCTGAATCCAATTGAGCACATCTGGGACTTCATGTCTCGCTCCATCCACCAACGCCACGTTGCACCACAGACTGTCCAGGAGTTGGCAGATGCTTTAGTCCACGTCTGGGAGGAGATCCCTCAGGAGACCATCCGCCACCTCATCAGGAGCATGCCCAGGCGTTGTAGGGAGGTCATACAGGCACGTGGAGGCCACACACACTACTGAGCCTCATTTTGACTTGTTTTAAGGACATTACATCAAAGTTGGATCAGCCTGTAGTGGGGTTTTCCACTTTAATTTTTAGTGTGACTCCAAATCCAGACCTCCATGGGTTGATCAATTTGATTTCCATTTATAATTTTTGTGTGATTTTGTTGTCAGCACATTCAACTATGTAAAGAAAAAAGTATTTAATAAAAATATTTCATTCATTCAGATCTAGGATGTGTTATTTTAGTGTTCCCTTTATTTTTTTGAGCCGTGTATACTGTATTGGTAATACACAGATATATTTATGAACATGGATAATGCAAAAAAAGAGATTGCAACTAATCATAGTATACCAAGATTGTATAGAATGAATTGCACTGTGCTTTGTGCATTTTGCATTGATTTGGTTGTTGTTTGTGAACTGGAGTACTCTGAATACTAAGTCTGAAATACAAACAAAGTAAATACAGGATAATTGATCAATGATCTCCCAGAGTTCATTGAGAGGGCACATAGAGTTTTACCAAGGCTGGCTTAACCACCAAAGCAACAAAAACCTCCATTACCTACTCCAGCCCAGCCCACTGATGAGACACTAAAATAGGGTCAATGAAACCACCAATGAAACTTTGATCATCAGAACATCAAAGTCCCTCATGTAAATCCACACTTATTCAGACATCTGGGGTATTGAAACAACCCCCTCCATGGAGGAGAGGTGCTGGTTAGAAACCAATATTCCTTATGGGTGTTCTCTGACCCACCCTCTACAAAGACCAGTGGATTTCTGAAATGTGTACCTCAGTAGTCAAAGGGTTGAAAAGTTTATTCACGCCATCCTCTAAAGACATGCCAGGTGGGAGCTCATGCAACTGTCCAAAGTTCAAAATGGGTTCACTGTTCTACAGTGAAATTAAAGGACAAATCAACACATCATGGTCTTCGTATAGTCTTCCTGGGGTTCAACAATCAATTCAAAGGGGTTCTTTGAAGAACTTATAGGGATTCCCCCACACTTTCAATTTGAAGAACACTTAAAGGGTTCTCCAGGAACCTTTTCTTTTTGAGTGTGCTTACAGTAATTGATGTTTATTACCTCAGCATCTTTCACACAAGTGAAAAGTGGTCAATGGAAATATGATTAACACATTAACTAACATAATTTTCCATTAACCACAGAACAACAGGAAATCCCCCCAGCAGCCTCTCCCACTGTCCTGTCACTCTGTCAGTGTCTGCAGCATGGCCCAATAGTGCTGAAGAGTATTTTGGTTCAAGTTCCACTGTGGCTTCCGGCTGTGTTGTGGTCTCGGTTTCACCTCCCACTTCCTTTTTTCGCCCTGACGTATTTCCTCCCCTTTATCAGAATCTCTCTTTCCACACACAGGCCTGATATCAGGCGGTCTTCCCTCTCTTTTCAACAGGGTTTGGAAACTAACATGAAACCCCCAATCAGATCATCCATTTCCCACATTTTCAACCACACATCAAGTGACAAAAAAATCAGACTGCATCAACATCTGCTTATGTGGTACAACACACACTAAGGGGAATTTGATATTATATTTACTGCACCTAGGAATCAATGATCTGTACTATTCAGCACTATTAAAAGACAAATTAACTGTTTAGTTATTCCAATGTTTATTGAGTATGGCATCTTTATGTTATAAAAGGACATTTTGTCAGTGTATATACAGTAGTACCTTCAAATTACAATTATTTTGGCACAGAAAAGCTGAAAATTCATGATAAATCATTCTAGTAACACAGTCCACTTCTCATGCGACATGCACGTTATGGATCAGGAATCAAGGTCAGACCCAGATGCAGACTGTCGAAGTAACAATGTTTATTGTGGCAGCAGGGGCAGGCAAAGACAGGTCAAGGCAGGTAGGGGTCAAAAATCCAGGGTAAGGCAAAGGTACAGGACGGCAGGCAGGCTCAGGGTCAGGCAGAGAGGTCAGGCGGGCAGGCACAGGGTCAGTACAGGCAAAGGTTAAAAACCAGGAGGACGAGGAAAGAGGGGCTGGGAAACGATAGGAGCTGACAGTAAAAAACGCTAGTTAGCTTGAACGAACAAGACGAACTGTCAACAAACAGACAGAGAACACAGGTATAAATACACAGGGGATAATAGGGAAGATGGGTAACACCTGGAGGGGAGTGGAAACAAGCACAAGGACAGGTGAAACAGATTAGGGCATGACAGGATCATGGAGATTGAAGGAGATGTAAATCAGGTTGTTTTTAGTCCATGTGGTTTTGGGTGAGGAACTGTACAGTAGACACAGGCCTTCTCAGACCAGATCATTAGATGAAAGCCGGATGGTCCCAGTTGCCTGGGTCAAGAGATGATAGGAGAAGATTACTTTAATATCAGATGTGTTCCACAACAAAAGATCAAATCATCAAAGAAATCTCAATGGCATTCACTGTAAATGCAGTTAAGGTGAAGTTATTACATGGTAATTAATGATAGCCTATGTATAACATACTGTACTTTCAACCAAACACAGCTTTATTTAGCTCACTGAGTGAGCGAGAGAAAGCTTGACTTGATTAGTTTCCAAGAATGTGTATCCTTAATGGCCACTTTCTCCCTGTTGGAGCGGAGATGAGGCCTAACAGTGCAGCACGTGTCTCTGGGATGTGAGTCACTGAGAACAGCACTGCTGAAAATAAAACATGTTGCTGTAATGCTGGAGGTGGGAACGCAAGGACTTTTTGGCAAGAAGATATGATTCAATCGCCTGGACTGTTTTTTTTCTCTCCCCTTTTAAACAAACACCAGACGGCCATCCGGCTGGTATGACAATATCACTTCATGGATTTTGACAACCACCTCATTCCCACCAGCCCCTCCCTCCACAAAAACGAAATAATAAGGATTCCAAGAGAACAAACTTCTCTCAGTTTCTACTTTCAGTCTTGGGTGAACTTTCTTACAAACAAATATTTGGGGTTTGCCGAAGAGAGGGGAATGTTGAATTGTATTGACAGCTATTGTAATAAGAGCTCTGGGTACTAAATGTATAATAATTAACTGAATATATGTACAGTACCAGTCAAAAGTTTGGACACACCTACTCATTGAAGGGTTTTTCTTTATTTTTACAATATTCTACATTGTAGAATAGTAGTGAAGACATCAAAACTATAAAATAAAACATATGGTTTCATGTAGTAACCAAAAAGGTGTTCAACAAATCAAAATATATTTTATATTTGAGAATCTTTAGAGTAGCCACCCTTTGCCTTGATGGATAGCTTTGCACACTCTTGGCATTTGTTCAACCAGCTTCACCTGGAAGGCTTTTCCAACAGTCTTGAAGGAGTTTCCAAATACACAGAGCACTTGTTGGCTGCTTTTCATTCACTCTGCAGTCCAACTCATCCCAAACAATCTCAATTGGGTTGAGGTTGGGTGACTGTGGAGGCCAGGTCATCTGATGTAGCACTCCATTAATCTCTCCTTCTTGGTCAAATAGCCAGTCACACCCTGATCTGTTTCACCTGTATTTGTGATTGTTTCCACTCCCCTCCAGGTATCGCCCATCTTCCCCATTATCCCCAGTGTATTTATACCTGTGTTCTCAATTTGTCTGTTGCCAGTTTGTCTTGTCTCGTCAAGCCTACCAGCGTTTTTCACATACTCAAGTTTTTTCTCTACTAACTGCTTCCTAGTTTTCCCGGATTTGACCATTCTGCCAACCCTGACCCTGAGCTTGTCTGCCATGCTGTACCTTGTGACACTACCCTGGATTACTGAACTCTTCCCTGAGTCTACCTGCCGTTCTGTACCTTTTGGACTTTTGGCTCTTGAATACTGACCTCTGCCTGCCTTTGACCTTTCTTTGCCTGTCCCCTGTTTTTGTAATACACTTTTGTTACTTCAAACTGTCTGCATCTGGGTCTTCTCCTGAGCCATGATAGAGCCCTTACACAGCCTGGAGGTCTGTTGGGTCATTGTCCTGTTGAAAAACAAATGATAGTGCCACTAAGCGCAAACCAGATGGGATGGCGCATCGCTGCAGAATACTGTGGTAGCCATGCTGGTTAAGTGTGCCTTGAATTCTAAATAAATCACAGAGAGTGTTACCAGCAAAGCACCCCCACACCATCACACCTCCTCCTCCATGCTTCACAGTGGGAACCACACATGCGGAGATCATCCGTTCACCTACTCTACGTCTCACAAAGACACGGAGGTTGGAACCAAAAATCTCAAATTTGGACTAATCAGCCCAAAGGACAGATTTCCAACGGTCTAATGTCCATTGCTCGTGTTTCTTGGCCCAAGCAATTATCTTCTTCTTATTGGTGTCCTTTAGTGGTGGTTTCTTTGCAGCAATTCGACAGTGAAGGCCTGATTCACGCAGTCTCCTCTGAACAGTTGATGTTGAGATTTGTCTGTTTCTTGAACTCTGTGAGGTGCAATCTGAGGTGCAGTTAATTGCTGATTTCTGAGGCTGGTAACTCTAATTAACTTATCCTCTGCTGCAGAGGTAACTCTGGGTCTTCCTTTCGTGTGGTGGTCCTCTTGAGAGCCAGTTTCATCATGGCACTTGATGGTATTTGCGACTGCACTTGAAGAAACTTTCAAAGTTTTAGAAATGTTCCGTATTGACTAGAGGTCGACCGATTAATCGGAATGGCCGATTAATTAGGGCCGATTTCAAGTTTTCATAACAATTGGAAATCGGTATTTTTGGACACCGATTTGGCCAATTTATTATTATTTGAATTTTTTTACACCTTTATTTAACTAGGCAAGTCAGTTAAGAACACATTCTTATTTTCAATGACGGCCTAGGAACGGTGGGTTAACTGCCTTGTTCAGGGGCAGAACGACAGATTAAATCTTGCAACCTTACGGTTAACTAGTCCAACGCTCTAACCACCTGATTACATTGCACTCCACGAGGAGCCTGCCTGTTACGCGAATGCAGTAAGAAGTCAACGTAAGTTGCTCGCTAGCATTAAACTTATCTTAAAAAAACAATCAATCAATCAATCATAATCACTAGTTAACTACACATGGTTGATGATATTACTAGTTCATCTAGCGTGTCCTGCGTTGCATATAATCGATGCGGTGGCATTCGTGAAAAAGGACTGTCGTTGCTCCAACATGTACCTAACCATAAACATCAATGCCTTTCTTAAAATCAATACACTAGTATATATTTTAAACCTGCATATTTAGTTAATATTGCCTGTTAACATGAATTTCTTTTAACTAGGAAAAATGGTGTCACTTCTCTTGCAACATAGTCAGGGTATATGCAGCAGTTTGGGCCGCCTAGCTCATTGCAAACTGTGTGAAGACTATTTCTTCCTAACAAAGACAGCCAACTTCGCCAAACGGGGGATGATTTAACAAAAGCGCATTTGCGAAAAAAGCACAATCGTTGCACGACTGTACCTAACCAAAAGTATATATTTTTAAACCTGCATATTTAGCTAAAAGAAATCCAGTTTAGCAGGCAATATTAACCAAATTGTGTCACTTCTCTTGCGTTCATTGCACACAGAGTCAGGGTATATGCAACAGTTTGGGCCGCCTGGCTCGTTGCAAACTAATTTGCCAGAATTTTACGTAATTATGACATAACATTGAAGGTTGTACAATGTAACAGGAATATTTAGACGTATGGATGCCACCCGTTAGATAAAATACGGAATGGTTCCGTATTTCACTGAAATAATAAATGTTTTGTTTTCGACATGATAGTTTCCGGATTCGACCATATTAATAACCTAAGGCTCGTATTTCTGTGTGTTATTATGTTTTAATTAAGTCTATGATTTGATAGAGCAGTCTGACTGAGCGATGGTAGGCACTAGCAGGCTCGTAAGCATTCATTCAAACAGCAATTTCGTGCGTTTTGCCAGAAGTTCTTCACAATGCTTCAAGCATTGCGCTGTTTATGACTTCAAGCCTGTCAACTCCCGAGATTAGGCTGGTGTAACCGATGTGAAATGGCTAGCTAGTTAGCGGGGTGCGCACTAATAGCGTTTCAAACATCACTCGCTCTGAGACTTAGAGTAGTTGTTCCACTTGCTCTGCAAGGGCTGCGGCTTTTGTGGAGCGATGGGTAACGATGCTTCGAGGGTGGATGTTGTCGATGTGTTCCTGGTTAAAGTCCAGGTAGGAGCGAGGAGAGGGACGGAAGTTATTCTGTTACACTGGCAATACTAAAGTGCCTATAAGAATATCCAATAGTCAAAGGTATATGAAATACAAATCGTATAGAGAGAAATAGTCATATAATTCCTATAATAACTACAACCTAAAACTTCATACCTGGGAATATTGAAGACTCATGTTAAAAGGAACCACCAGCTTTCATGTGCTCTCATGTTCTGAGCAAGGAACTTAAACGTTAGCTTTCTTACATGGCACATATTGCACTTTTACTTTTTTCTCCAACACTTTGTTTTTGCATTATTTATTTATTTGAGGCTAAATTGATTTTATTGATGTTATTATATTAAGTTAAAATAAGTGTTCATTCAGTATTGTTGTAATGTTAATTGAAATGCATTCCAGGTGACTACCTCATGAAGCTGGTTGAGAGAATGTGAAGAGTGTGCAAAGCTGTCATTAAGTCAAAGGGTGGCTACTTTGAAGAATCTCAAATATAAAATACATTTTTGGTTACTACATGATTCCATGTGTGTAATTTCATAGTTTTGGTTACTTCACTATTATTCTACATTGTAGAAAATAGTAAAAAATAATCAAAAACCATTGAATGAGTAGGTGTGTCCAAACCTTTGACTGGTACTGTATATTGCAATTGAAGCAGGGGTAAATGCCTTCATGATCACTGGTAAAGCACAAACTCCATAATTGTAGGCTGTCATATTTGATACAAAGGAAGGAAACATTAAGAAATAAGGCCTGAAACTAAAAATAATGTGATAATTAGTGAGTAAATAAATAGAGATGGCCAACTCTGCATTTTCACTTGGAGGGAAACCCCGTCAGCTTCAAAGTTGCATAGCTCACCACATCCTGGAAAGAGCCGGTGTGTGTGTGTGCACGTGTGTGTGCAGCGGGGTGTGTGTATGCATGCGTACGCAACCAAATATGTGTACGCGACCAATAACATTTAATTTGATGCATGTGCATTGTTTGTACATAGCTTGAGAATAACCACAACATCTTACTATGAAAGGGAGTTGAGCTCATCGTTAAGCTGAATCACTTTCTCCCCTGTTCTGATATTTCACTTTGTGGTATAAAGACTTAAACAGCTGCTATCATATTGCTAAGGAAATAACTCTTTTGATATTAGAGCCAAATATTCAAATGCTCCCAATCTGTTGAGAGAAAGCTTTTGGAGTTTTACCCATTGAAGGGTCTTACTGTGTCTGGATGGATCACACTGGAACTGTAATTTTTCTCTTCCTGACTGGTTACTCCATCAGGCCAACACACACCTCCAGTGTAGCATGTAACTGTTATTATCAATGATCAAGTCTACAGGTTAAAGTACCGAATGCTGTGAATACTGACTAGAACCAAAACATTTGATCATATTACTCCAGTGCTAGCCTCCCTACACTGGCTTCCTGTCAAGGCAAGGGCTGATTTCAAGGTTTTACTGCTAACCTACAAAGCATTACATGGGCTTGCTCCTACCTATCTCTCTGATTTGGTCCTACCGTACATACCTACACGTACGCTACGGTCACAAGACGCAGGCCTCCTAATTGTCCCTAGAATTTCTAAGCAAACAGCTGGAGACAGGGCTTTCCCCTATAGAGCTCCATTTTTATGGAATGGTCTGACTACCCATGTGAGAGACGCAAACTCGGTCTCAACCTTTAAGTCTTTACTGAAAACTCATCTCTTCAGTGGGTCATATGATTGAGTGTAGTCTGGCCCAGGAGTGTGAAGGTGAACGGAAAGGCTCTGGAGCAACGAACCACCCTTGCTGTCTCTGCCTGGCCGGTTCCCCTCTTTCCACTGGGATTCTCTGCCTCTAACCCTACTACAGGGGCTGAGTCACTGGCTTACTAGGGCTCTTTCATGATGTCTTCCTGTCTGGGTTGGCGTGATCTTCCTGTCTGGGTTGGCGCCCCCCCTTGGGTTGTGCCGTAGCGTAGATCTTTGTGAGCTATACTCGGCCTTGTCTCAGGATGGTAAGTTGGTGGTTGAAGATATCCCTCTAGTGGTGTGGGGGCTGTGCTTTGGCAAAGTGGGTGGGGTTATATCCTTCCTGTTTGGCCCTGTCCGGGGGTGTCATCGGATGGGGCCACAGTGTCTCCTGACCCCTCCTGCCTCAGTCTCCAGTATTTATGCTGCAATAGTTTATGTGTCGGGGGGCTAGGGTCAGTTTGTTATATCTGGAGTACTTCTCCTGTCCTATCTGGTGTCCTGTGTGAATTGAAGTATGCTCTCTCTAATTCTCTCTTTTTCTCTTTCTTTCTCTCTCTCGGAGGACCTGAGCCCTAGGACCATGCCTCACAACTGCCTGACATGATGACTCCTTGCTGTCCCCAGTCCACCTGGCCGTGCTGCTGCTCCAGTTTCAACTGTTCTGCCTGTGATTATTATTATTTGACCATGCTGGTCATTTATGAACATTTGAACATCTTGGCCATGTTCTGTTATAATCTCCACCCGGCACAGCCAGAAGAGGACTGGCCACCCCACATAGCCTGGTTCCTCTCTAGGTTTCTTCCTAGGTTTTGGCCTTTCTAGGGAGTTTTTCCTAGCCACCGTGCTTCTACACCTGCATTGCTTGCTGTTTGGGGTTTTAGGCTGGGTTTCTGTACAGCACGTTGAGATATCAGCTGATGTACGAAGGGCTATATAAATACATTTGATTTGATTTGATGATTCAGAGGAAGGCCCTACAAATTGTCAAAGACTCCAGCCACCCTAGTCAAAGTCTGTTCTCTCTGCTACCGCACTGCAAGCGGTACCGGAGTGCCAATTCTAGGTCCAAAAGGCTTCTAACAACTTCTACCCCCAAGCCACAAGACTCCTGAACAGCTAATCAAAGGGCTACCCAGACCCCTCTTTTACGCTGCTGCTGCTCACTGTTTATTATCTACGCATGGTCACTTTAACTCTACCAAAATGTACATATTACCTCAATTACCTCAACTAACTGGTGCCCCCGCACATTCACTCTGTACTGGTACCCCCTGTATACAGCCGCACTATTGCTATTGTTATTTTACTGCTTCTGTTTAATTATTTATTTATATATATATATATATTTTAACTTAAGTATTTTTTACTAACACGTTTATCTTCTTCACTTCTTAAAGCATTGTTGGTTAAGGGTAATTTCACTGTAAGGTCTGCACCTGTTGTGTTCGGCACATGTGACAAATACAATTGGATATGATTTGATTTGATCCATCTACTGTATGGTGCTGTGGTTCTGACTTATGTCTCTGGACAGTGAGTGAGAAAGCCTGACATTGGGTCTGAGGCCCTTTTGGGTCATGGCAGGTTCTGAGCTCAGCTGGTGGAGATGATGAATAATAACTGGAGGAGAATATGGACCTGGAGAGACCAGTCCCTGAGTTTCTCCAGGTCTACTCTTTGCATGGGGACAGGGCCTCTGTAATTGAGTGAGGGCAATAGGAGTTTAGTGACCTGCAGTTATGATATGACATGACCCCAGCGGCCCCTACGTCCTGAGCACCACTGGAGATAATGTGCCGCCTCTGCAGATCCTGACCCTGGCCTGGCTCACCTGTGCCCAGTCCCACAGACCTACATGCCAGCACACCGGACAGAGCTGCTCAGCCAGCAGAGCCACAGAACCACACATTTAAAAGTGAATATGCAATAAAAAATATATGTTGGTTTAATAAACTATGATGGATTTGATGGGTGAATAAAGTAACTTTACTAGCAAAGTCTAATAGTACAATATAGCCTTTGTTTTTGTGCACAAAGCATACTTGCTTCTAAATTAAACAGAGGATGTTCCCCTGTGGTGAGGCAATGTTTCCTTATTTTAAGATCATATTGAAGTGAGACTTGAGAAACACTGTCTGTCAGTAGGGGATACTCTTGTATGTTTTCCTCAGCACCAGTATATGTTACAAGACTCTTTTAATATTAGGAGAAAGACTGATGTCTTGGGTTGAAATGGGGACCCTTTTTATCCTTATACCTGTATCTTATTGCAACATGGAGCTAGCTATAAGCCATCAAACACACTCTGTCCACTTGTGACAACCAGCCCCATGGCAGGGTTAGATGTCACACAGTATGGGGTTGGTTGTCACAGTGTTTGCTAGTAACTTATTCCTTTTATAACAGGAAATGAAGAAATATAGCAAACAGAGTCTTAGACAAAAAGCCAAGCCTTTCTTTAATCAAACAATATTCCTAAAGTAATTCAGCATGTTATGCCTTGAGAATAACATCATTTATTACATTTTGAGTAAATGTGTGTGTGTATGCATGTGTGCTAATTAAGATGCTAGTTACCACATGGCTTGACCAAGGAACTCAGAAATTGGTTTGAAATACAGCTCTCCCTTTCTTCTTTTCAACAAACAGAATTGTTCATGGATACCCCCACAATTCAAACATTTACAACAAAAATAACCCAAACATTTGTTTTACTTTCACTTATGAAAAACACAAATTCCCTTCACCTCAATATTTTGCTATGCTGACATGAATTTATCAGGTGGATGAGTTCTTTCAAAGAATTCACACATTTGAATCTTAAAATGATTACACACGGCCATTTAGATCGGGGGAAATTAG
Organism: Oncorhynchus mykiss; assembly: GCF_013265735.2. NCBI lineage: Eukaryota > Metazoa > Chordata > Actinopteri > Salmoniformes > Salmonidae > Oncorhynchus > Oncorhynchus mykiss. The sequence goes on along the minus strand of NC_048570.1, from coordinate 27,449,520 downwards.
CACTGTCACAACCAACCTGTGAAACAACCAACCCCAGTCTCTCTCTGAAGAAGGGCTTGTGAAGCATACCTTTTTATAAGGCCAGGCCTGTCTACTACTGTGCCTCAGTCTTTCATTGGGCACAGACATGAAACACTCACACAAATGACAATAGCTTGTGTTGTCATGCAGGCAGGGTTGACTTCCTGCTAACCACCCATATTTACACATGATCTTTAAATAGTTTCGTGTCTGTTTCAGTTCATTTCAGGGCAGCAACATCTTTCCACCTCCCCAATCTGCCTGCAACTGGAAAAGACAGATAGGACCCGTGGGCGACGCTACACTGTCCCCCCTCATTCCCATTTCTTTCTGGCCCTCTTGTTTGTGTGATGCAGGAAGTGCAGGGCTGATTTGGGTGGTGGGAGGTGGCAAAGAGCTTGCCTGGCACACAGAGGGAGCTTGAGGGAGGTAGCAGTGTGGGTGTTAACCTTGTTAACCTCTCATAGTAAGTGTTGAATCATATGACCTAGGATGCACCCTGCGTCAGAGAACAGGAAGTGCAACATTTAACATAAAGAACATCAAAGGCGATTTTGGTGCTGTTAATGAGATTACTCATCAAAACATTGCCAAGCCACATGCACCTCTGACTGGCCTCGACTCTATACCCAACAGAGCCATCTGCATTGTCTCTAAATGCTATGTCATGCTATGTTAAGGACCTTGCTGTGGACACCACCATGCTCAAGCTCAATACAGCTGAAAAGGGGTGATGATTTGTGACTCCAGCGCAGATCAGGCATGGTGCAACTGGCTCTCCTGACTGTAGGGCTCTGATTAATGACAAAGGCTGTGGTTGGGTGGGAGACACAGATCTGCCCATTAGCACACTACAACGTTGCAAATGGCTTCAATTACTGTGGAGTGTGCTGAGTTGGCAGTATGAACAGAGAGGATCGCTAAGAGCCAGCATGAGGACCATCATGCACCATCCAGCAGCTCCATGAAGACCAGAAAACCCCTTGTTCCCACGTGACGTTACTACCTGCAGAACTCCTCCACTAGAGCTGGCCTCTCTCCTTCATCAGAGCAGAAAAGATGATAAAAGCCATTATTAAAATTCATTATATCAATTAAATGTGTTCTTCCATTCATATTCAGTTTGATGGCAGTGTTGGTAAAATATGTTTTTTTACACTGTACATTGTGTTAAACAAAATCAGGACAAAATAGCACTTTTCCTGTTGAAAGTCTCTGTGAAAGTGGAAAGGACTGTGGACTCAAATTCCAATGAATAGTCTGTCACAGAATTGCCCACTCCAGTTTCCTCTACAACATTGTTACAGTATCACCTCTAAACTGACAGACTGGACTCAGTGGCATTGAAGAGTATCATACCAAGGCTTTGCCAACTGGCTGAAAAATGACAGCAGGCCCTGTGTGCCCACGCCTGCCCTTGGCCCCGGCTTGTGAAACCCCTGGCACGGGGGCACATTCAGACAGGAGCAGCCAAAGAGATGGGGATTCCCCAGTATCACACCTCCTGTGCCCAGTGCAAGGAGCAGAGTCCCCTCAGCTACTTGTGTAACAACCAGCTCTCTATCCATCCACTGACCCACATTTCATAACCTTCACACAGGCGGCACAGCAGATTCCCATGGTTCCTCACGATCTGCTTCACCTTTTACCGTACAGGTCCCTTGTTACTTCAAGTGGCGGTCATAGATTAAAAGAAAATAACGAGATTTACAATGAAATTGTAAACACATTGGAAATGTAAAATTATCAAATCACATCAATTAATTTCATGGGCTATGAGAAATGCTCTCTGTGTCATACCACATGGAGAGAGGACAGACACTCATCAGAGAACATAATTCTCGAGGGTGGAGGGGAGAGATGGGATTCTTCCTGCTTTTCCTGTCTGTCTGTGTGGAATATCATCCTCATTAGCCATGTTTATATTGTAGGCTTACAATACTCATCACAGGTAGGATATCCCAGTGGAAAGACAGGCAGATAGTGTTGCCAGTATTCAGCCAATTCTAGTCGATCTATGACAAACTTCTATACTCAAACTGTGTATTATGTGCAATCTTAGCATCTCATATTTCTTCCATGTTTTTCCTGTGCTGTGCTTTCAGATGACATATTTGATGATATCACAGTTGAGCATTAATTCCCTAATTTAATTTCCTTTGGACGGAGAGCAGAGTGTTGCATAGAGGAAGTGTCTTGGAGGGAGTCAGAATCATATGGGGATTAATAACGGGTGGATCCAGTCTCACCACTGAATTTGATCACTGAATGTTGTGTGTTCATGTGAAATGGCAGCTACTACAACTGGCTAGTAATGAAAACCTTACCCTGATCACATTGGGCCAACTCATAGACATCAGTCAATCAGTGCTCTCCATGTTCCATAAAAATGACATGCAGAAACAATAGAACGCTCCAGCTTCATTGCTCTTGAGTTACCACTTATCCATGAACCTTTTTGTAATCCCTTAGTATTGACTATAGTGTTACAATTATTAAGTCAATCCCACACAAAATGCGGTAACTTTCTTGAAATATTCTACATAGTAGGGTATTATTCATACCATTCATTATAATTCCTTTGTCTAAACTACAGTATTTCTGACAGTGAATCCTTGATAATATAAAACATTTTCATCTCAACCTTCCTAAATGCGAATTAAATAAATAAAACGCTCAAGTGCATCTATTTTGACATTTCTTGCCGTGGTTCAACGTCAAACAGGCTTCACTCTAATGTGCTGGGATTGTTTTCTGACAAAGCTGTCAAGACTTCAAACAGAGCAGAGACTGGCAGCTCTGCTCATTGAAGTCTCAAACCACCCCGATCTCTCCTCAAATCACTCAGAGTGCCCATGAGCGGAGTAGACAGCCGGACACACCCCCTGTGAGGTGTTTCCAAGTGCAGTCACTTTTTTGTCAAAATAGATTGAAAACTTTCACACAAATAACAAAGCTTTTTTAGCAGCAAGGCCTTTTAAAAAAAAGAAAGTATTAGTATCAACTGCAGTGTTTACCCCATGAAGCCTACTGAGAGACAGACATGGTGCCAGGGAGACATGCTGCACTTCAGCATGGCCTCTCTGAATGAGAGAGGTGATAGCTAGAGAGCTGGTCAGGAGGAGGACTGGGCAGAAGGCAGAAGCCCATACATGCAGGTGTGCAGTGGGATCCCACGGCACTCCGTCTGACCCCGCAGCAGCACAGGCTGCAACAGAATGTAAATAGTCTTTGGAAACTGGCTCAGAATGCTTTGATTAAGTGATCACTATTATCTGTGGAGTTAGTTATTATATCTCTGACAACATGAAGAGGAGGAAAACTGCAGAGAATCACGATAAAACATGTAACTGCTGGGGAATATTTGATTGTTGTTTTGATCAAAACGTTTAAGGCATTTGGGTGTACAGTGTACTTGAACTAACATATTTAGGGATGTGAATTTATAAAGTAAAAGTGAATTGAGAACACAGAGACAGGGTCTGCAATGACAAGTTTAAGAAGGACTTTTCAGACTTAGTAAATGTCGGCCTTTCCTACGCATGCCTTTGCTATGCACTTCTCAGTAGTTGGTATTCAGACTTACCTTGTGCAGGTGCGTAAAGGGCTTTGCATGTGTGGTTCCCTTGCGTGCGCTGAATACATTTAATTCAACCTCTGAAAACCTTCCCAAATGCTGGTCAACATATTTTCTCGTGGAGTTTTCATTCAATAAGGTTTTCAGTACGTTTATCTAAAACCCTCCCTGTAAATATGGTGTACCTTTTAATTTGAATTTTCTCGACAGACTCACTAGCATTTATGGAGAGAACGGTTCAAAATATTAGGGATCAATGACAGAAAGCATGTAAATACACACTCATTCATCTCCTTTTCAGCACCAATTAGTAGATAAAACATTATTCTGATGTATATTATTTAGGGTTAGAAAAGTATTTATGCAAAACATAAACTGGTTTGGAGAGCCTTTATGCACAAAATATAATGGTGAATAAAAATGCAGTTGTTTGATTCATCCTGAAAGTTGCCATATTAAATTGTTCAATACATGAAATATTGGAAGGTGACATTTACCCTAATAATCCTCACTAATCATGGAACTGTGATGACAACGGTCCAGTCGTTGTGAACCGTGCGCCAAGCTCCAGGTTTAATTAAGTAATAATGGCTGAGAAGCCTGTGTTTGGAGGATATACTGGCACTGGTGTTGTTAGGCCCAAGACAAAGTAGACTGCGAGTGCATAATCACTTTTATGCAACGTGTTACCAACATATTCAAGTAATGATTGACATATTTTAATTAAAAACATTATTTTGAGGAATTTATTCATACTATTTCATCCTTCCACAAGATATAGTCCCGACATAAATCTAGGGTTTCTACCCAAGCCTGCTGATCAAATAGCCAGTCACTAATCATAGATGCTCAATTACTAGATTGTTCAATCAATGGCAGACATTTGAAGCTGTTGTCAATGTGTTACTGTATATCTAGTAATTTCATGGTGATTTAAGTCGTTCGTTCTATCGGTTCGGTTGCTAGAGACCGACCCAGTCATTCAGTCTTTTTGTTGTGTATCTATGGATGATAAGTTACAGTATGATAAGTTACGAATTCCAATTTGTTAGGGTAAGGGGTTAAGGTTAGGGTTCAGGTTAGGTTAAAGGGTTAAGGTTAGGATTAGGGAAGGGTTAGCTAACATGCTAAGGAGTTGCAAAGTAGCTAAAAAGTAGTAAGTAGTTGCAAAGTTGCTAATTAGCTAAAATGCTAAAGTTGTCCGTGATGAGATTCAAACACGCAACCTCTAGGTTGCTAGACGTTCGCATTATGCGCCTACCCATCCACACTTTCCAACCACCATACTTTCGTTTTTTTGCCTTGAGTAACCTTTTGCCTTATATAACCATACCAAACATAACATAGCATACTAATTTGAATGTCCCAGATTTATGATTACTATGTTAAGTCTAGTCTATGAGACCAGGCTGACAGAAACCAGTAGCTTGGGTCTCCAAATTGTATCTCTGCATGTCATAAGGCCAGCATTTCAGAAACGTTACTGTCAAAAAGGTGATATGATGAAATGCTTCAGATGGCTGCCGTATGACTGGTTTCACATTTGTCTCCAATTTTCACAAGGTAAAATAGATCTAAAACAATTGTCATTTTTATTTACAATCCCCTTGTGCAAAACGGATTACTCATTTACCTAGCTCTTATCAATAGCTCTTGTCAATTTGTAAATTACAGTGCATGGAGAATGATGTTATTTCTATCAGAAAAAATAAAGTCGATATTGTTCCACTTGAAACCGACAGATTGCTCGACCTTCATTGTTTCATCACGCATAAAGGTGGTGGAATTATTAAGGTCAGAATACAGAGTATCTGTAGACACACCTCCACCACGCCTTCATTTCTTTCATCTCCACCCCAAACGATTAGTGAGTGAATAGCATACTATTCTCATGCTTAAGTTCAAGGTCAGAATTATAATAGAGAGACAAGTACATTAAAAGGGAATTACTTTCCATTTACGCTCATTTAACTTGGGTCGGGATTTCCCCCATTGTGCTGGTAGTCTATCCAGTGGTGTACAGTATACAGAAGTAAACTACTAAATTGGGCAAATCAAATTGTATTTGTCACATGCACGAAATACAACCTTACCGTGAAATGCTTACTTACAACCCCTTAAGCAACATTGCAGTTCAAGAAATAGAGTTAAGAAAATATTTCCTAATTCAACTAAAGTTAAAAAATAAAATAAAAAGTAACACAAGAAAATGACATACCAATAACAAGGCTAAATACAGGTGGAACCGAGTCAACGTGCAGGTTAGTCGAGATAATTTGTAAAGTGACTATGCATAGATAATAAAGTGACTATGCATAGATAATAAACAGCGAGTAGCTGCAGTGTAAAAAAAAAGGGAGGTGGGGGGGGGTCAATGTAAATAGTCCGGGTGGCCATTGGATTAATCGTTCAGCAGTCTTATGGCTTGGGGGAAGAAGCTGTTAAGGAGCGTTTTGGTCCTAGACTTTGCACTCCGGTACCGTTTGCCGTGCAGTAGCAGAGAGAACAGTCTATGACTAGGGTGACTGTAGTCTTTGACCATTTTTTGGGCCTTCCTCTGACACCGCCTAGTATATACAGTAGGTCATGGATGTCAGGAAGCTTGGCCCAAGTGATGTACAGGGCCGTACGCATTACCCTCTGTAGCGCCTCACGGTCAGATGCCGAGCAGTTGCCATACCAGGCGGTGATGCAACCGGTCAGGATGCTCTCGATGGTGCAGCTGTAGTGCAGCTGTATTATTGAACGATGAGGCATGTGTGAATTATTTTCCATGGGCTATACTGACTTTGAAGCACACAATGGGAAACTGTCTAATGTGTCGACTGTTGAGCTTTCTGCATGGCAGGGAATGACTGGGTGAACATCTACTGTATGTGGAAACTGAGGGGAAAGATGGGGGTTGAGAGGGGGGACAATAAGACAAGTAACAGCCTTGAGTAGGCTGACCAACCACATCAGCTCCCTTCTGTGCCCCATCATTATACATCATTAAGTGATCTTATCGGACACTGAGATCATCATGCCCAGTGAGACTGTAGAGCAGACACCACTGATTAGAAGAACAACATCACATGGCTGAACTGCCTATGCATTATACATCATAAAACTGTGGAGTTTTATGGAGGTTTTTTTTTTTTTTTAAATACAAGCCATGTATTTCAACAAGTATATGGCGACCAATAATGGCTAGTCATATGATGGCTCTACAATATGTAAACATTGGGACTACTTGTAGTGCATCAAAATCGAATATCAAAATTATTACAATTTTTCTGCCTTAAAAGTCCCTTCTCTTCAGCCAATTTCACTGTGAGTTTAGGAAGAGATATGGTCAGTTTCTTGGGGGTGGTAATACTACACATTAGACTATGTGATACAAGGGGTTTGGTGAATGTAATGTTCTATTATAACAGCAGAGCCAAGGGAGTGATTGTTAGAAGCCCATCATTTGTCACCAGAGGGCTAAAAATCCCAGTTTATAGGAAGCCGGACTTAAGACTCAACTGTTCACCAGGCTCCCATCTTTACTAGATCTGGGCTTAAACGTGTCAATGCGCACTACGTTTGGGATCTGCAATATTTAATATCTGGAGACAAAGACAATTCCCAGGCAAATTAAGTCTGTGATTGGATTTCAGGATAGAAAATTCCCACATTATTAATTGTATATTACCTTCTTGTTGCCTAGAAACAGGAGTTCATGCAGACTGAAATTAACTGAGCATATTATTTCATAAGAATGTACTGTATGTTCTACATTTGTCAGGTTCAACTCAAATATCCTCATGTACCACATGGTCAGGCACTTCACTACAAACACCACAAGGGAATGTTTGCGTAATAAATCTGGTTTCTTACTATTGTAGGGTTGCATGCTTGTGTGGATTGTATGCCTAAATATGTTGTTTGTGAAAGTGGCCAATACCCACTTGAGGTGAGGATCTAAGTCCCCACTATACTCATCTTCAAATGTAGCTTCAGCTTTCTCTCCAGTCTTGTGCTGTCTTGTCTACTGTTCAATACACACAGACTCCCCCCACAGGGTATCAAGGGTATAACACTAAAAGTAGCAACGTTCTCACCCAATGTCAGTGGACTTTATGCAGTACTTGATGCATGTATGTTGAGAAATAACAATCCTTTTCAGTGTACAATGTGATTTCTCCCATTTTGATGTTCAATTTGCCAGCCAATGGAGAAGAGAAAAAGTTCAATTATTTGTTCATGATCCAAAGAATATGTATAGAGGTCAGTGTATTCAATAATTTTGTTGAAAGAAGAGACAATACTGCGGAAACTAAAGGCTTAATGTATGTATTATACAAATGCATGTTCAGACTAAAACCTCCCCCGGGCAAAAAGAATGATACTACCATGGGGTCTGAAATGATTGACTTGACAATAATGAGCAATAATTACTGTATAAAACAAATAATTCAAATACTGAGCTGTATTGTATGCAAAAATAAATATGAAATTATATTAATATACTAATATACTAATACAATTGCTCAGAGAAAGAGTTTTTGTTTAACAAGTAATACATGCTTTTATCAAAAAGGTAAGGGTCAAAATGATTGACACCCCTAAAGATTCTTATAAATAAAGTAGTCAAAAGTTTTGTATCTGATCCCATATTCCCGGCACGCAATGACTACATCAAGCTTGTGACGCTATAAACTTTCGAGATGCATTTGCAGTTCGTTATGGTTGTGTTTCAGATTATTTTGAGCCCGATGGAAATTAATGGGAAATAATGTATTGCGTCATTTTAGAGTCAATAAAAATCTAATATGTTTCTAAACTCTTCTATATTAATGTGGATGCTACCATTATTATGGATAATCCTGAATGAATCGTGGTGAGTGAGAACGTTACAGAGGGTCAAAGATCATGTCGCCATGTCCCCCTAAAACAAAAAAAAACACAAAAATAAGATGTATTTAACCTTTATTATATTTAACCTTTATTATAGGCAAGTCAGTTAAGAACAAATTCTTATTTACAATGACTACCTACCCCGGCCAAACCCTAACTCGGACGACGCTGGGCCAATTGTGTGCCGCCCAATGGGACACCCAATCACAGACGGTTGTGATACAGCCTGGAATTGTACCAGGTTCCATAGTGACGCCTCTAGCACTGAGATGCAGTGCCGTAGATCGTTGCGCCACTCGAGAGCCACTCAATACATCATGTTCTAATTTCCTACTTAGGAAAGTTAATTAATAGTGAGAGGTTAGCATGTCTTGGGGGGGGGGGGGGGGGGGGGGGGGTGATCTTTGATCCTCTAACTTTCTCACTCATCATCATTCACAAATCACTCAGGATTATCCTAATCATTGTAGCATCCACATTAATGGAGAAGCATTTAGAAATTGTATTTATAATAAAAGTAACTCCAAAATGAAAACAAGACCTTTCATTTCTATTGGGGAAAATCTGAAACACAACCCCAAAACAAACTGCAAATGCATCCAACAACTTTGTAGTCACAAGCTTGATGTATTCATTGCGTGCTAGGAATATGGGACCAAATACTGAACTCTTGAATACTTTATTGATAAGAATCTTTAGGGGTGTCAATTATTTTGACCCCTAACTTTTTGAGAAAAATTTATATTACTTGTTAAACAAAATCTCTTAATCTGAGCAATTGTATTAGCATAACTTGTATTAGTATAACATAATATAATGTAAAAAAGAATAGAGCATACTATATAGCTCAGTATTTGAATATTTTATTTGATACAGTAATTATTGCTCATCTTTATTAAGGGTGTCAGACCCCACTGTACATTACATCTACACTTGGAAAACCTGTCCATTAACTGATTCAGATTCCTATAGCCATCTATCCTTTTCATCATGAGGATAGGTCTATTTAGTATCTGATGCAGTAACATAGCTGCCAGAAATCAACATAAAGCCACCCTGCTTCACCCACACACTCATTGAATGCTTCACTGATCAGAGGACCCAGGACAGTCAGGGGAGGGCTCCACCACTCAGATCTGAAAGGGCCAGGGCACCCCTCTAATTGCAGATCAGCATCCTGTGAATTACTGGGTGGGATTCCCATCCCACTGTGCACAGACGTTGGTTCAACATCTAGTTTTGATATACTGTCACGCCCTAACCTTAGTTATCTTTGTTTTCTTTATTATTTTGGTTAGGTCAGGGTGTGACGAGGGTGGTATGTGTGTTTTTGTCTTGTCTAGGGCTTTTTGTATATCTATGTGGTTTTGGTTTGTCTAGGTAAATGTAGGTCTATGGTGGCCTGAATTGGTTCCCAATCAGAGGCAGCTGTTTATCATTGTCTCTGATTGGGGATCCTATTTAGGTTGCCATTTTCCATTTTGGTTTTGTGGGTTATTGTCTGTGGAGTTGCATGTCAGCACTAGTTTTATAGCTTCACGTTTGTTTAAGTGTTCTTCGTTAAATAAAATGTATTCCAATCACGCTGCGCCTTGGTCTCCTCGTTATGACGAACATGACATATACATTTGGTTGAGAAATCCAACTAAAGTGAATTCAATGTGAAACCAACAAAACATTTCCCCCCATTGTCTTTAGGATCAAAGTTTTGTGAAAACATTTTAAAATTCCCTTACGTTGATGACCTTTTGCAAATCTAATCAGTTTTCTACGTTGATTCAACATCACAGATTTTTTTGTTGAAATGATGTGGAAAGAATGTTGCTTGAACCAGGTTTTGCCTAGTGGGATGACTGACCTGGGCTCCATGGCACTGGCGTCTTAATAGTGGCTGTGTGTACATCTGTTTAGGCTACTACAATTCCCCCATACCCATCATGAGGTTACAACAACCTAGCCTCTGACTGAAACTAGTTGTCCTCCGGTAACACCATGGTGCAGAGTGCTGTTGAGGCTATTGTAGACCTTCATTGCAAAAGTGTTTTGATCAATTATTTGGTGACATGTAAATATATTTAGTGTAGTTTTTCCCAAAAATGTGTGCTTTTTAAATGTTTCACTTTTTTACATTTTTTTTATGAAATTCACTGAGGGATGTTCCTCTTATCATCCTCTGAGGAGTCTCCACTGGTGCCTACTCTCATAATTTCATCAAAGCATACGCTTTACCTGCAGAACTTGGTGTCTGTGTCAGCAACAAGAATCAAGATACAATATCTATCGTTTTTTTGCAATATGATCACATCAGTATATCAATGCATGATGTATTAATACAATTGTCAACTTAATGTGTATTTTCTAGCTTTTTGCAGAAAACAATTGTGTATTGAGATTTTGTTATGACGTGTAAAGTAAGAGACTGTTAATATAAACATGACGGGTCAAAAATTGAAATGATCTATTCAAGACTTCAGTTGAATTTGTTGAAAGCCAAACCAATTAGCCTAAGCCATATTTAAAAATGACACATCAAATAGCTCTACTGTATTTGCACATTTAATCATCAGTACTGTTTTTTTTTTTTTTTTTACAAAAAGTAATCACTACATAGGGCCAATGCCTGCAGGCTTATAAGATTCTGTTTAGTTTAAAACAAGAGTTGGCTACTTGTAGCACTGATCAGCAAGGAAAGCTTTATTTAGAATTATCTAAAGACTGAGTTCCAAAGCCTGCTGGATCCAAACTCATTGCCATAGCAACAGGTAGTCAACATTTGAGGGCGCAACTCACAGTTTCCCACTTGTTCTTCATGCTATGTTCTCACTCACCCTCCATGGAACAACTCGTTGCCCTATAACTGCACTTTTATTGCAAGGAGCATGATATGAACAGAACCCTGTTTGAACCAGGGTACACAAGACAGGTGCAAGTCAAAGTACCCACTACACCATGGGTGGGTAACATTTTTGGCGCGAGGGGTCCACATCTGGATTTTGAAATTCAACGGAGGGCCGTACAGATTTGATTTTGACTGATTTGTTTGTCAAAATCCATTCAGAATTATGGCAGTTATCTGAAAATATGTAGGTCCATTATAATTTCTACTTTCTATCTAGTTTTAAATGTTCAAGAGTGGCCTGGGGTGTTTTTTAAAGACAAAATAACGATTTGCCCACCGCTGCACTACGCATATGGGCATGCATATACAGTATACCGAGTGTACAAAACATTAGGAACGCCTGCTGTTTCCATGACATAGACCGACCAGGTGAATCCAGGGAACGCTAGGATCCCTTATTGATGTCACCTGTTAAATCCATTTCAATTGGTGTAGATGAAGGGGAGGAGACAGGCTAAAGAAGGATTTTTAAGCATTTGAGACATGGATTGTTTACGTTTAGAACTACAACACTACTTGGTTTTTCACGCTCAACAGTTTCCTCTGTGTATCTAGAATGGTCCACCACCTAAAGGACATCCAGCCAACTTGACACAACTGTGGGAAGCATCAGAGTCAACATGGGCCAGCATCCCTGTGGAACGCTTTCGACACCTTGTAGAGTCCATTCCCTGACGAATTTAGGTTTTGTACACTCAGTGGACATTTAACAAACAGGCATACCAGCTGCATACCAGCTGTATAATACTCAGATATTCAGGGGTTTAATTTACTCTCTCTAACTTTTCTGTCACCGCATAGAAAGTTGGGAGTGGGACAGTCGAGTCATCCTAGACCTCCTGGGGACTCACACCTATCTGCATGACATTCTCACATGCTGGGCCAGTCTCCCTATGGGGGACCTACTGCGGGGGCGTGGCAGAACATGTGAAAAGGTTTGGTCACTGATCGACTGACAACTTGCTGTGTTAATTATTTTCATATCAAGAAGAAGAGGAGACAGCACCACTGAGAAATGAAAAGTGATAATTGATTTATCTTATTATAGTATTAGATGGCATTTATAAAGTAGTTTTCACCAAATTCTCAAAATCACCTCAAATCCGACATCCACCACCCATGTTTTATCAATATCTTGAGTGTTATTAGAGGCTTGAATGAGGCTTGAATGAGTGTTGGAATGTGGTATGCTACACAGAAAATGCGTAGAGATGTACAGTAGCTGTTTTAATACAGAGCAGGATCTCATATAGTAAATCCATGATAGTGTTGTGAAGGGGATTGAAATGCCACGTACAGCATTGATTGAGCTTATCTTCGATCAATAACATCAAATGATGAAGATTCATGTTAAGCTCCAGATGAGAAAATGCAAACAAATAAAGAATTTGTTAATTCAAAATGCTTAAAAAGTTCTGGGGTTGGCGATAAAACGATCAAGTCAAATGAATTAATTTTTTTGGTGTTAATAGACAATATGCCATAAAAAAAAAGCCCAAACATACTCCTCTCCTCAAAACAGTAATCAACGTTTAGGGGAGACTCTCACGAACATGAAGGTGTCGGTTGTTCTGCTCTACAATGCACACAAGCTTCAGGGGAGTCATCTGAAGGAAACCCAGTACTGGGCTGTAAAAATTGCAAAAAGTGCAATTTTCTTATACCTCTCAGATATAGGACAGACATGTCAAAACCTTGTAACTTAAGATTACATTTTTGACTGTCTGTTTTGCCATGTACAAATGTGTTATTAATTGTGTTTCTATGAGCTATAGCAGTAAAGAGCAAATTCAATGCTTCATCAAACAAACATTTTATATATTTAGGTTTCCATAAAATTCTACATCAAATGGATAAATTATACATTTTATGACCATCTTAAAACAATTCCATGTGTTAGCTTAGTAGATATTGCGATATAAAGGCTTAGACCTATTGGAGTTAAAAATATATATACAGTGCCTTTGGAAAGTATTCAGACCCCTTGATTTTTTTCCACATTTTGTTAAGTTACAGCCTTATTCTAAATGGATTAGATAAACAAAAATGTATTTATTTATTTATTTGTATTTATTTAAATGGATTAAATAAATAAAAATTCTCAGCAATCTACACACAATACCACATAATGACAAAGCAAAAACAGGTTATTAGATAAAAAAAATTAAAAAACGTTACAAATACAAAACAGAAATACATTATTTACATAAGTATTCAGACCCTTTGCTATGAGGCATGAAATTGAGCTCAGTTGCATCCTGTTTCCATTGATCATCCTTGAGATGTTTTAACAACTTGATTGGAGTCCACCTGTGGTAAATTCAATTGATTGGACATGATTTGGAAAGGCACCCACATATATTAGGTCTCACAGTTGACAGCACATGTCAGAGCAAAAACCAAGTCACGAGGTCGAAGGATTTGTCTGTAAAGCTCAGAGACAGGATTGTGTTGAAGCACAGATCTGGGGAAGGGTACCAAAACCTTTTTGGAGCATTGAAGGTCCCCAAGAACACAGTGGCTGCCATCATTCTTAAATGGAAGAAGTTTGGAACCACGAAGACTCTTCCTAGAGCTGACCGCCTGGACAAACTGAGCAATCAGGGGAGAAGGGCCTTGATCAGGGAGGTTACCAAGAACCCGATGGTCACTGACAGAGCTCTAAAGTTCCTCTGTGGAGGTTGGAGAACCATCCAGAACGACAACCATCTCTACAGCACTCTACCAATCAGGCCTTTATGGTAGAGTGGCCAGACGGAAGCCACTCCTCATTAAAAGGCACATGACATCCCACTTGGAGTTTGCCAAAAGGCGCTTAAAGACTCTCAGATCATGAGAAACAAGATTCTCTGGTCTAATAAAACCAAGATTGAACTATTTGGCCTGAATGCCAAGTGTAACATCTGGAAGAAACCTGGCTACGGTGAAGCATGGTGGTGGCAGCATCATGCTGTGGGGATGTTTTTCAGCGGCAGGGACTGGGAGACTAGTCAGGATCGAGGGAAAGATGAATGGAGCATATTGATGAAAACCTGCTCCAGAGCGCTCAGGACATCAGACTGGGGCAAGCGTTCACCTTCCAACAGGACAACGACTCTATGCACACAGCCAAGACACCGCAGGAGTGGCTTCGGGACAAGTCTCTGAATGTCTTTGAATGGCCCAGCCAGAGCCCAGACTTGAACCTGATCGAACATCTCTGGAGAGACCTGAAAATAACTGTGCAGCGACGCTCCCCATCCAACCTGACTGAGCTTGAGAGGATCTGCAGAGAAGAATTGGAGAAACTATCCAAATATAGGTGTGCCAAGCTTGTAGCGTTATACCCAAGAAGACTCGAGGCTGTAATCACTGCCAAAGGTGCTTCAACAAAGTACTGAGTAAAGGGTCTGAATACTTATGTAAATGTGATATTTTAGTTTTTTAGGTTTAATAAATGTGCAAACATGCCTAAAAACCTGTCTTTGCTTTCTCATTATGGGGTATTGTGTGTAGATTGATGAGGGGGGAAAAAACAATTAAATCACACATTCTCTGGAGTGATGAATCCCACTTCACAATCTGGCAGTCCGACAGACAAATCTGGGTTTGGCGGATGCCAGGTTAACGCTACCTGCCCCAATACATAGTGCCAACTGTAAAGTTTGGGGGAGGAGGAATAATGTTTTGAGCCCGTTTTTCATTGTTCGGGCTAGGTCACTTAGTTCCAGTGAAGGGAAATCTTAATGCTACAGCATAAAATTACATTGTAGACGATTCTGTGCTTCCAACATTATGGGAACTTTTTGGTGAAGGCCCTTTCCTGTTTCAGCATGACAATGCCCTCTTGCACAAAGCGAGGTCCATACAGAAATGGTTTGTCGAGATCGGTGTGGAAGAACTTGTCTGGCCTGCACAGAGCCCTGACCTTAAACCTATTGAACACCTTTGGGATGAATTGGAACGCCACTGCGTGCCAATCCTAATCGCCTAACTTCAGTGCCCAACCTCACTAATGCTCTTGTGGCTGAATGAAAGCAGGTCCCTGCAGCAATGTTCCAACATCTAGTGGAAAGCCTTCCTAGAAGAGTGGAGGCTGTTATAGCAGTAAAGGGTGGACCAACTCCATATTAATGCCCATGACTTTGGAATGAGATGTTCGACGAGCAGGTGTCCACATATTTTTGGTCATGTAGTGTACCTCAGGAGTTGATATCTGACTAAGAGCTGGCTCTGTGCTCATAATGTGAAGAGAGTGTGTGGAGAGGAATCCTCTGACAGGACTCATCAGGTAGGAGGCTGGGTGGGTGGACGATGGAGGGGGTGATCAGGAATACCCGCGTGCCCAACCTCCCTTCTCCTTGTCTGTGTGGGTGAGTGCTTCCCTTTGTCAGCAAGCAAAGTGCTTCCCTTTGCCCTCTTCCTGCAACATCCACCACCACTTCCCTCCCCCTCACACCCTGTAAACCCACACCTACGACAAAGAGCAACCACGTCCTTCTAATGCAGTTATGTGGGCATCATTCTCCCTTTTACTTGCAGTCAAGCTAACAGACGGGGAGAGAGAGCATGGCAGATGGTGTTCACAGCTCTATTTCTGAGGCTGGACTTGTACCACCACCACCACCAACATCACCCCTCCCCCTTCCCCTATCCCACTCAAGCCAAGCCCATTACTGCCTCCTCATATCTCTCTCTCTCTCCCTATCGCAGGGTTATAGTGAATTAGTATTCAGTGTCTCACTGGGAGGATCACAGTTTTCAGATTCAATCATTGTTCCAAACTAGCTGATTTACAAGTGAAATGTAGAAACAACAATTACATAATCCGAATAAATCACAAAAAAATACATGTATTTGATTATATCAAGAACAGAAATTAAACAGAATTTGTGATACAGTATTTTCAACAAGTACAATCTTCATAAAATATTTGTCTCTTTGCTAACACGGTAAGAGGGAGTAAGGCTACTCTGACGTCATTTAGTCAAAGACAAGATATGAACAGTGCATTGAGCCTTCGTTTTGTTTGGATAAACAATAACAACATGGAGAATCACAAGAGTAGATTTCTGCAAAAAAAAATTAAATTATACATTTCTAATTGTAGAACAACACATTGCCAAGAGACAATTTATTTTGTAACATGAAGTACTGGATTTCACATAAAAATCCTAAACACAGCTAATGAAATTAATTAAGAGGCAATCCTTTGGCACTGTAGCCAGTGGCAGTGATCAGCAGACCATGCAGAGATATGGCTCCAGCAGGACAGAGGTGAGAGGTATACAGTGGGGGAGTCACTCCAGATCTGCTCCTATGCATCATCAGCTCAACAAATTAACTCGCTTTAACAAGTCATCCACTGGACTAATGGCTTTTGGTTAAGAAACTCATTTGGCCATGGTAATGAACTGGGTTTAGGAACACAAACAGCCCAGTTATTAAGTGAACTCAACTCCACTGCTACTGACACTAGCTGACACACTGGTTAATGTACCAGACCCCACATAACCTCTGGAGATTCTCATTAGCACTACCACGCTATTACTCAAACCACTGACTTAAGAAACTACCGGCCAAGCTCATTATTACACTAATCCATTAAATCTAAACTGCATACATTAGCTGCGTAAATAGGACTTAGCTTATTGGACTTTTCTGGACTTTCAATGAGGTTACTGTATCTTGCTGGTCGCTAGACCTCACACACACCTTATTAGTAGGGAGCAAATAGGGCCTAGAGGTGTAGATTCATGCTAATTCAGTGATTCTAATTCACCTCCACGTCGTCCACCTGGTCTCTTTACAGTCTCTGCTAGCTAGTGATGAGTCTGTAGTTCAGTGCTGATGAGGGAAGCCCCCAGAGTTCCCTAGGTAACAGTCAGATAGACTGGGGGCTGGCTGACTCATTTGGATGGAATCCTGGAACGCGCTCGGTTGCCCACTCGCCCCACCCCCGGCTTCATCTGCACAACAAGCAAACAGTGAGCTGACATGTCCCCACACAGGGCTTCCTGTTGCCGGGGGTGGCCGTGGAAAATCCCCGGCTCTCTCTGCTTTCAGTATCAGGAGCACCCACAGCAACGCATCCACAGGGCCGGGCAACCACTCCATGGTTACTGCTTGCACACTTCAACATAAAAGTCTGTATCTAAATGTAGGCCTAACTGTTACACAATCCAGTTACAGGTACTTCGTTCCTGCAATGTTTACATCATATAAAATTGGACCTAATAGAAAAGGAGGAAGGGAAGAAGGATGAGGAGGAAGAAGAAGAGGAGGAGGAGTGGAGAGAAGATGGGAGGGGTGGAGGAGGAGGTGGTGGACAAAGCTCATTAGAAAACAAAGGGTACAATTATATAAATTTCATGAAAACAAAAACGATTAAAGAAACCTGTTGGGCCTGAATGAGGAGGGGGAGAAAGAGGGGGGTATGAGGTGGACAAGGAAGAGAAGGGACTTTACTTGAGGTCTGAGTCCACACAATTGATTAAATAATGAGTCCATTAAAAGGGATCAACAGGCGTGTAATTGAACACGTAATTAGTTTAAAGACAATCAGTTCTTGTAGGAGTTTGGAGGGGTGTAGAAGAACGGGTGGTGTAGGAGTGGTCTGGTGGAGAAATTGGGGATGAGGATGAGGGGGGATAGAGGTACCTGTAATAAATAACCTCTGGATCTGTGCAAGGTTAAGAGGATTCTATTTTATTAGATTCCAGGGAAGAACTGATGATTGTAAAATAATGATCAAGTTCCATATTTTATGATAGAATACACTATGGCATCAAACACTATGGTATTAAATGTCTACACAAATACAGTGCCTTGCGAAAGTATTCGGCCCCCTTGAACTTTGCGACCTTTTGCCACATTTCAGGCTTCAAACATAAAGATATAAAACTGTATTTTTTTGTGAAGAATCAACAACAAGTGGGACACAATCATGAAGTGGAATGACATTTATTGGATATTTCAAACTTTTTTAACAAATCAAAAACTGAAAAATTGGGCGTGCAAAATTATTCAGCCCCTTTACTTTCAGTGCAGCAAACTCTCTCCAGAAGTTCAGTGAGGATCTCTGAATGACCCAATGTTGACCTAAATGACTAATGATGATAAATACAATCCACCTGTGTGTAATCAAGTCTCCGTATAAATGCACCTGCACTGTGATAGTCTCAGAGGTCCGTTAAAAGCGCAGCGAGCATCATGAAGAACAAGGAACACACCAGGCAGGTCCGAGATACTGTTGTGAAGAAGTTTAAAGCCGGATTTGGATACAAAAAGATTTCCCAAGCTTTAAACATCCCAAGGAGCACTGTGCAAGCGATAATATTGAAATGGAAGGAGTATCAGACCACTGCAAATCTACCAAGACCTGGCCGTCCCTCTAAACTTTCAGCTCGTACAAGGAGAAGACTGATCAGAGATGCAGCCAAGAGGCCCATGATCACTCTGGATGAACTGCAGAGATCTACAGCTGAGGTGGGAGACTCTGTCCATAGGACAACGATCAGTCGTATATTGCACAAATCTGGCCTTTATGGAAGAGTGGCAAGAAGAAAGCCATTTCTTAAAGATATCCATAAAAAGTGTTGTTTAAAGTTTGCCACAAGCCACCTGGGAGACACACCAAACATGTGGAAGAAGGTGCTCTGGTCAGATGAAACCAAAATTGAACTTTTTGGCAACAATGCAAAACGTTATGTTTGGCGTAAAAGCAACACCCTAAACACACCATCCCCACTGTCAAACATGGTGGTGGCAGCATCATGGTTTGGGCCTGCTTTTCTTCAGCAGGGACAGGGAAGATGGTTAAAATTGATGGGAAGATGGATGGAGCCAAATACAGGACCATTCTGGAAGAAAACCTGATGGAGACTGCAAAAGCCCTGAGACTGGGACGGAGATTTGTCTTCCAACAAGACAATGATCCAAAACATAAAGCAAAATCTACAATGGAATGGTTCAAAAATAAACATATCCAGGTGTTAGAATGGCCAAGTCAAAGTCCAGACCTGAATCCAATCGAGAATCTGTGGAAAGAACTGAAAACTGCTGTTCACAAATGCTCTCCATCCAACCTCACTGAGCTCGAGCTGTTTTGCAAGGAGGAATGGGAAAAAATTTCAGTCTCTCGATGTGCAAAACTGATAGAGACATACCCCAAGCGACTTACGCTGTAATCGCAGCAAAAGGTGGCGCTACAAAGTATTAACTTAAGGGGCTGAATAATTTTGCACGCCCAATTTTTCAGTTTTTGATTTGTTAAAAACGTTTGAAATATACAATAAATGTCGTTCCACTTCATGATTGTGTCCCACTTGTTGTTGATTCTTCACAAAAAAATACAGTTTTATATCTTTATGTTTGAAGCCTGAAATGTGGCAAAAGGTCGCAAAGTTCAAGGGGGCCGAATACTTTCGCAAGGCACTGTAGAAATGGTGTTTTCTGTTAGATGCTTATTACTATATTTTTTGTAACTGTGAAAGAAATATTGCTGCAAATGGTGCAGCCGCGTGCTGCACAGTCTATCCAACGCAAATCCAACAATCTAGATCCAAATGTAGTGTATGCAGAAAATGTACTCACAAAAGTCAAAGGATAACATTTGCTTGTGTTCGGGTTCCCGTGGTTATATCTGTTGATAGCTCTCTGCTGTGTGCCATATTCACTGTCTTTAGTCATTACCAGCTGAGAGCTGCTACAAAGGGATTTAAGAGGCAGCATTACTGTTTTGAATCATTGGATGTTTAATTCTTCTATTATAATTGAGCTAGGAACAGAACAGAGGTTATGGTAACCGCTGGAAATCTGTCCCACTTCACAGAGAGGTTAATGAACCACACAGTTCCTATGGGAGATGGAGTATGCTGTTAATTTGACAAACGTGTAAAATAAATGCTTTTATGCTTTTATTGACGGTGACCAAAAACGGCCTTTGTTGGAATGAAAGGTTTTAGTCTTTTGGGTGCTTTGCTATCTGAAGCAAAACAATAATGTGGAATGCATTTGTTGGAAGAAACTAAGTACATAATTGTTTGAATGGCAATTAAAGGCCGAAATGCGTCTTCATTAACTCCTATTTTTGTCCAAAACATACAATGCACAATGTACAGTAGGTGCTGCAACCATTATGTCTGATTTGAATACATTTCAGGTAGACTGGATAATTTTTCACAACATTGTTTAAAAGTATGTATATTTCCTCAATCCATTTAGTGTGCAGGGTTAGGTTATTTTAGTGGGGCAGCAAGGCTAGACTGAGTGATGAAGACTAGTGCAATTGCTAGATATGATACCTACCTCCGATGGAAATAGAGGAATTAGGCCCAGGTCCAGCTAACATAGGGTGGGGGACACACTTTTTTTAACTAATCATGAGTTGCTGCAGAGGATCGCGGGCCTGTGTACCCACATCCAGTCAGAGCCAGCCCTAACCTTTTGGGGGCCCTGAGTGAAATTATGTTGGGCCACCGACGGATAAAATAAAAAAGAAATAAAAAATCACACACACACACACACACACACACACACACACACACACACACACACACACACACACACACACACACACACACACAGTTGAAGTCAGAAGTTTGCATACACCTTAGACATTTAAATTCAGTTTTTCACAATTCCTGACATTTAATCTTAGCAAAAATTCCCTGTCTTAGGTCAGTTAGGATCACCATTTCATTTTAAGAATGTGAAATGTCAGAATAATAGTAGAGAGAATTATTTATTTCAGCTTTGAATTATTTCATCACATTCCCAGTGGGTCAGAAGTTTACATACACTCAGTTAGTATTTGGTAGCATTGCCTTTAAATTGTTTTACTTTCTTATCGCTGGGGGGCAGTATTGAGTAGCTTAGATGAATAAGGTGCCCAGAGTAAATTGCCTGCTACTCAGGCCCAGAAGCTAAGATATACATATATCTAGTAGATTTGGATAGAAAACACTCTGAAGTTTCTAAAACTGTTTGAATGATGTATGTGAGTATAACAGAACTCATATGCCAGGCAAGAACCTGAGAAAAAATCCAACCAGGAAGTGGGAAATCTGAGGTTTGTAGGTGTTCAAGTCTTTGCCTATCCAATATACAGTGTAAAATTTGGTCCGATTGCACTTCCTAAGGCTTCCTTAGGAAGTGTAGCTGTCAACAGTCTTTAGAACGTTGTTTCAGGCTTCTAATGTGAAGGGGGACCGAATAAGAGCTGTTTGAGTCAGGTGTCTGGCAGAATGCCATGAGCTAAGTCTCTCGTGCGGCCGTGAACACGAGCTCTGTTCCTTTTCCTTTCTAAAGACAAAGGAATTGTCCGGTTGGCATATTATTGAAGATTTATGATAAAAACATCCTAAAGATTGATTCTATACATCGTTTGACATGTTTCTACGAACTGTAATGGAACTGTCGTCTGAACAAAGTGCCTGCGCCATGTGAATTTGAATTTGTGAAATAAACACGCAAATAAAAAGGAGGTATTTGGACATAAATGATGGACTTGATCGAACAAAACAAACATTTATTGTGGAACTGGGATTTCTGGTAGTGCATTCTGATGAAGATCATCAAAGGTAAGTGAATATTTATAATGTTTACTCCACAACATGGCGGGTATATGTATGGCTTGTTTTGGTCTCTGAGCGCTGTACTCAGATTATTGCATGGTTGTCACATTCTGACCTTATTTTTTTTGTTACAGTATGTCTTTGTTTTAGGTTGGTCAGGGCGTGAGTTGGGGTGGGTTGTCTATGTTCGTTTTCTATGTTGTGTTTTGCGTTTGGCCTGGTATGGTATGGTTCTTAATCAGAGGCAGGTGTCGTTAGTTGTCTCTGATTGAGAATCATACTTAGGTAGCCTCTTCCCACCTGTATTTCGTGGGTGATTATTTTCTGTCTTTGTGTATGTCACCAGACAGGACTGTTTCGTTTTGTGTCATTCTCTTCATTATTTTTGTTTTAGTGTTCTGTGTTTAATAAATTCATCATGAACATGTACCACGCTACGCATTGGTCCTCCGATACTTCATACTCCTCAGACGTGGACGACGAACGTTACAATGGTGTGCTTTTTCCGTAAAGCTTTTTTAAAATCTGACACAGCGGTTGCATTAAGGAGAAGTATATCTTTAATTCCATGTACAACACTTGTATTTTCATCAACATTTGTGATGAGTATTTCTGTAAATTGATGTTGCTCTCTCAAAATCACTGGATGTTTTGGAAGCAAAACATTACTGAACATAATGAGCCAATGTAAATGGAGATTTTTGGATATAAATATGAACAAAACATACATGTATTGTGTAACATGAAGTCCTATGAGTGTCATCAGATGAAGAGCATCAAAGGTTAGTGATACATTTTATCTCTATTTCTGCTTTTTGTGACTCCTCTCTTTGGCTGACCTAACATAATCGCATGGTATGCTTTCGTCGTAAAGCCTTTTTGAAATCGGACACTGTGGTGCGATTAACAACAAGTTTATCTTTAAAATGTTGTATAATACTTGTATGTTTGAGGAATTTTAATTATGAGATTTCTATTGTTTGAATTTGGCGCCCTGCACTTTCACTGGCTGTTGCCAAATCGACTGGCTGTTGCCAAATTTCAGCCGTAAGATTAACTTGGGTCAAACATTTCGGGAAGCCTTCCACAAGCTTCCCACAATAAGTTGGGCGAATTTTGGCCCATTCCTCCTGACAGAGCTGGTGTAGGTTTGCAGGTTTGCAGGCTTCCTTGCTCGCACACGCTTTTTCAGTTCTGCCCACAACTTTTCTATAGGATTGAGGTCAGGGCTTTGTGATGGCCACTCCAATACCTTGACTTTGTTGTCCTTAAGCCATTTTGCCACAACTTTGGAAGTATGCTTGAGGTCATTGTCCATTTGGAAGACCCATTTGCGACCAAGCTTTAACTTCCTGACTGATGTCTTGAGATGTTGCTTCAATATATCCACATAATTTTCCATCCTCATGATGCCATCTATTTTGTGAAGTGCACCAGTCCCTCCCTCCTGCAGCGAAGCACCCCCACAACATGATGCTGCCACCCCCGTGCTTCACGGTTGGGATGGTATTCTTCGGCTTGCAAGCCTCCCCCTTTTCCTCCAAACATAACTATGGTCATAATGGCCAAACAGTTCTATTTTTGTTTCATCAGACCAGAGGACATTTCTCCAAAAAGTTCGATCTTTGTCCCCATGTGCAGTTGCAAACCGTAGTCTGGCATTTTTATGGTGGTTTTGGAGCAGTGGCTTCTTCCTTGCTGAGTGGCCTTTCAGGTTATGTCTATATAGGACTTGATTTACTGTGGATATAGATACATTTGTGCATGTTTCCTCCAGCATCTTCACAAGGTCCTTTGCTGTTGTTCTGGGATTGATTTGCACTTTTCACACCAAAGTACATTCATCTCTAGGAGACAGAATGCGTCTCCTTCCTGAGAGGTATGACGGCTGCGTGGTCCCATGGTGTTTATACTTGCATACTATTGTTTGTACAGATGAACGTGGTACCTTCAGGCGTTTGGAAATTGCTCCCAAGCATAAACCAGACTTGTGGAGGTCTACAATTATTTTCTGAGGTCTTGGCTGATTTCTTTTGATTTTCCCATCATGTCAAGCAAAGAGGTACTGAGTTTGAAGGTAGGCCTTGAAATACATCCACAGGTACACCTCCAATTGACTCAAATGATGTCAATTATCCTATCAGAAGCTTCTAAAGCCATGACATCAGAAATTTGTGGAGTGGTTGAAAATCGAGTTTTAATGTCTCCAACCTAAGTGTCTATAAACTTCCAACTTCAACTGTGTATTTATATATATACTAAAGGGGGGCCAAGGGCCACCAGTTGCCCATCCCTGAGCTAACACGATATGTGCATAAACAGTATGCATGATTATGAGATTAAATTGATTTTCTCCCTACGGTTCAAAGTGCCCTGATCGGGATAACAATTGCCTTTCACTCCACCGACATTCTCTCCAAGCAATGCTGTATGGATTGTTTCCATGTAGCCTACACATAATGCCTAGTATGTACACACTCCACTTCACAGCTTTGCCAGAGGAACACACAAGATGCAGTGCTCCACAATCCCTCTTAACCTTTGACCTATTCTTATTGTTATCTGTGAGCAGCACAGTGGCAAATATGTTGTACTCTCTTATTGCACAGACCTGTGAGCTGTTTGTGTTCTGCAAGGATGGAGGGCAGGGGAGGAGGGAAGGAAGGAAGAGCGGGATCTATTTAATCCCCCCAAAGGAACTCCCCTCTCGACCCATATCGTGAACTCGCAGGCAAATCATGTTGCTGCAAGGCACACCACACACACTGCGCTGTCTTTTTAATTTCATCAGCTGAAAGAAATCTATACAGTGTGGAACCTCACAGAGCTGCAGAGAAAAATAAACTACAGCACCCTGGAATGTAAACAGGTTCCTCCACCAACTGTAGCATAAAAATACACCATCGTAACAAAGAAACCTCTTGGCTATGATAATGGTCAATAGTACAGATCAGAGTTCAGATTTTACAGTTGGTAGGGCTACAATGTACTGTTAAAAACGTTTGCACATTATGGCATATCTACTGTATGACTACATGTATTGTATACTAGACTATTAAACAAAAACAGTATTAAAAACCTGATGGATGTCTTTTATTTAACTGTACACATTATGCACCTTTCACACGTAACACCAAGGGAGCTGTTATCCATATACTTTACATGGCATTATAAAGCCTCTACACCTGCTTTACACCTGTCTTTATGGGCCTACCAGAACTGCACTTCCTTCCTGAGACAGCTAAAACAATGCTGTGACTAAACCCCATGGAGGGAGTCAGGGGACAGTTGACTGGTAGGACAGGATGGACAGGCTGGGGTTTCACAGCCGCCAAGGCAAGACAATCTGCTGTGAACAGATCCATGATTTGTTGATCTGTTGACTCACTGCTCACTAACTGAGGCCAAGGTCCCCATTACTAAATACATATGTATACGGTGCTGCAGTAAGTGATAGCACTAACAGTCTTTAAAAACAAAAAGGTCAAATTACTTCAATTATATGCGAGAGCCACTGACTGAGTCTTTCGGATTCAAAAACTATCACATTTTGTCAATCAGACTATATACCCTTCTAGAAAAGGTCAAGAAACATTTAAAGAAACTTTATTCTGATTGCCAAATGTAAACTTTTATTTTGAACAAACATCACTCTAAGACACTAACTCACAGTAAAAAAATCACTGACATGATGGAGATATGACTTGTTGTTCCACATTCTCAAATTTTAGAGACAGATTTATTTCAGTAAAAATTGTGTTGATCTTTATGCTAATTTCCTTACATCCTTATTATAGCCCAATTTTCTAACAAGCATGGCAAAATGTAAATGTTTTGTTTTAACTCCAAATCAACAAAATATACTAAATTCCCCTTTGAGCATCTTTGAATGCAGACTATGAAAACTTAACCACTTTTTGAGTATTTTCATATAATCGTCCTTGATTATCATGCCAAACATATTATGAGAGGTTTGTGGAGGTATTTTGTGGAGCAAGCATCCACTTCAGTTAATGCTATTTTAGTTGAGGGTAATTGTTGGTGAGGTGTTTGTATCAGCATGCCTTGTTCCCTCTTCACCTCACCCTAAGAGGAGTCACAGAGTTCCCCCTCACAGAATGGGCTTTCCTCTGTAGCCTCTCCCTCCCTACATGTATTCCCTCTATCCTTCCTCGGTTTCCCTTTCTCCTGCTCTCCATATCTGTGGAGATTGACCAGTTTACACAAGAACAGGTAGGCAGGCTTCATTGGGCCCCTACCTGTCCCCTAGATACAGCGCTCACATCCAGACAACTGCCAAAGATCCTTCTTTATTGACTAAGGGGGGTGACAAAGACGACAGCTTGTGTGGGGGAACATTGTCTGTGACTGCGAGTAGAAATCTTTTCAGGAAAAACAGGATTTTATACACAATGATCGTGGGTGTGAAGAAAGGGGGCACATTAAAAAAAAGCATCTTTGTGTATGGCGCTAGTGGTTTTAAACAGTCATTTGCATGGCGATGGCCCAATCTGTTTTTCAACTGTCTACACTATGACAGACTGGATTAGAGAGGGCTTTCAGGGCTTTCCTTTTTGTTCTTGGAGAGTTACAGTAATACATCCAGGACAATGTGCTGGGGGGAAATTGAGATAACACACTGACATACTAGAGTATTTGGGATGAAACAACTAAGATTTGAAATCTTAAAAAATTGTGCACTGTGATAGAGCCCAACCACAATATGCAGAGGCCAAAAATATAACGTCACAAAAAAAACTAACCAGAGACAAAAATGCCTAAAGACGAAACCTTCAGATTCACAGACGCCTATTTCCAGCTCCTTTCTCATTCTTCATGACCACAAGTCTCTCAAGGAGCTCAAAACTGCTCTCATTCCTTCTGCAGTGAAACCTCCTCAGTCACCTCGCCACGGCAACCAGAGCAGAGCAAGCACTGTGCTGCAAGGAGGCCAGTTGTTATAGTGATGGCAAGTGGCTGCAAAGGTTACCAACACGTAAGGCAGCCCACACTGCAGCATAACCTGTTTGTCGGAAAACTTACAACAAGGGCAATTACAACAAGGGGCCATAGTATGACTAACCTGTTCACTTTTTAATTGTAAACCTTATTCCAAGATTTTTTTAAATGTACCTGCCATGTATGATTTTGAATATCATTAGTCTGGTAATGAGGGCGTTAGCCCACCCACCCACCCACACTCCTGCATGCACACCTCATTTGCCAAAACACTCATGCAAGCACAGACACACACATGATCACGCACTACACTTAATAATTGCCAGCAGTATACCACCCTGCATCCCACTGCTGGCTTGCCTCTGAAGCTAAGCAGGGTTAGTCCTGGTTGGTCCCTGGATGGGAGGCCAGGTGGTGTTGGAGGGCCAGTAGGAGGCACTCTTTCCTTTATCTAAAAAAAAAAAAATATATATATATATATATATATATACATATATATATATATATATATATATATATATATATATATATATATATATATATATATATATATATATATATATATATATATATATATATATATATATATATATATATATATATCCCAATCCCCCAGGGCAGTGATAGGGGACATTGCCCTGTGTAGGGTGCTGTCTTCTAGATGGGATGTTAAATGGGTGTCCTGACTCTCTGCGGTCACTAAAGACTGGATGGCACTTATTGTAAGAGTAGGGGTGTTAACCCTGGTGTCTTGGCTAAACTACCAATCTGGACCTCATACCATCATGGCCACCTAATCATCCCCAGCTTCTAATTGGCTCATTCATCCCCATCATCTCCCCTGTAACTATTCCCCACGTTGTTGCTGTAAATGAGAATGTGTTTTCAGTCAACTTACCTGGTAAAATAAGGGTTAAATAAGTACACAAAAAATGGCCTCTGAAGATGTGGAGGGAGTGGCTGGGTGTGTTTGGTGAAGTGATGACTTCCTCATGATGACCTGCAGTTAGCAGCACCTTTGACATTTGTTTGTCCAGAGAGAACAGCAGGATAAAAACCCCCCTCAATGCTAAGCACCTCCAGCTGGACAGGGATGTTAAGGGGCTATTGTTGACCTACACCAAGGGAAGTGTCAATTACTTGTAAATAAAATAATAAGTGCTCAACATGAGAATAATTTCCGTCTGGGTTTGATTCATACTAACCATCATTACAATACGAAGCATTGGCTTCAAATGGGATTGCACTTCCTTTTAGCACATTAGCCGTAGAGACATTACAATGACTGGTCTCAAAGACACATACAGCAAATCTCTATATCAAAGCTATACAAAACAGATGCTTACTTAAGTGAGCAACATTATTCAACATTTTTTACCACATGTATAAACTCCAAGGAATGTTTCAACAGGGGTAACATAGGAGTTACAACGTGTTTAAACTAGAAAAGTAGACATGAAGTTATTCTGTTTATAGCAAGTAATTCTCTAAAAGTTTTTGAAACCATACACACACAAACTGTTAACCTAGGTATGTGCATGTTTAGCAACTTTAAAAAAATAAAAATAAATGGGGGGGGGGATCACATAACTGCATATGTTTGGAAATCTGTTTCCCTGGGCGTATGATTGGAGTGAGTGAGCGTAAAACGGCAGCTTGCGTCTCCTCCAACAGAGAGGGCAGACACTCTCATCATTAGCTGGGCTGCAATGTGCTCCTCTACCTGCTCCAATCTGCACAGCCAGGCTCCTCACTGACGCCAGACAGATGTTCCCTCCATGAGGTGCAAAGCACGGAGAGGGAGAACGAGAGCGAGCGAGCGCAGAAGAGAGGCAGAAGAATGGAAATATTCAGCAGAGTACACAATAAGAGTTTAATTATGAATAATAGCAATGGTTGTTTGTTCTCAGACTGGAGCTTACCAAGGTTGGCTTGGCCTTTGAGGGAATCAGTTTTTGACACCTTTCCGTGGGGAGGGAGTTGTCTATCAAATATAATGTATTTTATTTTTTACATAATTACATGACATAAACCACAAAACTATGTCCAGGAAAAATATTTTGGTCACTTAAACACACAACATGCACCGCTATAGCAGAGGTTATAAAGTATACAATTGAAAAGACCTCAGTTTACTTTCATAGAGACCAAACACAACAAACTCCTACAGTATCTTCCTAGGGTCAACTAATCAAGAGGCAGAAATGCCTCCTTGACAACCACGGCACAGTCTTACTAAGACAAGTACATGAGGGTACCTGACAGTCCTTTCTGCAGTCAAAGGACATCTTGAGGAGCAGAGCTCAGCATAACTATAGGCTACAACAGCGTACATAAACACAACAGCAGCTGCTCTGACACTATCACAATACTTCACTGTATTCACATTTCCTAGAGCATGAGCTGGGCTCCCCTCGGGGCCCTGTTGTAAAATGGATTGATTCGAAAGCATGCATCTCCCTGATGCATCATAACATTGAGAATATCTGGCCACGGTATGAGCTGTCCACCTGCCCTTCCATGACCCAGAGAGAGAAAGGACACAAGTATGCAATATCTCCCAATCCACAGGCTATTAGTTGAGTATGTATGTGAGGAAGGAGCCGTTTAAACTGTATGGGGTGCGTGTGGAAACAACAAGGCCAATGCCACGGCCTAAACAATTTCACATGGGTCAGTTAGTCAGTCTGTCAGCCTTGTCTTTTACCCATGTTTGTCTAAGTCATGCCAAAGAGGTCTGGGTCTGGACACTTGGATTCTCCCATGGAGGGGACAGTCACTATTTGCACAGAGATGTATTTGGCTTGGTGCTGCATATGAACAGTTGTAGCTTCAGGTTGTACGCTATCACAATATCATCAATTCATATTGATATGCCACAGAACCGAGCATAAACTACTGCTTTTTGTATGTTTCTATATAACTTGGATAACCTGTGTAAAGTGCAAACTGTAGCTGGAGGATGAGAGTTTAAAAACCCCCCAAAACTGTTACACCCAACAATGGTATATTTACATAAGCAGGCTCTTTTCAGATACTAATGACTAGCTTCTTAATTATTGCTGCAAGAGAATACAAGAACATCTGCATTGATTAAGACTCTGGGAGAGGAGAGAGAGGGAGGGAGAGGCACACAATCTGGAAGCCAAGTTAGTCACAGAGAGAACAAGCTGTTGAGGAGTATTTTGGTAATTGTCCATTATTGATGCAAAACACTGCAAACTGTTTAGGGTATCCTAAAATTGCAGTTAGCTTAAGAGGTCAGCTCATCAAATATACACTTATAAACCCATTCACCATCTGCTTTAACCAAATCATATATTTTCATATCTTCACCGGCAGTAAATACAAATTAAAGTGAGAACCCTATTTTTACAATGCCATTCAGCTCCACGCTCTCATAAACCTCATTTGAAAGGATCTACTTAGCATACCCTGCATCGTCAGAGCATAAGAGGAAGAGACTTTACATATTGACATTTTTTATAGTTTTAACTCCAGAAAAACAAATCAGAAATATAAATGGATACAATTCAGATCAGCCTGCATAGAGAAATAACAGCTAAGAGGGCGAAGAGGAAGGGAGCTGTAGGATGCAATGAAAGATGCAAGAAACAGGGATGCACAAATGGGTTAGAGAAGGAGTCGCCACAGACACAGAGGTCTGGGTGAAAGAGCACAGAGACCTGAGACAAAGGGCATCACAGAACCCTGAACGCACATCTTATGATTCCACTCCAAAATTAAGAGAACTTAGCCGCAAGTACACAACTCCATCACATTCGTTAGTAATGGTTGTATGGTAACAGGCAGCTCCAGTTATTAATAGTTTTGGTGTAGCAACAGTTAATTTCAAACATAATCGAAAGCTTTACATGTTTTTTCTACATTGTCTGGTACAAAATTGAGGAAAAGCAATGAAAACAATGACAGAAATGTCATTTCAACTATGTTGTTTGAAATGAATGGAGTATGTCCACATTTCAAACAGCCCTTTGAAATACAAGTTGATTTTGGCATGGGAACTGGCAAGGCATGAAGAGAAAGTCTATCAGCACATGCGCTAGCGAGAGGACAAAGCTGGTCCTGAAATATGGCAGCATTAAAGACATTGAGAAAACTCCCCGGCTTTATCAAGGTTCACATTCAGTAAAGACTCAGCCCGTTGAGTGAGCCAGCATGTCCTTGCTCTGTTAGTATGCTTTCTCTAATGAGGTCTCAGTTGAGAATATCTACGTATTTGAATGTTCTACTCAGCCTAGACTGACCTGTCTTCCCTTTTTGCATTATTGAGGAGACTACCTTAAACCTTCAAAACCTGTGGCGGAGGATAAAGAATACACACTAATTATGTCAACATCCTCAATGTAGAGCACCCCAAGATGACCCTGGATTAACCAGTGTATATGGAGTATGGCTACTAAAGCTCCTACAGTCTAACTATCTAGTGGGTTTGAGCCAGCTGACCCATTTTCAAACAGTTTGACCTCTGAGCTAATATAGAAATATATATAAAAAACCTGGGATTCCACTTTTTCATTAAAAAATTGCCACAAAAAGCAGCTGGCAAATAATGACCTCATTTTCATTTTCAATAACATATCGCTATCGATTTCTTGTATTTTACTTTACTTGCTGAATTTTCTAGACAAATCCTAGGTTAAAGGGTCAGACCATGGTTACATTCTATACAAAAAGAGCATCCTAAAGAAAGTAAAATATACTGTACATTGTACATTGCCATATATATACATATTAGTATAAACCCCCAAGGTATTTAGAAATAATTCAGCACATTCACACACACAATTGTTATAACTAAACTGAGGTCATATGATGTCACCTATCCATTCCTAGCAATTAAACACCTCCCACTGAGGGTAGGCATCATTCAGAATCCTCATTAACCCCCCTGACCAACCACCAGCCACCATCATACAAACATCCTGCCACACTGGCCAATCACCACACAGGTAATCCATGTCAACGCCCACACAAGTGACAGGAAATTTAATTGCTGGCGGAGACGTTGTCTGGCGGAGCACCTGAAATACATTTGTTTATTCTCAATTGGTCAAGTGGCCAGACAGTAAGGAGACAGTAAGGACCTATAAAAAAATATAAAAGGGAGGTGTACTAGAAGTTAATAACGGAGTATGATATAGTCAGGTATTTAGAGAACTCCACTGAAAGTATAAGTCATTGCTCTGCGACAAAGGATTGAACAAAGTCTGACTTGTCATAAATCATCAATGCTAGGACATTTTTGAAAATCAAGCAAGAATGGTTGTGTCTCCAAACCGTAACAATGTTGTTGAATAGCCAAATCACAATCATGGAGTATTTCATTTCATATTTTTGAACATGGATTATAATACTGGCAAACAGCCCAGACATATCACATTTATATAGGCTAAGAATCTGTGTTATAAGTAGCAGGTGTAAGATTACATTAAGCCTCTATGAAAACAAAGAGATGCAAAATGTGTCAAACCTTCTCTGTCGCTTGAATAGCTGCTCTTCAAGTCACTAGTGCTAATCAACTAAGTTGATTACTGGTTTGCAGTGGAATACAAAACTGTCTGCAAAACCTAAAAACATTTGAGGCAATCAACAACTTAACTCAAATTTGGCGTGAGAATGCAGGAAAGTGAAAACACACAAACGGATGGATGAAGAGGAGCGAAATATGAAGAGAAATAGGGGGATCGGACCAGTGCCCATTTCGGGGGTGTAAAATATGGAGACGTGTGGATCACTGGGGGACCTGCTCTACCTCGGGGAACAGATGAAGGGAGAACACTCTGCCAAGATCTCTCCACTGGAGGGGGAGCTGTGGGCCCACAGCTCTACAGAGCCTGCTTCTTGCGTCGCATCGCCTCGCATCGCATACTGCTCTCCTTAATCACAGTCTCACACGCCTGCATTGACACGTCCCAGATTCTCGATCAGCAGCAGAGGGAAATTGTAGCTGACAGGGCCTCGCAAACTTTCATCGCCATTTAGAGCGACTTACTCCCACACTTTTATCACAGCCATTTTTTAATAGGGTGGGCTTAAAACCACTACCATTCATAAGATTTTAGCCTTGCAAACTACTCACCAGTGCAGGAAAAATCATCTTACAGAATGGCATAATATTGAACTATAACAGTGACATTTGTTCAAGGCTATTCAAACTGTGAGACAGACTCTGAATTGTATTTGCAGACCCTGAATTCTATACAGCCCCTGGCTGTAGCAACTTTGGATGTCCTGTCCAGTAAGTGTTGAATGTGGCGTAGAATAGGGGCCATTTCAGCTGCTTACCTTTATGTCTGCCACGAGGTAGTGCCTACAATGAGAGAGGGTTGGTTTGCTACGGCTTGGAATGAGACAAACCTTACCCCCTGAAAACAGAAAAGATATACTCTTAGAAAAAAGGGTTCCAAAAGGGGTCTTTGTCAGACCCTATAAGATAACCCTTTTTGGTTCCATGTTCAACCCTTTGTGGAAAAAGTTGTACTTGGAACCCAAAATAGTTCTACTTGAAACCAAAAGGGAGCCTTCTACCTGGAGCCAAAAAGAGTTCTTCAAAGGGTTCTCCTATGGGGACAGCTGAAGAACCCCTTTAGGTTCTAGATAGCAACTTTTTTCTAAGAGTGTAAAGATTGTATAAAAATGGCTTTCACCATACATTTAATGAGGAGATGTTGGATCTGATACTGCTGTAGCTAGCCCGTCAGTTATCAACAATTAAATGTTGGAGGTTACATTAACTAAGTAGTTGTGAACATATTCACGCTAACATTCTGTCCCTTCTGGTGTATCTTTACTCCCTTCAATCTGTCAGTGGGTAATTCTTGTGAAAAACCATCTTAAGTAAACACTTGATCACAGTCACTGGATGATAACTTGGCGGTTTAATTGCGCTAAATATTCCACTCTGTCTGTCCCTCAAAGTTAGAGAATTGTGGTAGCAGATTGAATTATTGCTGGAGCACATTTGTCATCCCTGGTTCAGTGCCCAAAATCTGCCAGACCATATGATGGGATTTTTTACATGTTCACTTCCCCTGCAAACAGAGATGTCAATCAAGGCTATTCCCAACTAACAAGGTCTCCATGCAGTAATTAAGACAAGAGGCATGAGCATGGTGTGCTGTGCTGCTGGGGCACAAAGAGATATAGATAAAATAGGTGGCTCTCACAGTAACAGTCAGTCACATTTTACGGACCCTGTTTTGGTGGTGCAGTGAAGACCACCACTGTCACTTAATACAAGATAACAGGATGTTGACACTTGCAAAAAAAAATGAAAACTGTCATGTCTCGGTTTAAGACCTCTGAAAATTATCGGAAGCCGGTGTACCTAAATCAGAGAAAACAGTAGTTGTGTATTTTTTGGGGAAATACAATTTTTCACAGTTTTTACTAACTGACAAGCAGTAATAAGCGTAAACAACTAAGCCTAATAATAGGATAATGCTGTAGTCTCAGCGATAGTGCCTCCAGGTAATACCCAAACATACCAACAACAATGGAGCCTCCTCCACAGCTTGTCAGAGAGAGACTCTCCATCGTTGACACCCCTGGGCAGCTAACCAACCGTGACCTGTTGCCTTCTCAACAGTTGTAATCCTCATTTGTATTTCATACCAGGCAAAGACATTGCGATAATGTAGCTACATTAATACTTAAATCATACACAGATGCGTACAAAAACAGCACTCCTTCAAACAGCACTGTATGCACACAGTTTAAGGCAATTTAAGTAGTGGAGTAGGATTATCTTGGTCAAATGTGATTTTAAAAGCTCTAGGAGCACCTCATATCACCCCAAAAATATTTTTGTTGCCTTATGTTATCAGTGATAGAAAAAAACAAATAGAATAATAAAATAAACTAATCTCAACTCTTCTTACACGTTTATTCACAGGCAAGACAAAAATAACGCCATAATAGACAGCATAACTCAAGTGTGCGTGTGTTCGCGCGTTCGTGTGTGTATAGCTAGCTACCTGTAAGGAGCTGGCTAGTCCAGCTGGCACTGTGGAGAAAAAAAAACGCAAGAGGCTCCCTCCATGCCTGCACTTCACACATTGTGGCATGTACCCTCCTCTCACTTACAAGGACAGTTTTTTTCTTCCATCTGTCAAACTCCACATTAATTACATACAGATATGCACGAAAGAATCCAGGAAAAAACAGATGCATATTTCCATCCTTCTGAAAGAAATAACAAATGATGGATGCAAAAAAATAAATTAAATACAGCATATATATTTATACCAAATAAGTGTTTAAGTGCACATTCAAACACAAATTACACACACATACAGAGACTATTGTCCTTCAATAGTTAAGTTATTCCATTTGAATTCTCAATCCATGATCCTATGTAAACCATTCACTACTACCTAAAGTATGTGACAGCAACATGTATGAACTGATGTCAATAGATGGCTCAGGGTTAAACTTTTAAAAGTTGTCTGCTCCACTTGGCAGCTAGCCTCCCTCACTCTTAAAATCCCTAAAGCTCTACTTTAAAGATGAACATTGAGGCAAATACAGGCTATTGTTGATGGTAATTTCATCTATTATCCCTCACATTTCTTTCATTAGTATTGAGTGGATACTCTCCAGTGGTTCTGTGTCGATGAGCATTATGTTCTATGATCCATAGCCCCAGTGAGTAATGGCTGGCCTATTCAGATGACTGTGGGAGGTGATGGGGTTAACTGTCCACTCGGACGTTGTCCACAGTGGCTGCAGAGGACCTCACAGCATCCTAACAAGCCGAGCCGAGAGCAATGCAGCCAGGGAAATCAGGGTAGGTGTGAGCCCCAGGCCATGCTGTTCAATGGGCCATTAGACAGAATGGGAGAGTGGTAACCTGGGGTGCGGCCTGGAGGCGGTGAGATTGAGCCTGCAGTCTCTTGGGATTAACCTCACACTGCCTGCTGTGATCACAGCAAAATGGCACTCTGGGACCATGTCTTAGACACCAGGCGGCTGCGCTGGGCTGGGTCAGGTCTGGGTCTGGGTTAGGTCTGGGCTTGGTTGGGAGACTGTCATGGCTGCTGGTCAGTGTTTGAGAGAGGCTGGCTGGGTGGTTCTCACTGCAATGCCTCCTCTCTGCTGGAGAAGATTGGCTCAACTATGGGAGGAGGCAGGAAGTATCTCTTCATATTCATATTTCACATAGTGGAGAAGGAATGGAGGAGGAGGAAGGGTACAGTGTCTACTGGCTGCTACCTACTGCTTGTGGTAATGTAATTTTTATATTAAAACACTTTATACTATACCTATTTTTTATATCGTCCAATTTCTATATATGTTTTACTCATTTATGAATCTACCAGCAGGGACAGAGCCAAAACAGACAATGGTTCTCTTGCAGATAAACATCAGATGTGGAGGTATTTGCAACACAGAGGATGGGGAAGAACAAAGGCTGAGGAAGCCCGTTGTCTCAGAGGGTGTAAACTACTGGCTTACCTTTGAGTGAACTCTGCTGGGGCTGAGAATCAGAGAGATGTCTAATCGCTGCTCTCGCAGAGCTGCCTGGGCTATTGAGCCCAGCTCTCTGCTTACTGATGACACTATACAGGGCAGGAGAGAGATGGAGGGAGGGGAGTGGGGAGAGAGAGGCCCCTCTGTGAGTTTACAAGTTCATGGTTTATCCCTGACCCAATAGGAAACCATGTCATCCGTGCAGCTGCCTATTAATATCCCCATTGCTTTATCCTCTGTGTTCTTCCTCTCCTTCAGCAGAGGCTGGCAGAACCCACAACGTTTCATTAAACGGTCAACTGTGCTCACCGCTCAACCCAGAGCAAAGCAACGCATCGATCTCAAATCCCTCTTTAAGTAGCAAAAACACTTGAACTCGTTTGGTAATTAACAGGTATCTGTGTTGTGATTAAGAGACGGTGATGGCTTAAGAACCATCGACTGCAGCTTAGAGCAAGGTTGGGGGATCAATCTGTAAATACAGAAAATTCTCCCCCTTAAGAAGCCCTGGAAAAATAGGGCTTTCAATGGTAACGCAATAAATACTCCTCCTGATACATCTAATAATATTGCAATCATAAAACATCTAATTAAGACTTCCAAGCAACAACTGCAAAACAGATCAAATTGTACTCAACCAAAAACATCAAACATACACTGAGTGAACATAATAATAGGAACACTGGCTCTTTCCATGACATAGACTGACCAGGTGAATCCAGGTGAAAGCT
The DNA here is from genome assembly GCF_013265735.2 of Oncorhynchus mykiss. NCBI lineage: Eukaryota > Metazoa > Chordata > Actinopteri > Salmoniformes > Salmonidae > Oncorhynchus > Oncorhynchus mykiss. The sequence continues at coordinate 27,412,401 of NC_048570.1, read as the reverse complement.
ACGATCCCTTATTGATGTCAATCAGTGTAGATGAAGGGGAGGAGACGGGTTAAATAATATTTTTTAAGCCTTGAGACAATTGAGACCTGGATTGTGTATGTGTTCCATTCAAAAGGTGAATGGTCAAGACAAAATATTTAAGTGCCTTTGAACGGGGTATGGTAGTAGGTGCCAGGCGCACCGATTTGAGTGTGTCAAGAACGCTGCTGGGTTTTCACGCTCAACATTTTCCTGTGTGTATCAAGAATGGTCCACCACCCAAAGGACATCCAGCCAACTTGGCACAACTGTGGGAAGCATTGGAGTCAACATGGGCCAGCATCCTTGTGGAATGCATTTGACACCTTGTAGAGTCCAGGGCCTGACTAATTGAGGCTGTTCTGAGGGCAAAAAAGGGTGCAACTCAATAGGTGTTCCTAATGTTTTGTACAATCAACGTATACTGTACTTATTACAGCATACACACATGAACAAAGAGATAAGAGGCATACAGCAGTGAACTAATTTCAGCTATCACACATTAAAGGCAGGCAGGGAAGCCTAACATGTCAGGAGACTGGTGGGGGGGAGAGAGAGAAGGTGGATAGCCATGAGGAGCCAAGGGGAAGGTGGTTAACTGTGGTCCAGGCAAATTGTTCTATCAGGGTCAAAGGATGTGGTTCATCCTGGGGGAGACAGGTCAGAGGTCAGGCCTCCAGCAGTAATTGAATCCTGTCCAGGGACTGGTGGGAGCAGAGGGCCCATAGATGAGATGGAGATAGAAGCGGGACAGTAGCCATATTGAAAAGACATGGCTGTGTGCGGCTTCTGGCTGGAACTCACCTAGAGGTCACCAACCTTAGGGGTGAGGGGGTCCTTATTGTCATTAATAACAGCTCCCCCTCACATGCGCAAAGGCTTTGTAACCTCGTTCTTCCCCTTCACTACTGCCAGTACACAACCCCCCTCTCTGCCAGTCACAAAGGGCAGCACAGTAATCTGGACAAGATGAATTGGGTGCAAGAAACCACTCAGACAAATATTCTGACAGTCTTTCCCACGAAAACCCCTCTCTTCTCAAACTGAAACTCAAATGTCTTCTTAAAATGTCTTCTTGAACTGGTTCTTTTGAATGACTGAAATGAGACATCCACCCTTAATCATCCTCTTGATGATTGTACTGTACGGATCAGAGTGCAGGATGATGACATAACAGTACTTGGACAAACTAATGATTCACCTTGCACACAAATTGTCTGCAGAAAATCCCACACACTTTTTGCCCAAAGAAATCACCTCAAGGAAACTAAAAGCTCAGGCAGACAAGAGAGCATAGAGACAATGCTCAAGTGAGTCAACGCCTATCTCTGCTGGAGTTGGATCCGACCTCCATCACCAAAGTAGCAGTATATTGGACGCCTGAAGGAAACGAGCAGAGGATGAGTGAGGAAGACTTTCTCTAGACACGCACACAACGCATATAAATGCCATTAGAGTCATTTGGTGAAAGCAAGAGGTGACATAATGCAGTAATTTGCTGGTCCTTGTCACCATTGTGCAATGTGCTTAACTCTCCACTGGTGCAATTAGCAGACTCAGCCTCCCTGCTATTCAGTGCTGAGCTCCATAAGGCATCAGCTCTTCAGTGCATAGGCAGCAACCCCTGGTCACCTTCATTAAACTGGAGAGCTTTTACAACTATTTCTCCATCTACACTGCCTGAATAATGCACATAACATTGCAGGGGGCCTTATGTATATGCTAATACAGTATAGCAAGTACAGCTTTTCTCTCTTTTAAATTCTTCTTGACCAGGAAACTGATTGATATTTGACAAAATGTTCCATGATCATTTCGATCCAAATTGAGCAATTTCCCAGAGAGTTTATACCAATGAAATCCAAGGCTCTGCTCGGTTCCCACTCTTAGGAGGACTGCCCACTACCTCCAAACTTGCCTATTTTTAACTCAGCCTGCCTCCTACACAGAAGAGGAGGGTGGAGTGGCTCGTGGAACCACAGCTCCAGAAACACCATGGCCAAAGGAAAAAACTACATGGCACTACGATGCATAAACCAGGACACAACATCCAAAGTCAACAACTCGACCAGATCAAGAGTTAGTGTATCACAGAGGAATGTGAAACACCAGCTGACATGATTATATTTACATTGGACCATTTAGTCATTTAGCTGACGCTCTTATCCAGAGTGACTTACAGTTAGTGAATTCATCTTAAGATAGCTAGGTGGGACAACCACATATCTCAGTCACAGGAAGTAAAAATGTTACTCTGTAAAGTAGCTATCAGCAAAGGCAGTGCTAGTAAAGAGGGAAAAAGTCAAGTGCGAGTGTTAGTTTATGAAAGGCAAGTTGAATCTTTTAAAACGCATTATTACATAATCACACTAACACTTTTATTCATTGCGCTCAACCACAACCACTGACTGTACCATGCTCGGCAGACATGGATATCTATTTATACACTACACTAAACCAACTGCTCCTCTTGTCTTTTTTGGTGGAAGTGTCTTTTTTTCTGTTTCCAACACCATACAGTAGCAGCAGCAAGTAGTATGTTTCAGTCTGACAGAGGCTTGGAGGGTATGGAATTAGTAGAAGGGTAGAGTAAGATTCCTGCATTCCTCTCAATTTGGAGGACTCTTTTCACCATACCAAATGCTTGCGAAAACAGTCGTGCTCATGTTAAGCTTGTTAGTCACCCTGGATGCGATCTTGCTAGCTGGGGCTTTCAACACTTTCTAGTGGTGGCTCTACACACATACACCTACTCACCACCATGAAAGCATTTCTGCAAATGCACATGCTCATGCACAGTAACTGACATTAACATGTACTCGTAAGTAACAGGCACAAGCATATTCAACAATTCAGACACTGAACGGATCTATATGGTAAATGGAGCACAGAGAAATATTTTTGACATGTAGCTCTGCAGATGAAGGAGCTCAACATAGTCAAGCAGAATGGGGTCAATTACAACACAGGCCTGATATCCATCATTATTCTGCTTATCATATATATTTCCTATGAAAGGTCATAGTGTTGCGTTGCCACTTGGTTGGATTGTGGAGGAGTTACTCAAAAACATTTTTTTGGGGGGGATGTAGATACAAAATGAAAACATTCAGGCCTATACCATGTAGGCCTATACATCGTGCAAAAACCTGGCAGCTGCAGAAAAACTCAATCATTTGGAGAAATGCATCACTGAAAGAGAGAAAAAAGAAGCGTATCTATTCAAGACACCATATCGTTTTAATCCAGCGATGAATAAAATCTCTATGTACAGACAGTTCCAGTATTTTTAGCAGCAAAAAAATACATTCGGTACAAGCGCACTCCAAAAGTCACACAATATCGGGAAAGATTATATTTCGAAGCCATAACTGCCTGAAGACAATTAAACAAGGTCTCTGAGAGCTATCTGATATTCAGCCCCTTGAGAGGGATATTCTAAATATAAACATATATTGAAAATGGGATTTTAGTTTGACTCCAGGCAGCTATATGGTTTCTATGGTAACCCTTTTTTGTTTGTGATAATAAGGGGGGTTGGCACATAGAAATAGGGTTGGGAGGGAGGGGTTAGGGAACAGTCTGGAACCCTCCGGGAAGATCTCAATTGCATTCTCCTTGCGTCCTCTCTCCTCGCCTCCTTCTCAAAACCCATTGGATGAGAAAGCCAGAGCTCCCGTCCCTCTGACCTTCTCCTCCAATGGGTTTTGAGAAGGAGGCGATGAGAGAGGGAAGAGGATGCGAGGAGAAGCAATTGAGATTCTCCCTCGATCACACCCTTTACATTTACACTGCAGGAGCAAAACAATATGATCTCTACTGGGGACAATTAATGTCAGAATTCAGCCCCCTCCCTACCTCTATGTTGTAGCCCCTTATAATGACAATAGTTAACACAGTCTTGCTACTTTAGACAGGAAAAAGGTGAGCCATGAGTAATTAGTCCATACTATGTCTATAACTAAGTAAACAGTCTGGAAAATGACCCCAAGATTTTTATTTGTCAAAACCCCCTTCAGAGCCATCAGAGGTGTCAGAGCTGTTCACAGGCACTGTGTGCTTCACCAGCCTGGATGCCTTCCACTTTCTCTACATTATGATTCATTAATGCTTCTGATGCACTATATAGTGGGAAAGTGTCAATTATTCCCACATTTGCTTGTGCCCTCTGTTTACTCATGCCTGTGTAGGAAGATGCCATTGACGCCATTAATGGACAGCCACCAGAAGACATCTACATACTGTAGGGTGGCAAGCTTTAGTGTCTATCAGAGACAGGGCAGTGCAGTCTGTGCTTGTGTATGTGGGCTGAACCAGATCCAGGCTGCCAGTTCACAGGGCCAGATTCTCCAGTATGTCTCTGGGAGTCTCTGGTTTCAGTGGGCGATCCTGGGTGTTGGGAGACTGGGAGAGAAGACTGCCCAGGGTTTGGAAGCTTGACGTATTTAAACCAGACAAGCACCGTCTGTGTTCATATATCACCAGCCCACCAGTCTGACAATCAAGGCCATGTGATCAGAGAGGCGCTGAGTAGATCAGGGAGCACTCATCTCACTAACAGGAGGTAAAGTGCTAAGACGTCAGTGCATGACTGAAGTCCTGGCTGACCAAAAACAAAATTGAAACGCTACTTAATGTAAAGGGAAAGAGGGATAGCTACAGTAGTCTGTTGTACAACTGAATGCATTCAACTGAAATGTGTCTTCCGCAATTAACCCAACCCCTCTGAATCATAGAGGTGTGTGGGGCTCCATTAATCGACATCCATGTCATGGGCGCCCGGGGAACAGTGGGTTAACTGCACAGTTCATTTTAACACTCATCTGGTATTTATATAGGTCCACTATTAGTGTTAATTTAACACTTTTTGTTGTGTTAACATTGAAACACTGAATGATATAACACTTCAGGTGTTGTTCAGGTGTTGTACACTTCAGGTGTTGTTCAAATTTCAACACCCTCAGTATTAAGCAGCAACACCTTTTAGTGTTGAGACTCATATCTAGAGAATGCATCTTGTAGCTGAATTGACACCAAGTGCTAAATATTCACACTAGGAAATAACAACTTTTTGTCTGGTTCTCTCCCACTCATAAATCAAGCCTGCAAGTTGTAGGTGAGTTAAACAGAAACAATAAAGGATTTGTTACATGAGTCTTGACTCTGCTTTATTTAGGCCACAACGAGAAGGTGCATTAGAATGAAAACAGTGCATCACAGGCGCATCAGGATGAAATCAGTGCATCACAGGCGCATCAGGATGAAATCAGTGCATCACAGGCGCATCAGAATGAAAACAGTGCATCACAGGCGCATCAGAATGAAAACAGTGCATCACAGGCGCATCAGGATGAAATCAGCGCATCACGGGCGCATCAGAATGAAAACAGTGCATCACAGGCGCATCAGAATGAAAACAGTGCATCACAGGCACATCAGAATGAAATCAGTGCATCACAGCCGCTGCGCCACTTGGGAGCACTCGGGAGTATGCAACTTGTCCACCATAGGTATACAATAATGTCAACCACAATGATCTTATTTTACAGACTGGTATTTCATTCTCCATCTTACAAACTAACAATCCCTCTCTGTACTCCATGCCATCCTTCTTAACCCAGCTGGTAGAGTAAATGGCTTTCTGCATAGTGACCTAAAGTGACGCTGCCAACTCCTCACCACCAGTAAAATCCCTAAGTGAAAATGCTTTCATCGGTCCATACTCAGTATGTCGCAATGGTGATGTCTCCCAGTGATGGCCTACAGCAAATTGGTGTTTTTTTGGCAATGTTCTTGAAGTTTTTGAAGCTGTTCTTAAAGAGTTTGTGGTTTGCCTCGAACCTCATGCTCCATATATGAGACCCGATTCAGGAAACTAGGCATATGTTGCAAGTCACAACTTCACAGGAGAGCCGTTTGAACGTAAAAAATATATATTTTTAGCAAAATAAATTTTTGGGGGGGCGAAATGCCTTCTCGAACATGTGAAAATTGTCTGCCATCTGTAAATACGAATAAAATTGTTAAATTGCGAGACTTGCCACAGAAAAAGGCAGCAACCTACCCACGAGCCATGATTGGCTGAGATAATGAGTGGGCTGGACAAGCCGAGAGATGAGTTCGGATTGGTCTGCCATATAGAGGGCTTCTGTCTATTTGAGGTTGTCAGTCTGTGTTGGTAATCCTGTCGAACGCGGTTTTAAAAATATATATTGTGTAGTGGAGCTGCATAAGAGTTGCTCTCCACTTTCTGGAGGATCAAGTTTTGAAGTCAGTGAAATTAGAGAGTATGATAGCTAAAGAGATGGAGGAAACACCTGTCTCCGGATTACATCTTCAAACTTAGGGCAATGGTGCTATGTCATTCCTGACAGGGAGACACGTCCATCATGCATGATGATGTATAAAGGTAAGATAGCTAGCTACATGTTCAGATATGACATGTTTCTAATTTTGACAGAAAGTGGTTTCATTTCAAGCTAAAGTGTACTGTTAGCTAGCTAGCTAACGTTAGCTGGCTGGCTCGTCAGCTAACGTCACATGACGTGTGATCTTACGCTTTGTTTACCTATCTAGCTACATGTCTTAAGCTAAATTGTACTGTTAGTTAGCTAACGTTAACTGGCTGGCTCCCTAGCTGACATTATTTGTATCAAATCAAAGGTATTGGTCACATACACGTGTTTAGAAGATGTTATTGCGTGTGTAGCGAAATGCTTGTGGTTCTAGCTCCGACAGTGCAGTAATATCTAACAAGCAATATCTAACAGTTTCAAAATATATACCCAAAAATACACGTACATTTAAGTAAGGAATGGAATAAGAATACATATATATCAGAGCGGCATTGGAGTAAGATACAGTGACATAGTATAGAATACAGTATATACATATGAGATGAGTAATGCAAGATACGGAGACATTACTAGTGTTTCATTTCCTTAAAGTGGCCAGTGATTCCTAATCTATGTCTATAGGCAGCAACCTCTGATGTGCTGGAGGTGCCTGTTTAACAGTCAGTGGTGTAGTATAGAATAGAACACAGTACATACATATGAAATGGGTGATGCAATACGTAAACCCAATTTAAAAGTGACTAAGATACTGTAGAATAGTGTGGAATGCAGTTTATACATATGAGATGAGCAATGATAGATACAGGAAACATTATTAAAGTGGCTAGTGATCAATTTCTAAAAGTGGCCAGTGATTCCTAATCTATGTCTATAGGCAGCCGCATCTGATGTGCTAGTGATGGCTGTTTAGCAGTCTGTTGGCCTTGAGACTGAAAAACAGCTTCTGTCTCTCGGTCCCAGCTTTGATACACCTGTTTTGACCTCACCTTCTGGATGATAGCGGGGTGAACAGACAATGGCTCAGGTGGTTGATGTCCTTGATTATCTTTTTTGGCCTTTCTATGGCATCGGGTGCTGTAGTTGTCCAGGAGGGCGGGAAGTTTGCCCCCGGTAATGCGTTGGGCAGACCGCATCGCCCACTGGAGAGCTTTGCGGTTGTGGGCAGTGCAGTTGCCATACGAGGCGGTGATCTGTAAAAGTTTGAGGGTTTTAGGTGTTAAGCAAAATTTCTTTAGCCTCCTGTGGTTGAAGAGGTCCTGTTGCGCCTTCTTCACCACACTGTCTGTGTGGGTGGACCATTTCAGTTTGTCAGTGATGTGTATGCCAAGGAACTTGAAGCTTTCCACCTTCTCCACTGCGGTTCCATCGATGTGGATAAGGGGGTGCTCTCTCTGCTGTTTCCTGAAGTCCACGATCATCTCCTTAGTTTTGTTGACATTGAGTGAGAGGTTTTTTGCCTGGCACCACACTCCCAGAGCCCTCACCTCATCACTCTAGGCTGTCTCATCGCTGTTGGTAATCAAGCCTACTACTGTTGTGTCGTCTGCAAACTTGATGATTGAGTTGGAGGCGTGTGTGGTCACACAGTCATGGGTGAACAGGGAGTACAGGAGGCGGCTGAGCACGCACCCTTGTGTGGCCCCAATGTTGAGGATCAGCGAAGAGGTGTTTCCTACATTCACCACCTGGGGGAGACCCGTCAGGAAGTCTAGGACCCAGTTGCACAGGGCGGGGTTCAGACCCAGGGCCTCAAGCTTGATGATGAGCTTGGCGGGTACTATGGTGTTGAACAGCATTCTTACATAGGTCTCTTGTCCAGATGGGACAGGGCAGTGTGCAGTGTGTGGCGATTGCATCGTCTGTTGGTCTATTGGGGTGGTAAGCAAACCAAAGTGGGTCTAGGGTGGCAGGTAAGGTGGAGGTGAATTGATCCTTGACTAGTATCCCAGAGCCATTTGCTTTTCTAGTTAAAGCCTAAAGTTAGCTAGCTAACATTGAACCTGGTTGATTAGCTAAACAGCATTGTTGGCGCTGTGTTCATTGTTTAACTAGCTAACGTTAGCTGGCTGGCTCATTAGCTAACGTTCCATGTGTGATCTTACACTTTGCTTACCTATCTAGGTTCATCGTTTACCTTGCTAGCTACATGTCTTATAACCTCTTGAGTGTAGGGGGCAGTATTTTTATGTTTGGATGAAAAACATACCCAAATGAAACTGCCTATTTCTCAGGCCCAGAATCTAGAATATGCATATAATTGTCAGATTAGGATAGAAAACACTGTAAAGTTTCCAACACTGTCAAAATATTGTCTGTGAGTATAACAGAACTGATTTTGCAGGCGAAAACCAGAGGAAAATCCAACCAGGAAGTGCTGTTTTTCCTGAAAGCTCTCTGTTCCATTGCATGCCTTCCCTCCATTTATAGGGATATCAACCAGATTCCTTTTCCTATGACTTCCACATGGTCTGAACAGTCTTTAGACATAGTTCCAGGCTTTTATTCTGAAAAATGAGCGAGAAAGATCACATTGCGTCATTGGATGGCTGGGTGCAAGCAGCTTTTTGAATGCGCCAACAGAGTGGAGCAGACATTTTCTCTCTCTCCCCTGTTGAAGAAGCTACAGTCCAGTTGAAATATTATTGATTATATATTGTAAAAACAACCTGAGGATTGATTCTAAAAAATGTTTGACATGTTTCTACGAACTTTACGGATACTATTTGGAATTTTCGTCTGCCCCGTCGTGACCGCTCAAGCCTGTGGATTTCTGGACATAACGCGCCAACCAAATGGAGGTATTTTGGATATAAAAATAATCTTTATGGGCCTACCGGGTGGCGCAGTGGTCTAGGGCACTGCATCGCAGTGCTAACTGTGGCACCAGAGACTCTGGGTTTGTGCCCAGGCTCTGTCGCAGCCGGCCGCGACCGGGAGGTCCGTGGGGCGACGCACAATTGGCCTAACGTCGTCTGGGTTAGGGAGGGTTTGGCCGGTAGGGATATCCTTGTCTCATCGCGCACTAGCGACTCCTGTGGCGGGCCGGGGGCAGTGCGCGCTAACCAGGTCGCCAGGTGCACGGTGTTTCCTTCGACACATTGGTGCGGCTGGCTTCCGGGTTGGATGCACGCTGTGTTAAGAAGCAGTGCGGCTTGGTGTTTCGGAGGACGCATGGCTTTCGACCTTCGTCTCTCCCGAGCCCATTCGGGAGTTGTATCGATGAGACAAGATAGTAACTACCAACAATTGGATACCACAAAATTGGGGAGAAAAGGGAGTAAAATCAAAAAATATATATTTATTAAAAAAATAAATCTTTATGTGTAACTGGGAGTCTCGTGAGTGCAAACATCCGAAGATCATCAAAGGTTGATTCATTTTATTGCTTTTCTGACTTTCGTGACCAATCTACTTTGCTGTTTGTAATGTTTTGTCTGCTGAGAGAGATGTTCTGACATAAACGCTTGGTATGCTTTCGCTGAAAAGCTTTTTTGAAATCTGTCACGCCAGGTGGATTAACAACAAGCTAAGCTGCGTTTTGCTATATTGCACTTGGGATTTTATGAAAATTAAATATTTTTAGTAATTTAATTTGAATTTGGCGCTCTGCACTTCAGCGGATGTTGACGAAAATGATCCCGTTAACGGGATGGGTGCGTCAAGAAGTTAAGCTAAAGTGTACTGTTAGCTAGCTAACGTTAGCTGGCTGGCTCTCTAACTTACTTTATTATTTGTGTGTACAACACTCGTTGAATATGGCCAGTGTCAGTAAACGTCTGCAAGAAAGCGTACTGAAATTGTCGCCAGCAGAGCTGGTTAGGCTGTTTTCATGTTATCCATAGGTAAACAAATCATCGGCCAGAGCGTTAAGTGTACGCTCCGAGATCGGAACGAGATGGGTGGCTTAAGAGGGTGTGAATGATGCTGAAAGGGTGTAGGCAAAGAAGAGCACTAGGTACCAAAACGTTCAAAGGCCATTTTCTCAAAAGTGAGTTTACAAATTCATCAACTTTCAAAGCAGAATTACTTTCCCATTCTTCCACAAATGCAGTGTATGATATACCATTTTGTAGTTCTGAGTCTTTTATTTTATTCAATGTAAAAAACACAATTTCAAATTTTGCTACACAACACCGAATCCAGGTGGTGAGTCACATATGTAATAAAGGACCGAATTGTCTTGTGCATGCTGGGTAACGTATCATAAAGTGATGTTTGGGTATTAAGTTTTTATGTGGGTACAACTGTTTGAAAAGTGTGTGATGTTCAATTATCAAATGCTTCAGATATAGTCATGTCCTGGCTAAGAAAAGGGGGGAAGAAACAATGTTGATTATTTGCAGTAAGATTAGCAGGAAATTCCAGTTCTCATTTCCTGGTGGAACAACATCACCCAAAATAAAGGGAACGTTTCTCACAAGAGTCTGAATAGAATTAAGTACTATGCTATTTCCACTATTTTCTAGGTTGACTTTAGTCTGCACTCCATGTACCCATAGTCAATCGAGTAGATTCTAGAGAGAAGTGCATGTTTCGAAATACAATTTTCAGAGACATTTTCAAACAACAATTTTAACTCAAACTGAGCCACCCCTTCAAGAATGTCATGCATTATGTCCACAGAAAAATTACTACAAACATGGAAGTGCTATAAACTTGGTTTAGAATTTTTCTTTACACCATACACAGATGGGAGCTGTGGGTTTGATTGCAACTGATTCAAATGCATTTCAAATTGATATTTACCACACAAGACAATCTTAGGGTCATCCTCTCTGTAAACCGTCTAAGCATTAGACTTTTCTATCAAACAGAACCGGCAAAAGTAATGACCACTGAAGGACTCTGTGAAACCAAGGACTGCATGCATTGCCCAAATTGTGTCTAGTTATTTGTCAGATAGAGTTTATGGTACTATCAGTTAAGTTGAAAAGGCAAATTTACACCATCACACTCCAGTTTTTTAACATCATTAACCAAGGGCTCTAGAATGGCATCAAAGCCATATTTCTTTAGATCTTGATAATGAAATAATGATACACAATGAATATTCATCACAGCAGAGTTAAACTTGGGTGGCAAATAAATAGCGCCTATCTTATGAACACCACGCTTGGATCCAAGCTGGTTGGCAGATTCAAAGTCATCATAGAAATGCTTTTCAGATCCAATTGTACTATGTTTTGAGACCAAGGGATGAATCTTAAAGTAACTTCCATCACAAAAGTCTTCATAAGTGTCTTCCACAGATGACTTGACCATACATGCCTGTTTGTTTATTTCACCTGCTATCATCCTTTACAGCAGATGTAGAGAGAGGTGTTATCCATAGGCGTAACTGACAGAACATCTTATTTAATTTGGGAGTGCAGCTCAGTAGTAAGTTCTTCTAAATCACACACTATTGTTGACAAAACTATTTGCAACACCCCTAGCTTGCAACTTGGAAATGATGGAGGCACACATATCTTTAGCAAGACTGTCTATTCTTCTCAAAACAATCACTTCATCAAGTGAGACACCAATGTCACCACCTATTTGTGGAGCTCCTGATTAGACTGGAGAATCAGCAACATGAGAGGGCCCTTTTAAGCTTAATGCATCAACTACTTGACCAATATCCTTATGAATAGTATTCAAATGTTTTTAGAACCCTAAGTATTTTGAAAACTGCCGTCTACAACCATCTTGAGCACAGACAAATCTAAACTTGGTGGTGGGACAGAAGCTAGGTTCAAGTCTAAAACTTAAACATCAATGACTGGTTGTTTCTGTGCAACACTTTACAATAAAAGCACTGTGACATACATTTATCTAGTTAAGAAGTGTTGTCCTCATGTCAAGTGTCAGTGTGCAGTGGGTAGGACGGAGTCAGGCGCAGGACACAGAACTGAGTAAAAGCGTACTTTACTCTAATAAATCACAAACTAATTCCATACAGGGAAAATATTCCAGCTCGACACAAAAGAGCGACCACTTAACAAAGAAAAAACACGCACAAAACCATGTGGGAACCAGAGGGTTAAATAGGGAATAAATTATAACGTAATGGAAACCAGGTGTGTACAATCAAGACAAAACAAATGGAAAAAGAAACGTAGATCGGTGGCGGCTAGAAAGCCGGTGACGTCGAACGCCGAACGCCGCCCGAACAAGGAGAGGCACCAACTTCGGCGGAAGTCATGACACCTCAACTCCATCATGCTAGGGGCCTCTCTTGTTTTGCATACATCAATGTTGTAGATGGTTGTCTGCACAAATGTGTAGTAGTTGACAAGAGCATCATCGTACGTCAGGATAAAGACAAAGTGGGCTTTGAACAGTTCATCAAACGCACACAGACCACTAGTTGCTTGGCAGGGAACAAGCCTCTTGTCCACCACAATGTAGTAGTTGTCAATCTTACTGTGTCTTCTTCAGGCGGCAAGGAGGAATGACTGTCGACCATGGCTCCCATCAAGATGGTCTTCAATGCTGCAGCATGACTGCAACACACAAAGGGTATTTTTAAGTCACTCTCCACATGTTAAGACAATGAAGAGACAACTCAAAAAAGAAATTACACAACTATTACTGTATCATTTTACATGATGAAAGTGCACTAGTCAGCGTACAGCGGAGGGGCTAATGATCTTGGAGCGGAAGGGAAAGGTCTCAACTTCCGGGGGTGTAGCCGCGGCACTATAGCAGCGTGCCAGCGCCTCAGGCTTGACCTTCTTGGATTCCGGTCGGTGCTGCGGAAGCGAAGTGGCCCGGGCCTTACTGAACCCCTCCCAGAGGTCCTGGTACTCTGCGGAGCTGGCAGAGAGGTCAGGGGCAATTTCCAAACCCCCAGGAAGACAAACCCGGGCAGGCAGAGCTGTGATGAGGGCAATGAGTGCGGCAGGACAGGCTCCATCCCACGATGGCACCAGTAGCAGTCAATGGAGGGACTGTGACACTGGAGCCAAGAGAATCCCAATACCACGGGAACCTGCGGCGACTCAACCAGCAGGAATTGGATAGTCCAGTGGCTCTTAACCTGGGTTTGATCGAACCCCAGGGGTTCGGTGAGTCAGTCTCAGTGGTTTGGCGGAGGTCAAGACACACATCCGACCCATATGATTCGTGATGACACGCCCCACTTGGCCATCATTGGCTGCAGGTGATCACGCTACATCGCTTGGCCTATCTGTGCTACAGGGAATTTGGTGCGCTCAGTAGTCGACTTGTGACTGTCGTGATGGTACGTCTTGTGATTTCTTTCTTAATATTTGAATCCCTTCATACTTACTATGTCGAGCAAAAAAATTAAGTGGTCGGACAAATATGTACAATATGGATTCACATGTATAAAGGAACGTGATGGGAGTCAGCGTCCTAACTGCATGATTTGCAATGCCAAGTTGAGCAATTCTAGTCTAGCAAAACTAAGAGAACACTTCCTTAAGCTGCATGGAGATGGAAAATACAAGAACACAACGCTCGCTGAATTCAAGGTGAAGAGAGCCAGATTCGATGAAAAAGCTACTCTGCCGGTTCTCGGCTTTGTACCCATCAACAAACCGATCCTCACAGCATCGTACGAAGTTGCTTACCTGGTAGCAAAGCAGTGCAAACCACACACCATTGGTGAAACACTCATAAAACCAGCTGTGTTGAAGATGACGAATATCATGCTGGGAAAAGAGGCTGAAGTTAAGTTATCCCAAATTCCTCTTTCAAATGATACCATCAGCGACAGAATAGAGGACATGAGCAAAGACATCTTGGCTCAAGTAGTTGCAGATCTGATTTCAAGCCCGGCAAAATTCAGCCTTCAACTCGACGAGACCACAAACGTTTCCAATCTAAGCCAGCTTGCTCTATTCGTGCGCTATGTGAAAGACGACGTGATAAAGGAAGATGTTTTATTTTGTAAGCCTCTTACAACAACAACTAAGGCAGCCGATGTGAAGAAACTTGTGGATGACTTCTTCAAAGACAACAATCTTTCGTGGGATATGGTTTCTGCAGTTTGTTCGGACAGAGCTCCAGTCATGCTGGGAAGAAAGGCTGGGTTTGGTGCACTAGTGAAAGCCGATGCACCACACATCATTGTTACGCATTGTATTCTGCACAGGCATGCGTTGGCAACAAAAACCTTGCCTCCAAAACTGGCAGAAGTATTAAAAATTGTAGTTGAATGCGTGAACAATGTTCGAACTAGTGCTCTGAGGCACCGCATCTTCAGTGAGCTGTGTAAAGAAATGGACTCTGAATTCGAGGTACTTCTGTACCATTCTAACATTCGGTGGTTATCCCGGGGACAGGTGCTGAATTGTGTTTTTGCCGTGCATGTGGAATTAGCCCTGTTTTTGCAAGAGCACCAACATTGTCATGCAGATTGCTTCAAAAATTCTGAGTCCATTCTCATTTTAGCGTACATGGCTGATATCTTTGCAGCTCTCAATCATCTCAATCAAAAGGTGGAGTCAACATCATCGAAGCGGAGGAAAACCTGAAGGCTTTTCAAAAAAAGCTACCGTTATGGAAACAAAGTACAGAGAACGATAACTTCGCAAACTTTCCCCTGCTGGACGACTGTGTAAGTAAGATCGAAGATGTATCTGGAATTGGAGACATTTCTGTACCCGCGGAACTGAAGCAAGCAATTGCCACGCACTTAGATGAGCTTGCAAAGTCTCTCGACGGATACTTCCCTACAAGAGAGTCATATCCAGCATGGGTGAGACAGCCGTTCACGTTTAGTGTTGAGACAAATTCAATGATGAATACATCGATGAAATCATTGAAATTCAGTAGAGCCAGGTTCAACAGCAACTCTTCAGAACAACAACGCTTTCAACGTTTTGGTGTCAACAAATGGTAACGTACCCTGTTATTGCTAAGAAAGCTTTGGAGATTTTCATACCGTTTGTTACAACATATCTTTGCGAGCAATCTTTTTTGAGGATGCTGGACATAAAAACAAAGAAAAGGAACAGACTTTGTTGTGAAAATGACATGAGAGTGGCACTTGCCAAGGTGAAGCCGCGCATTTCTGAGCCGGTCTCTGAAAGGCAACAGCAGAAGTCACACTGATTTGCAGTAAATATTCATTATTATGTTTTTGTGTGAAAATCATGTTTTGATGATTTTGTTCTTTGAACACAGTGATGTTGATGCACGGTTCATTTTGTGCACCAGTAAAATATATAGCTATGTTTGAATTTGAAAAAATCATATTTTATTTTTTCCAATTAAGAAGGGTTCGGTGAATGCGCATCTGAAACTGGTGGGATTCAGTACCTCCAACAAGGTTAAGAACCACTGGGATAGTCTCACTGTGGTTCCCCGACACTCATAGGTTGACGGGGGTGGCCTGGTGGGTGACCCGGCCTATAGAGCGCCCGTCCAGCACTCTAACACCCATGGGCATGGAGAGGGGTTGAGTGGGATGCCCAGCTCAGACACCAGGGTAGCGTCCATGAGACTCACATCGGTCCCCAAGTCAATGAGTACCTGGAAAGACCTGGACTGGTCGGCCCACAACAGGGTGGCATGGAGAGGGGAGAAGGGGAGAAGAACAATTCTCTTTGAGATCCACCAGTGTACTCACTCCAACGAATGAGCTGGGTCTCTTGAAGGGCCAGGTAAACGCAAAATTAATGGCAGTACAGCAATACAGACAAATCTGGGTCTCAAGTCGGCGTATGCATTCGGCTGGAGACAGTCTAGCCCTGCTGAGCTGCATTGGCTTGGGAAGAGGTGAATCGGCAGTCTCCAGAGGCTGTTGGAGGGACTCGGGTAAGCTCGGATACGCTCGGTGACGTAGACGCCGGGGACTTCTGGAGTTCATGAGATGCAAGGTGGGATCCCTGAGTGAGCGATTGGGACCGCAATCAGACCTCTTCTCCCTCCTGTGTTCCCGTAGCCAACCATGAATTCGGATGGTTAAAGCGATGAGTGAGTTGAGATCCGTTGGTAGTTCTCGGGCTGCCAGCTCATCCTTTACCTCCTCCGATAATCCATGCAGGAACATATCGAACAGCGCTTCCAGGTCCAGGTCCCCTCAGCTGCTAACATGTGGAACTCCACCGCATAGTCTGCCAGACTGAGGGTGTCCTGCCGAAGCTGGAGTAACTTCCGGGAAGCCTATCTCCTGGACACCGGAGCCTCAAACTTTTCTCACATCTGCCATGAATACCTATAGACTGAGGCAGACAGCAGATTGTTGCTCCCACACCGCCATGGCCCAGGCGAGTGCCCTCCCGGACATCAGCATTATAATGTGATGTCAAGCGGTCCAAGGGGAACGAAAAAGGCTGCAACTCGAAAATGAGGGAGCACTGGGAGAGAAAGGCTCAGCAGGTTCTGGAATCTTCATCGTAGCGCTCCGGGGGAGGTTAGTGGGGTTCCCGGGAAACCGGTGTGACAGCGCTGTAACCAGTCGGGTTACTGAGGGGCTGGGAGGTTACCGTCATGGTAGGCTGCCTAGTAGGCAACCCACGTAATTACTCCCACCAAGGCTAGGTTGTGACGTTTGGCCACGGCCTGGAACCCTTCCATCAGACCGCGAAGAAACTCCTTGTGCCTACCAATGGTGGCTCCTTGTGAGGAGATCGCGTTGCGGAGCTGGTCCAAGTCTGCTGGGTCCGTCATAGTCAGTTCGTACTATCAGGAATCAAGTGCAGACTGTGTGAAGTAACATTGTTTATTGTAACAACAGGGGCAGGCAAACGACAGGTCAAAGCAGGCAGGGGTCAATAATCCAGAGTAGGGCCCAAGGTACAGGATGACATGCAAACCCAATGTACAGGATGACATGCAAGCTCAGGGTCAGGTCAGGCAGAGGTCGGTAATCCAGAGGTGGAGGAAAGGTACA
Organism: Oncorhynchus mykiss; assembly: GCF_013265735.2. NCBI lineage: Eukaryota > Metazoa > Chordata > Actinopteri > Salmoniformes > Salmonidae > Oncorhynchus > Oncorhynchus mykiss. Next base: position 27,395,181 of record NC_048570.1, on the reverse strand, counting down.
GGACGGCAGGCAGGCTCAGGCAGAGTGCTCAGGTGGGTGGGTACAGGGTCAGGACAGGCAAGGGTCAAAAACTAGGAGGACGAGAAAAAGAGAGACTGGAGAAAAACAGGAGCTGAGACAAAATTCTGGTAGGCTTAAACAAAGAAGATGAACTGGCACAGACAGAAAACACAGGTATAAATACCCAGAGGATAAGTGGAGAAGATGGGCAACACCTGTATAAGGACATGTGATACAGATCAGGGCGTGACAATATTAGCACAGAGGGTGTAAAAACAACTCTTAAATCAACACCTCTGAACACTAAAAATGTAACACCAAGAAAATTAACACTTGTTAACACTGGCCAATTTGCTGTGTGCCTTGCTCGGGGGCAGAACAGATTTTTACCTTGTCAGCTCGGGCATTCAATCCAGCAACCTTTTGGTTACTGGCCAAACGCTCCTACCCACCAGGTACAGAACAGTAAATGGGTAAAACACAAAAGGAGAGTTAGATGTTCTCCCTCTGTTATTTAATCCCCTTCAATCTCAAAAAGAAACTGCAATAAAAACACTGAGTGAGGAATGGAAAACCTTAATTCGGAGGGCAGGTTCAAAATGATCCTCCCTGTGGCAGGACCCTGATTTAGTAAGTGTTGATATATAAAGCTCTGTCAAGAGGAAGACGCAGGGCAGAATGACAGATTTCACAATACTGAAAATGTTATCAGCCGAGCTGCAGGTTTATGGTTCAAGGGCTCGTCCATTCTTACAGAGCATGCTCTGCCTCTCCCCCTGCCTGACACACTGATAAAGACACAACAAATAAAGCTGCTCCACAAACAGCTCCATCCTGGCCTATCCCCACGGGGCCATATATCATCTGAATACTCTCCACCATTAATTTGAATAAAGCATATTTTACTGAATTCTAAGATAAGCAAATGAAAACGGAAAGATATGTGAGATCAGGCAGTGCTGATAGATTATCGAACTGACACTGATCTAAAGGTCTGAACCCCATTCAGAATACAATTAACCACCAAAGCACCACAATCTTAACAGATGTGGCCTTTTCCTCCTTGTTTGACTGTCATCAATAACCTGATGGACCTCTGATGGACCCAGGCATGTTTGCCCCTGGGGAGTTGTTAGCTGCAGGCAGATAACATCTTATCCTGGATTTGCATAGATACATTTAAATAAATAATTCTGGGGCTAAGCAGAGGCCTGAGTCTTGACCTGATATCTGCGCTGTAGCTATCTTATGGTCCACTCTGGCCACGAGCCATATTAACAATAGCTTTGTAAGCCCTTAGTTTTCTTATGTGGTTGTTCCACAGCCAAGAGTCGACTACCTGAGAGCGTATTGTACTGAACTGAAATTATGCCAAGTTTTCAGTCCCTACTCTGCACATGACAAACACCTGTCCTTTTTTAAATGGTAGCAACCAAAAAAGAAGTTTCAATGTGTTCACCACAAAGCTGCATAGATGCACAAGATCAGCCTAGCGGCAAATACAAGGAATCCGACGCTTGTGCACTGAAAGGGTTATATTCGCATCCAGGCTGAAAGACACTCCAACATACACAGACACAAATCCTGCTGAGCTGAGCAGAGATACCCTACATACTACCAGCCCTCCAAGGCACAATTAGGATTTCACGGGGGGAAAATCCACATTCCAACTCAAAGAAAAAAGTCCTTTCTTCCGCTTCACTACAACATCAACTTTTTACTCAAGGAAGAACCTGAAGCACCATTCGATAGGACTTGGACAAAGAAATAAAAACAAAGCCAGAACAACAAAAAAATCAAATTTTCTAGCAAGGTATTCATGGTTGACTGAGGAAAAAGGGGAAAGGCCTGTTTTCAAACCTTACAGTTTCAATACATTTCTTAAATTTTATATGATATGAAAAGAAGCAACGACTGGTGGTTTATGTGAAGTGTCTGTGAGTAACTCAGCCATGTTGACAGAGATGAAGATCCTTTAAGAACAGCCGTTCTTAAACCATCTCTCAGCTTCTTAGAGGAAGTACTAGAGTAACAGGCCAACATTTTTACACTGCAAAGAGATGGCTGGCAATAGTTGTGGAGTAGTAGCTACAGTATGAACAGGAAAGCAATTGGAGGCAACAGAAAAACGTACAAAAGCATTGAAAATAGGAACAGAGTTAAATGAAGAATTATATTTCTCATGATGTGAACACTGCATTATACTACGGTTATACATTAATTAACTAAGGTTAGAACAAGTATTTTTCAGACACACTCTGGCAGTATCATCAACTTAATTTTATATAGCCAATAAACCTAATGCAACCTAGAAAATAAAAAGTAATTGAGAATTAAAAACGATCATTTCCTTTTAACAGCTTTACAAAAAAAGTATCTGAAAACCTCTGCAGGCATAATAGAAAGACAATGTATTTTTACAGATAAGAGTATGACACATAAAAAATGAGAAAATCACTCATTACTATGAAGATCTCAACATCTATTACGCTGTGAAGTGCAGGGGCGGACTGGCCATCTGGGAATTCGGGGCAAATGCCAGATGGGCTGGTCCATTTTTAGCCCAGTGGGCCTGTCTAACTTGTTTTAGTTTTTTTGCGCATAATGATCATTATCTGGTTAATAATCGGGGGCTCAAGTAGCGTGTTATGGGACAAAGTGAAACTTTAATTCTGGTGTGATAATTTGTATAGAGAAGCTTCTCAGGAATACAGAACACTCAATTTAATGAGGATAAGATTTACCATTGCTGAGATGTCTTATTTTCAATTTATCTGAAAAGGTACAAAAGGTTGCAGAAAGGTCAATGTTAATCCCTACTCAATAATGGCACCAAATCACCTGTCTGGGTTCTTAAATTCAACATGTTTTGTCTAATATCTACACATAGAGTGTTCTTATTGTTATGACATTTCCAGGCTGATGTAAAACAATGAGATGATTCAAATAAAAACACAAATTATTACATTAAAATGCGGTGTTATGCAAATTAAGTACTTCATATGCATATTGTTAACAAATCTTCATGCTTTATGGAAAACTGAAACTTCGTAACAATTTGTGAAATTAGAATACAACTTTTGATACAACTTTATGCAAATTAGATACTCAATACATACACACACCACACAGCATCCAAACACACAGCACCCCCACAACACACACACACACACACACACACACACACACACACACACACACACACACACACACACACACACACACACACACACACACACACACACTCACACAGACATACACAGCACCATCTCCAACACACACAGCACCCCCACCAACACACTGTGTGTGTCTGTGTTCGGATGTGTGTGTGTGTGTGTTAGCCTAACAGACACACTCGTTGCCTCAGCGAACAGCGCCAGGCACTCCCACACAGCTAGCAAGCTAGCACTCGTCATGGAAATGGGGTGTAAAAACGTGAATTTGGACCAATCCCTGACAACCCATACATGAAAATGGTGCAATGTTTTTTTAGTGTCTCTGAAAATATCTGAACGACAGAAACTAAGGAAAAACATTTCACCTTAAATTTCAGTCAAAAGACATCCAATGACTGAAACACACTCAGGAGATTCCCATATTTATTGGCAATATAATGTCACATTGATCGTACACTGATAGGTTGAGGAATACCCATGACAAAGAGAAAATATGAATCAAATCTAATTTTATTTTATTTGTCACATGCGCCGAATACAACAGCTGTAGTAGACCTTACAGTGAAATGCTTACAAGCCCTTAACCAACAATGCTTTAAGAGGTTAAGAAAAAATAAGTGATAAGTAAAAAATTGAAAATAAAAGTAACAAATAATTAAACAGCAGCATTAAAATAACAAGTTAGGCTGTATACAGGGTGTACCGGTACAGAGTCAATGTGCGGGAGCACCAGTTAGTCGAGGTAATGTGTACATGTACTGTAGGTAGAGTTAAAGTGACTATGCATAGATAATAAACAGAGAGAAGCAGCAGTGTAAAATAGGGGTCTAGGTAGCCCTTTGATTAGCTGTTCAGGAGTCTTATAGTGATGCAACCATGCTCTCGATGGTGCAGCTGTAGAACCTTTTGAGGATCTGAGGACCCATGCCAAGTCTTTTCAGTCTCCTGACAGGGAATAGGTTTTGTCGTGCTCTCTTCACGATGGTCTTAGTGTGTTTGGACCATGATAGTTTGTTGGTGATATGGACACCAAGGAACTTGAAGCTCTCAACCTGCTCCATTACAGCCCCATTGATGAGAATGGGGGTGTCCTCGATCCTCCTTTTCCTGGAGTCCACAATCATCTCCTTTGTCTTGATCATGTTGAGGGAAAGGTTGTTGTCCTGGCACCATAAGCCAGGTCTCTGACCTCCTCCCTAGAGACTGTCTCATCGTTGTCAGTGATAAGGCCTACCACCGTTGTGTCATCAGCAAACCTGATGATGGTGTTGGAGTTGTGCCTGGCCATGCAGTCATGAGTGAACAAGGAGTACAGGAGGGGACTAAGCATGCACCCCTGAGGGGCCCGGTGTTGAGGATCAGCGTGGCGGATGGGTTGTTACCTACCCTTACCACCTGGGGGTGGCCCGTCAGGAAGTCCAGGATCCAGTTGCAGAGGGAGGTGTTTAGTCCCAGGGTCCTTAACTTAGTGATGAGCTTTGAGGGCACTATGGTGTTGAATGCTGAGCTGTAGTCAATGAATAGCATTCTCATGTAGGTGTTCCTTTTGTCCAGGTGGGAAAGGGCAGTGTGGAGTGCAATAGAGATTGCATAATTTGTGGATCTGTTGGGGCTTTATGCAAATTGAAAATGGTGTTGATGTGAGGCATGACCAGCCTTTCAAAGCACTTCATGGCTACAGGCGTGAGTGCTACGGGTCGGTAGTCATTTAGGCAGGTTACCTTAGTGTTCTTGGGCACGGGTACTATGTTGGTCTGCTTGAAACATGTTGGTATTACAGACTCAGTCAGGGAGCGGTTGAAAATGTAAATAACGCAACGTTAACTATTCATGAAAATCGCAAATGAAATGAAATAAATATGCTAGCTCTCAAGCTTAGCCTTTTGTTAACAACACTGTCATCTCAGATTTTCAAAATATACTTTTCAACCATAGCAAAACAAGCATTTGTGTAACAGTATTGATAGCTAGCGTAGCATTTAGCGTAGCATTCAGCGGGCAACATTTTCACAAAAACAAGAAAAGCATTCAAATAAAATAATTTACCTTTGAAGAACTTCGGATGTGTTCAATGAGGAGACTCTCAGTTAGATAGCAAATGTTCAGTTTTTCCAAAAATATTCTTTGTGTATGAGAAATCGCTCCCTTTTGTTCATCATGTTTGGCTACCAAAAAAAAAAAACGAAAATTCAGTCATCAAAATGCCGAACTTCTTTCCAAATTAACTCCATAATATCGACTGAAACATGGCAAACGTTGTTTAGAATCAATCCTCAAGGTGTTTTTCACACATCTCTTCGATGATATATCGTTCGTGGAAGTCTGCTTTCTCCTCTGAATCCCATGGAAGAATACACGCACCTGGAGATTACGCACCAATTTCGACAAAGGACACCAGGCGGACACCTGGTAAATGTAGTCTCTTATGGCCAATCTTCCAATGATATGTCTACAAATACGTCACAATGCTGCACAACCTTGGGGAAACGGCAGAAAGTGTAGGCTCGTTCCTGGCGCATTCACAGCCATATAAGGAGACAATGGAAAACAGCGCCTCAAAAATTTTGCTCACTTCCTGTTTGAAGTTTCATCTTGGTTTCACCTGTAGCATCAGTTCTGGGGCACTCACAGACAATATCTTTGCAGATTTGGAAACGTCAGAGTGTTTTCTTTCCAAAGCTGTCAATTATATGCATAGTCGAGCATCTTTTCGTGACAAAATATTGCGCTTAAAACGGGCACGTTTTTTCAATAATGAAATAGCGCCCCCATAGTTTCAAGAGGAAAGGTCTCACTCACATTGGCTACGGAGAGCGTGATCACACAGTCATCCAGAACAGCTGATGCTCTCATGCATGTTTCAGTTTTACTTGCCTTGAAGCGAGAATAGTAGTAATTTAGCTAGTCTGGTAGGCTCGTGTCACTGGGCAGCTCGTGACTGTGCTTCCCTTAGTAGTCTGTAATAGTGTGCAAGAACATATAGCGTAAATGTCACAACGTACAGTATTGGGATTTTTAGACCAACAAGCTCTCACTGCAGAGTTAGACGTTTATCCATGTTTCTCGAAACTTCAAATTTCAAATTTACGTGTGAAGTTTAGGCACTCATTCCGAATGGTTAAGGTTTGGGATAGGATTAATATCATGGGATTGCGCCCATCGGCCTACTGTCACGCCCTGACCTTAGAGATCCTTTTATGTCTCTATTTGGTTTGGTCAGGGTGTGATTTGGGGTGGGTATTCTATGTTCTATTATTTGTATTTCTATGTATTGGCAGGGTAGGGTTCTAAATCAGGGACAGCTGTCTATCGTTGTCTCTGATTGAGAACCATACTTAGGTAGCCCTTTTTCCCACCTGTCTTTGTGGGAAGTTGACTTTGTTTATGGCACATAGCCTTTAGTTCACGGTTTGTTTTGTAGTGTTTGTTTTGTTCGGCGTCTTTTCTATTAAAAAGAAAATGTATGTATGCTCACCACGCTGCCAGCTCTGCGCTCGAGACCGCCAGTTCGCCTCCATGGCCCAGTGTATCCGTTGCCTCTGCCAAGGACAAAGCCTCCTGTATGTCTCCCCAGCCTGGTGAGTCCTGTGCCTGCTCCCAGAGCCAAGCCTCCTGTGTGTCTCTTCACTCCAGGGATGATCCATGACACGAAGCCTCCAGTGATGATCCATTGCACGAAGCCTCCAGTGATGATCCATGGAAAGAAGCCTCCAGTGATGATCCATGGCAAGAAGCCTCCAGTGATGATCCATGGCAAGAAGCCTCCAGTGATGATCCATGGCACGAAGCCTCCAGTGATGATCCATGGCACGAAGCCTCCAGTGATGATCCATGGCACAAAGCCTCCAGTGATGATCCATGGCATAAAGCCTCCAGTGATGATCCATGGCACTAAGCCTCCAGTGATGATCCATGGCACGAAGCCTCCAGTGATGATCCGTGGCACGAAGCCTCCAGTGATGATCCATGGCACTAAGCCTCCAGTGACGATCCATGGCACGAAGCCTCCATTGATGATGCGTGGCACAAAGCCTCCAGTGAGGAGTCATGGCATGAAGCCTCCAACGACTTTCTCCAGTCCGGGGCCCCCAAGGGTCTCCAGTCCGGGGCCCCCAACGAGGGTGCCCAGTCCGGGCTCCGCGACGAGGGTGCCCAGGCCGGGGCCCGCGACGAGGGTCCCCAGTCCGGGGTCGGCGATGAGGGTCCCCGCACCAGAGGTGCCACCAAAGTGGGGTGAGCCAGTGGTGGAGCGGGGTCTGAGTTCCGCACCTGAGCCACCACCGCGGATAGATGCCCACCCAGACCCTCCCCTATAGGTTCAGGTTTTGCGGCCGGAGTCCGCACCTTTGGGGGGGTACTCTCACTCTCCTTAGAGATCCTTTTATGTCTCTATTTGGTTTGGTCAAGGTGTGATTTGGGGTGGGCATTCTATGTTCTATTATTTGTATTTCTATGTTTTGGCCAGGTAGGGTTCTCAATCAGGGACAGCTGTCTATCGTTGTCTCTGATTGAGAACTATATTTACAGTGGGGCAAAACAGTATTTAGTCAGCAGCCAATTGTGCAAGTTCTCCCACATAAAAAGATGAGAGAGGCCTGTAATTTTCATCATAGGTACACTTCAACTATGACAGACAAAATGAGAAAAAAAAATTAAAAAATCACCACATTGTAGGATTTTTTATGAATTTATTTGCAAATTATGGTGGAAAATAAGTATTTGGTCACCTACAAACAAGCAAGATTTCTGACTCTCAAAGACCTGTAACTTCTTCTTTAAGAGGCTCCTCTGTCCTCCACTCGTTACCTGTATTAATGGCACCTGTTTGAACTTGTTATCAGTATAAAAGACACCTGTCCACAACCTCAAACTGTCACACTCCAAACTCCACTATGGCCAAGACCAAAGAGCTGCCAAAGGACACCAGAAACAAAATTGTAGACCTGCACCAGGCTGGGAAGACTGAATCTGCAATAGGTAAGCAGCTTGGTTTGAAGAAATCAACTGTGAGAGCAATTATTAGGAAATGGAAGACATACAAGACCACTGATAATCTCCCTCGATCTGGGGCTCCACGCAAGATCTCAGCCCGTGGGGTCAAAATGATCACAAAAACGGTGAGCAAAAATCCCAGAACCACACGGGGGGGGGCCTAGTGAATGATCTGCAGAGAGCTGGGACCAAAGTAACAAAGCCTACCATCAGTAACACACTACGCCGCCAGGGACTCAAATCCTGCAGTGCCAGACGTGTCCCCCTGCTTAAGCCAGTACATGTCCAGGCCCGTCTGAAGTTTGCTAGAGAGCATTTGGATGATCCAGAAGAAGATTGGGAGAATGTCATATGGTCAGATGAAACCAAAATATAACTTTTTGGTAAAAACTCAACTCGTCGTGTTTGGAGGACAAAGAATGCAAAAAAGAGAACTTGCAAAATTGGTGGCTAACTAAATACTTTTTTGCCCCACTGTAGGTAGCCCTTTTTCCCACCTGTCTTTGTGGGAAGTTTACTTTGTTTATGGCACATAGCCTTTAGCTTCACGGTTTGTTTGTAGTGATTATTGTTTTGTTCGGCGTCTTTTCTAATAAAAATAAAATGTACGCTCACCACGCTGCGCCTTGGTCCTCTTCATTCAACGGCCGTGACATGTACACAATACCCTAGCAAAACCATGGTAATAGCGCTCACTGTTGTCCATAATGGCCGGTTTTTAAGGCATTTTCCGAAGTCCTCAAGAAATGGATATAAGTCCAATTTCTAAGTAAATCTTGAACAATCTCCCTGTTTTAGACATGGGTAACATCTGCCACCTTAATGTTTTAACATTATTTATGTATTTTGCTGACCACATTATTGATATATAGTGAAAACAGATTTGTTAATTGTGTTTTTTTTGTAGTATTCCTGCATAGAGTCCATTGTTTGTCGCGTCACCTAACTCCTTACCTCAAGGAAAAAATGGGCCGATGTGGGGCCTCAAGGAGGGAAAAATGGGCTGGTGTGGGGCGCCAAGGAAAAAAATTGGCTGGTGTGTTTGAAATGCCAGGGACAATTTCTGGTCCCAGTCCACCCCTGGTGAAGTGACTCTGATGACAATGATGACAATAAATGTGTAATGCAACATGGGGTAGTCACTAGTTGATGAGAAAATGCCTGGCAACATACTGGACACATCATAGCAAAGAAAGGCTCAGTTTTGAATTAGTTACTTTGTTGTGACCAAGGCTTCCCAAATGTCTAGACAGTGGAGCAGAGATTGAAAGGAGCACATTGTAACTGTCACTATTGATTCCGGCCCAGAGCTTTTAACCCTGAAAAGGTTAGAGCATCCTCCACTTGAAATGCGCAAACCTATTAACATACAGACCAATCGTGCCTGCACTCTGTGGTTATGCCTTTTCTAACTATTCATATCACTTCTCATAACATTCACAGAGGAAAAACTCGAAACATCTCGCCAATACCTACACTACTGGTCAAAAGTTTTAGGAACACCTACTCATTCAAGGGTTTTCCTAAATGTTTTACTATTTTCAACATTGTAGAATAATAGTGAAGACATCAAAACTATGAAATAACATATATGGAATCATGTAGTAACCAAAATAAATCCAAATATATTGTATATTTGAGATTCTTCAAATAGCACACTCTTGGCATTCTCTCAACCAGCTTCATGAGGTAGTCACTTGGAATGCATTTTAATTAACAGCTGGGCCTTCTTAAAATTGTATTTGTGAAATTTCTCTCCTTCTTAATACATCTGAGCCAATAAGTTATGTTGTGACAAGGTGGGGTGTACACAAGATAGCCCTATTTGGTAAAAGACCAAGTCCATATTATGGCAAGAACAACTCAAAAAAGCAAAGAGATATGACAGTCCATCATTACTTTAAGACAGGAATGGAAGACCCAGAGTTAGGATAAGTAGGATACTGTAAGTTCATTAGACTTACCAGCCTCAGAAATTGCAGCCCAAATAAATGCTTCACAGAGTTCAAGTAACAGACACATCTCAACATCAACTGTTCAGAGTGTGTGAACTGTGTGAATCAGGCCTTAATTGTCAATTTCCTGCAAAGAAACCACTACTAAAGGACACCAATAAGAAGAAGAGACTTGCTTTTGAGCCAAGAAATATGAGCAATGTACATTAGACCGGTGGAAATGTGTTCTTTGGTTTGGAGTCCAAATTGGAGATTTTTGGTTCCAACCGATGTGTCTTTGTGAATCATGGTGTGGGTGAATGGATGATCTCTGCATGTGTATCTCCCACTGTAAAGCATGGAGGAGAAGGTGTTATGGTGTGGGGGTGCTTTGCTGGTGACACTGTCAGTGATTTATTTAGAATTCAAGGCACATCTAACCAGCATGGCTACCACAGCATTCTTCGGTGATATGCCATCCCATCTGGTTCAGGCTTAGTGGGACTATCATTTGTTTTTCAACAGGACAATGACCCAACACACCTCCAGGCTGTGTAAGGGCTATTTGACCAAGAAGGAGAGTGAAGAGTGCTGCATCAGATGACCTGTCCTCCACAATCCCCCGACCTCAACCAAATTGAAATGCCTCCAGTGGGATGAATCAGACCGCAGAGTGAAGGAAAAGCAGCCAACAAGTGCTCAGCAAATGTGGGAACTCCTTCAAGACTGTTGGAAAAGCATTCCATGTGAACCTGGTTGATAGAATGCCAAGAGTGTGCAAAGCTGTCATCAAGGCAAATGGTGGCTACTTTGAAGAATCTCAAAGATAAAATATATTTTGATTTGTTTAACACTTTTTTGGTTACTACATGATTCCATATGTGTTATTTCATAGTTTTGATTTCTTCGCTGTTATTCTACAATTTAGAAAATAGTAAAAATTAAGAAACATCCTTGAAAGAGTAGGTGTTCTAAAACTTTTGACCAGTAGTGTATGTTATGGGAAAGCTCATTCAGTGCAGCTCAAAAGATGAGCGCTTCAACCCTCCACCTCACAGTGTGGGTAGTTCTGGCAGAGCCACGTGCAGAAGCATACCGACTGAGTGCAATAGTTTGATTATCAACAGAGCAAGAAAAATGGACGCACAGCAGTGACGGCCAAATCTCCACGGCTGAGAAAGTTGACTCCTGCCCACCTCTGTTTTATTTAAGAGCTGCATATGTCCACAATGCCTTCCAGGTCTCAATGCATTAAAGGGGATGATCTCGATACAGCTTTAGCCACTTCAGGGTAATGCAAATCACTTTAATATGTTAAGAAGATTAAACTGGATAAATGTCTAGATAATTTTTTGGGGAAAAGCCATATAAACCTCTAGTGTTTTAATTTAGGGAGGGGGGTGTGTGTGTCAGTTCAGACGATCAACAGAAACCCTCCAAAATCAAATGCGATTGGCTGAAGAAAATGAGGCTTATTCCAGATTTTGCATTTTAAGCTTCTTGGATATAAGACCATCCCACTTCCTTCTTATTATTTAAACACCAACCCTTAGGACAACAAAACACAGGTCACAATCTCATATCTCCGTTATGCTACTCTTGAATTAGATTTGGTTGTTTTGTCTTTTTCTGCCTGTACCAATACTGTATATGGTCTTAATTTTGATCATGAAATGTTGGTATTTTCTAAGGCTTCATAATCTATTGGTAAAAGTATGAGAGATAACTAAGTAGATATGGTGAAAATAATATGGAAATTATATCCCTAAGTAGTTCAAACTTTCAATAATACTTTGGATAAAACTATCAACAACCATTGTATTTCACACGTTTTGTCATTGGTTGATTGGTTACCCTTGAAATTATTTTGTTTTTTTTATCAAAATCATAATTTCCATTTATTTATTACTGAGATATATCCAATTACTGAATTCAATCAGGTATATTCCCAATGCAGGATTGCTTGTCAGTCCTTTTCTATCAGAGGAATTGTGAAACTGAGGGTGTCTGGTTGTCAGCTTGCCGTTCTGTTAAACACGGAAGCTGCACTAGAAATCATTGAGTGTGAAAATAAAAGGGAGAAATGGAACAAAATAATTTAAAGGGATTAACAAATCATTTGCATACCATTTTCACTGCTTCTAAACCACAGGATCAGAGGAATGACAAGGAAGTGATGGCTGCTCCGTCTTATCAGCAACTGTATTCTCTAGAGAGGAACAAAGCCAGCTCAGATCAATCAGAGTTTTCCATTAAATCAGATATGGAACAGATATTTTTTTTGATCAGTTTATTATCTATCAGAGCTACCTCTGATAGAAAGAGAAAGAGACACTCTTATTTCAATTAGGCAAATCATCTTATTCTTCAAACTAAAATGTGCAGGTTGCCAAATTTGTGTTTACCCCATTTTCCTGACATCGTCTCCATCCAGAGTTAAGACAATAACACCACCAGGAGGGATGGAATGGGGACGGCATTATGGAGACTTTAGCATTAAGAGCAGCCCTGGAGCTATTCTTAAAGAAGGTGAATCAGAGGATTGGGACAGAACTGTAACTAAACCCAAAGCTGGACTATGGATGAGAAACATAATACAATTTGGGCAAAATACCACAGAGCCAAAGCTTCCTCGTAGGCTGTCAACTTTATAGTCTACGACTTCTTTAACTTTATCATCACTCAGAAACATTTGTGGCACACTAAAGTTTAAATCCAATAGTTCTGTCTCTATAGAGAAGAGATGAGGTGGCAAGACATAGGCAGGAACCAGCAGAGAAGAGTCTGAATAAAACAAGCATGATTTGAAATGCCAGTGTTGCATTTCATGGCACTGTTCAGTAAGGCCACAGACAACTAAACACAAAACACGTTTCATGAGCCTACCTCCAGACTGAAAGTGAAAACATCCTACAGTACATCGTTAACAGTATTGCTTATACTGAAGGTGGCCGAGGTTGCTCTTGTGGTCTATGCTACAGCATTAGTTGGTTTCTGTGCCCTCATATGAATAGAAATGTAATCTTGTATGTTTCTCCTAGCATTCACAGCAACAAATGCACTTTCCTGCGCAGATTATGAATCTCTGTTCAAACAGATCTGAGAGTCAACTGGCTGAACTGGCAAGACGGAGCTGCCATTTGAACGATATTCACAAAAACCACAGTTTGGTTACTGACTGTCTTTTCATCTTCCTCTTTCAGTTGTCTTTGCTCTTGATTCTTTCTGTTTTACCCCACCAGAATAGAGCGAACTGTGAAAACGCATGACCAGGGTTCACTGAAAGCAGCCGACACATTTGGACAATAATCCAGGATTTACAACATGTTATACGTCTGCTTGCATACTAACCTGGCCTTAGCCATTCACACCACATCGGTATTCCCCTGCTCTGCCCTTACACACCACCCTCATTGGTGATAAAAACATAATTTCATGGTAATTGAAAGCATATTTTACTCATAGTCACTGTGTAATACTAAGCAAGAGAGGGAAGGAGAAAAAGAGAAAGAAAAAACAAGATAATGTCAAGTGTACTCCTCCTCTCTGGTGCTTGTTGTTGTCACCCCAGTTGTCTAATCATTACGCACACCTGCCACCATCGTTACGCATACCTGTGCCTCATGACACTCAGCTGGACTCCATCACTTTCTTGATTACCTCCCCTATATCGGTCACTCCCCTTGGTTCTTTCCTCTGGTGTTATTGACTGTTTGGGTTTCATGTCTGTACGTTTTTCCTGTTTTGTACCATGTTCTATTTATTAAATTATTCACTCCCTCTACTTGCTCCCAGACTCCCAGTGTACACGTTATAGAATAACACCTCTCCGAAGTGGAGCATCAGGGAGTGTTTTTTTCATATTTTTTTTCTGGTGACTTTGGGTCCAAATGCCGCTGCCGAGCAACAGGGGATGCCTCAGCTGGCTCGTCAGGCTTTCATGCCTCAGCTGGCTCGTCAAGTTTTCAGGATTCGGTTGGCTCGGTAGGCTCCCATGCCTCAGCCACCTCGTCAGGCTCCCATACCTCAGCCGGCTTTAAAGGTTCCCGTGCCTCGGGCCAAAGCAAACGGGGATGCCTCAGCTGGCTCGAAAGGTTCTCAAGACTTGGTTGGCTCGTCAGGTTCCCCGCGCCTCAGCGACCGGGCCATTCATTGTCCTTGAGACAGTCTCTCTGATCGGCGTCCTGCGGCTCGAGCCGTGTGTCAAGGAGGGGGTACTGTCACGTCTATCCCCGCTCCTCTCTAGTGCTCGTTGTCGCCTGTTGTCTAATCATTACGTGCACCTGTGCCTCATGACACTCACTTTCTTGATTACCTCACCTATATATATACACTGCTCAAAAAAATAAAGGGAACACTTAAACAACACAATGTAACTCCAAGTCAATCACTCTTCTGTGAAATCAAACTGTCCACTTAGGAAGCAACACTGATTGACAATAAATTTCACATGCTGTTGTGCAAATGGAATAGACAACAGGTGGAAATTATAGGCAATTAGCAAGACACCCCCAATAAAGGAGTGGTTCTACAGGTGGGGACCACAGACCACTTCTCAGTTCCTATGCTTCCTGGCTGATGTTTTGGTCACTTTTGAATGCTGGCGGTGTGTTCACTCTAGTGGTAGCATGAGACGGAGTCTACAACCCACACAAGTGGATCAGGTAGTGCAGCTCATCCAGGATGGAACATCAATGCGAGCTGTGGCAAGAAGGTTTGCTGTGTCTGTCAGCGTAGTGTCCAGAGCAAGGAGGCGCTACCAGGAGACAGGCCAGTACATCAGGAGACGTGGAGGAGGCCGTAGGAGGGCAACAACCCAGCAGCAGGACCGCTAACTCAGCCTTTGTGCAAGGAGGAGCAGGAGGAGCACTGCCAGAGCCCTGCAAAATGACCTCCAGCAGGCCACAAGTGTGCATGTGTCTGCTCAAACGGTCAGAAACAGACTCCATGAAGGTGGTATGAGGGCCCGACGTCCACAGGTGGGGGTTGTGCTTACAGCCCAACACCGTGCAGGACGTTTTTCATTTGCCAGAGAACACCAAGATTCGCCACTGGCGCCCTGTGCTCTTCACAGATGAAAGCAGGTTCACACTGAGCACATGTGACAGACGTGACAGAGTCTGGAGACGCCGTGGAGAACGTTCTGCTGCCTGCAACATCCTCCAGCATGACCGGTTTGGCGGTGGGTCAGTCATGGTGTGGGGTGGCATTTCTTTGGGGGGCTGCACAGCCCTCCATGTGCTCGCCAGAGGTAGCCAGACTGCCATTAGGTACCGAGATGAGATCCTCAGACCCCTTGTGAGACCATATGCTGGTGCGGTTGGCCCTGGGTTCCTCCTAATGCAAGACAATGCTAGACCTCATGTGGCTGGAGTGTGTCAGCAGTTCCTGCAAGAGGAAGGCATTGATGCTATGGACTGGCCCGCCTGTTCCCCAGACCTGAATCCAATTGAGCACATCTGGGACATCATGTCTCGCTCCATCCACCAACGCCACGTTGCACCACAGACTGTCCAGGAGTTGGCGGATGCTTTAGTCCAGGTCTGGGAGGAGATCCCTCAGGAGACCATCCGCCACCTCATCAGGAGCATGCCCAGGCGTTGTAGGGAGGTCATACAGGTACGTGGAGGCCACACACACTACTGAGCCTCATTTTGACTTGTTTTAAGGACATTACATCAAAGTTGGATCAGCCTGTAGTGTGGTTTTCCACTTTAATTTTGAGTGTGACTCCAAATCCAGAAACTCCATGGGTTGATAAATTTGATTTCCATTGATCATTTTTGTGTGATTTTGTTGTCAGCACATTCAACTATGTAAAGAAAAAAGTATTTAATAAGAATATTTCATTCATTAAGATCTAGGATGTGTTATTTTAGTGTTCCCTTTATTTTTTTGAGCAGTGTATATACAGTGGGGAGAACAAGTATTTGATACACTGTCGATTTTGCAGGTTTTCCTACTTACAAAGCATGTAGAGGTCTGTAATTTTTATCATAGGCACACTTCAACTGTGATACTGTAATTTTTATCATAGGCACACTTCAACTGTGATACTGTGAAATCTAAAATCAAAAATCCAGAAAATCACATTGTATGATTTTTAAGTAATTAATTTGCATTTTATTGCATGACATAAGTATTTGATCACCTACCAACCAGTAAGAATTCTGTCTCTCACAGACCTGTTTTTTCTCCACAGCCCTCCTGTTCTCCACTCATTACCTGTATTAACTGCACCTGTTTTAACTTGTTACCTGTATAAAAGACACCTGTCCACATACTCAATCAAACAGACTCCAAACTCTCCACAGTGGCCAAGACCAGAGGGCTGTGTAAGGACAGTTTCAACTAATAATAATAATAATGGCCTCAAAATTCCCACCCACCCCAACACCCCAACAAAGAAAATTAATATGCATGGTCTAATAAATCAAACAAGGTCTACAGTGCATTTCTTGCACAAGGCTGGGATGGGCTGGGATGTAGACCTGCACAAGGCTGGGATGGGCTACAGGACAATAGGCAAGCAGCTTGGTGAGAAGGCAACAACTGTTGGCGCAATTATTAGAAAATGGAAGAAGTTCAAGATGACGGTCAATCACCCTCGGTCTGGTGCTCCATGCAAGATCTCCCCTCGTGGGACATCAATGATCATGAGGAAGGCGAGGGATCAGCCCAGAACTACACGGCAGGACCTGGTCAATGACCTGAAGAGAGCTAGGACCACAGTCTCAAAGAAAACCATTAGTAACACACTACGCCGTCATGGATTAAAATCCTGCAGCGCAGGCAAGGTCCCCCTGCTAAAGCCAGCGCATGTCCAGGCCCGTCTGAAGTTTGCCAATGACCATCTGGATGATCCAGAGGAGGAATGGGAGAAGGTCATGTGGTCTGATGAGACAAAAATAGAGCTTTTCGGTCTAAACTCCACTCACCGTGTTTGGAGGAGGAAGAAGGATGAGTACAACCCAAGATCATAATCCCAACCGTGAATCACGGAGGTGGAAACATCATTCTTTGGGGATATTTTTCTGCAAAGGGGACAGGACGACTGCACCGTATTGAGGGGATGATGGATGGGGCCATGTGTCGCGAGATCTTGGCCAACAACCTCCTTCCCGCAGTAAGAGCATTGAAGATGGGTCGTGGCTGGGTCTTCCAGCATGACAACGACCCAAAACACACAGCCAGGGCAACTAAGGAGTGGCTCCGTAAGAAGCATCTCAAGGTCCTGGAGTGGCCTAGCCAGTCTCCAGACCTGAACCCAATAGAAAATCTTTGGAGGGAGCTGAAAGTCCGTGTTGCCCAGCAACAGCCCCGAAACCTGAAGGATCTGGAGAAGGTCTGTATGGAGGAGTGGGCCAAAATCCCTGCTGCAGTGTGTGCAAACCTGGTCAAGAACTACAGGAAACGTATGATCTCTGTAATTGCAAACAAAGGTTTCTGTACCAAATAGTAAGTTCTGCTTTTCTGATGTATCAAATACTTATGTCATGCAATAAAATGCAAATTAATTATTTAAAAATGATACAATGTGATTTTCTGGATTTTTGTTCTAGATTCCGTCTCCTACAGTTGAAGTGTAACTTTGATAAAAATGACAGACCTCTACAGGCTTTGTAAATAGAAAAACCTGAAAAATCGGCAGTGTATCAAATACTTGTTCTCCCCACTGTGTGTATATATATATATATATATATATATATATATATATATATATATATATATATACCTTTAACTAGGCAAGTCAGTGAAGAACAAATGCAAATATCTGTCACCAAGGTTAGTAACCTTGGTTACCAGGTGCACGGTGTTTCCTCCGACACATTGGTGCGGCTGGCTTCCGGATTGGATGTGCGCTGTGTTAAGAAGCAGTGCGGCTTGGTTGGGTTGTGTATCGGAGGATGCATAACTTTCAACCTTCGTCTCTCCCGAGCCCGTACGGGAGTTGTAGCGATGAGACAAGATAGTAGCTACTAAAAACAATTGGATACCACAAAATTTGGGAGAAAAAGGGGTAAAATTTAAAAAGGGGGAAATGAGCAAGCTGGAACATGGCCTGTGGGTGTCCTAGAGCAAAACAACTGACATACATGTTCCTGAGAGTCTCACCTTTGCACAGAGGGGTTACTGTGTAGCCCAAACGGTTCGGATGCTACAGACAGAAGTTGGCAGTTCGGCAGTACAGACTTCCCAACAAGTCTCCTGACACTTGTGGAGGTAGTAGAGCAAAACGGAGATAATAGTAATAATAGTTTGCAAGCCAAACCGTTCAGACGCTACAGACGATTTTGTGAGAAGACTGATTTTCGGGATGTCTCATGGTCTGACAAACATCGCTGTAGCTCTGTCACCGTTACGGAAGTGCGACATAGGCTGTATTAGGATGTATTAAGACACATCCAATGCAAAACAAACTGATATCAAGTTTAAAGTGACAGATTTTATGGGGATTTTTTTATTATGCTAATTAGATTTCAGAGGGGGCGCGGAAATCAACTACATTTTTTTTTTAAACCTCTAGGCTATCTTGCCTCTCTCCATTCAACTGAATATGCATAATCAATCCATCACTTCTAGTATCAGAGGTAATGCTTTACTCTTTAGAGCATTCCATGAATCATACAAGTTGTGTAAGAATGGGTGATGACTGAATAAAGTGGGTCACAGGTCAGCTTAACAGGGTTGTTATTATGACAAACTGGACCATTAGCTACGGAAATAAACACCCTCAATCTTGGCTAAATGAGATGCTGTAATCCTACCAGCCAACTACACCCACTTGATGACACGAGACAGACATCACATTTAATTTGCAGACCTTGGGTCTCATGTTATGATAACTAATGGTATTGTGAAGTATCCTCAGACATCTAAATATAAATTGCTGACTCTTCCACTGAATGAGGACGATCGCCTACAGAAATTCAAATCCACATCTCTGCGCTCTCACATCCCCAACAGGAAGACCTTTCAGGAATCCTGCATGGGTGGACGTGTAGGCTTTCCTGGGAATGACAGGGTCTGTTGGAGAGGAACCCCACCCTCGCGTTCTCCACCATGCCAAGGCTGGTGAGAGTGGGCAGCTAGCACTGAAACGGCAGCCTGCCGTGGGCACTGCCAGGCTTAATGCTGCCCTGTCGTCATCAGAGGCTTGCAGAAAAGAACACTGAGATTCACCAAAAAAAGAGGAGGGGGATCTTCGAATTTAAATCCTCTCTCAACGCCCCCACATGGTTTAGCAAAGCGTAAAAAATCATTCACACAGAGTGAGACAGAAAGAGAGAGAAAAAGATATTGAGAGAAATAGAGAGGAAACAGCTATTAGCAGCAGTAAGCAAGCTCAAGAGATCATAGTGAGGCAGTTCTAATCGCAGTAATGGTTTAAGCCCTCATACCCTCCACCAGATGTGGAAAAAAACATCTCCACAAAAACCAAAATCCCCATGCCTAAGACTGTGCCCTGTGGCTCTGGGCCCTTCTCAAAAACCAAACTCCACAACTGACTTACATTTTAGAATACCAAGGAAGTGAAGAGTACTCCAGAGGCCAGATTTGCTTAAACAAAGCTGAAAACATTGATTTACAATCTTACAGATACTGTAAGTTGATGCACAACTGATACCTTAATGCAAAGCTCACAAGTTCAAGTAGTGTAGCTGCACAACAGACAACACACAGCCTAAACACTTCTTGTTGATGGATGGACCTTGGGTAGGTGGTAGGTTGATGGTAGGTGAGCCAACACATTTTTTCACTTTTTTTCACTTGAAATGTGATTTGCCTTGGTAGTGAAAAGTATGCAAATATTTACCATTATGGATGGTGAATGCCATCCACATAAATAACACTAAATGCAAAACACTTCTACATATTCTTGTGTGTGTTCAATGGCCCATGTTGTTATACAGACTATTCATGGCAGCATTCTGTGGAATAGATTTCAGCACACTATTCCCAAGGGGACCCTCTGTGATCCTAATACATTTCCCACGGGTTATCATTAAATGATAAACAACTTCAACAACTCCCAAGGAGTTTGTCCATAGCCCACTCTTGACCCTCATTAACACTTCATGACATCAAAAAAGTGAAATATAAAGGAATGTGTAACAGCACGTAGGTTTTTAAATCTACCGCCAACTGAAACAAACTCCTAGTGCTATCAACAAGCGTTTCAACTCATCATGTTATATCATTACTACTTCACATCCACATAATAGATGCTTATGGTGCTTTACGGCTCAATTAGTCATTTCAAAATGCATTGCAACAACATATGTACAGCCTCTCCAAATGGGAAACTAAATTCAAGTCATGTGGTGAATCATTACTTTGTAGTGTGGACAAGGAAATCTGTTGTTTCTGTGGGCCTTTGCTTTTGTTTTTGGTAATAAAAACCTATTTAGAGGCAGTGTTTGCTGGGCTTCTGCCCATTCCGCTCCATTACAATTACTCAGCAGGCTAGCATCGGGGTAATGAAGAGGGTGTCACAGTGGGTGGACCGGACAGTGACTGACCACTGCTCTGGAGCTCTGTTCTGTTCCTCAGACACTGGCTCCTGCAGTGGGCCCTAATGGCACTGCTGGCAGCACTACAGTGGCAGCAACAGACACACTGTAGACCTACCTACCGCAGAACAAACACACGTGTACTGTACAGTAGTACACTACCTGTATGAAACCTCCTGCTCAAGCCTCAGCTAGTACTGTATGTGTTTTTAAAAGTGTCAGGGAAAAAAGGAATTACATTTCAAAGCCCAGTAAATAAAGTTTGTATTGATTTGATCTAACATGTAATCTGTTTTGCTGTCTGCCACCGATTCTGGCAATAAAAGGGAATTATGTAAGACAGTATTATAGATAATACGACCATACATCAATTGGAGTTTGGCTGACATAAGGGCAATAGATCACTGCTTAGCTCTAGAATTTATAAACTACCTCCTAAATTGAGGTGGCTTTCAATTTTAGTTTTCGATTTAAAGACAGAATTTTGTCTGAGTTGATTTGTTTTGTGTTTAGTTTGTCTAAGGGGGGCTCTAGATCTCTCAAACTGAACCACACTTGCCATTGGGCCGATTCTAAAACGAATACATTGCTCAACAGTACACTTGCAGGGTTTCACACCTGTTCAGACCATTGTTTTATATAAAGGTATGGCAGGAAATCATCTGCCATACAGTTGGCTGTGACATTAGGAGCTACTGATACACTATATTTTGTTCCCTTTCACATCATATCTTCATCTTTGGTCATAATGCTGAACGCACATGAATATGAGTAGAATAATGCATTTCAAGGGATGTGATGGTGGTGTCACCTTTTGCTAACATGATAAATGACAGTATGATTATTTCATAGTTTGCCACTATATCAAATTCTAAATAATTTAATTTCCACATTGTATCTTGAAAATCTGCATTTTTAAACTGAGTCAAATTCATACTGATAATACAGTAATACAATAATGTATGCTGTTACATACAATGGTTTACAATTTTAAAGCATATTATACCGTATCTTAGTGATTTAGTGAAGCAGACTTTATGTTCCACTGATTTTATTCCCAATAAGATAAAACATTATTCTATGATGTAATTACTGAATCATCTGCAGCTATCACAAAAAGACGAGTAATACAGTGATCATTTTCTTTGCTTATGGTACTGTAGTGAGTAGAAACAACATAACTGAAAAATGTGTTCAGTATAGTTCTACGATTTAGATTAAAATGTATTTAAAATCCTCCACATTTATTTGTCTGTATTTTAATTATGTACAGAACATGTCAAATCTCTATAAAAATGTAAGAATTAGATTTCAAATCACAATGCAGTTCTGGCTAAGAAACATTTGGCTAAAATATAGGGTGCTTACACCACCCTCTGGTAAACAATGGTTATAACAACACTGACAACGGAGAAGGATGTGAAGGCTCAGAGAAGCACATAAACCCGAGTAAAAAATAGGTTATGGTGACAGAGGCCTAGTGTTGTGCCATTAATTGATTAGAGAGTTTGAATAATAAATTTATTGTACACACTGAAGACACACAATTGCTCATAATCACTGCATTCAATGACTTAGGCTCAAACAATGATTTTAATTGTTTTACTTAGATGTGCTTTAGTACTCTCTAGTGTTTAAATAAGTTAATTGAATGGTATTTTTGAATCAGATCCATTACAGATTCCTCGCCTTTTTAGAGCTGGCTAGACGGGTGTATCTTTGGAGCACCCTGTCCTTTGCTGATCTTCTCTCAGATTTGATGATCCCCAGGGAATATCAGGCACTTGTTGATGTCCAGTTCTGGATCAGTCAACTCTACCCTCCCAATTAAAAAAATAAGTTGGTTACTTACATCTCCCAATCTCACCCCTGATTAAGAAGACAGTTGTGCAGGATTATATAAAAACAAATGTTTTTGTAAAGGGCAAAGCATTCTGAGTTGAGATATTCCCCCAAAATATACAGTATTTACATCAGGGGTGTCAAACTGACTTCGTCCCGGGGCCGCATTCGGTCTTCAAAGAGGTCCGGAGCCAAACTGAAAATGTGTCAAAATTGGCCAATTATTCTATCCATTGTTTTTAGAAAGTGTATAAATGTAGGTCCATTATCATTTCTACATGGTTGTGATTGGATTATGGTCATGTTAAAGTATATTTGGAAGGTTGAGGTGATTTTCACATGGAGTGGAGAAATAACAACAAGTAGGGCACTGACATTATCCACTGGATAATTTGTAATGTTTAACTTTTTTTGTTGGTCTGTATTAAAATAAAATATACTCTATATATACAAAAGTATGTGGACACCCCTTCAAATGAGTGGATTCGGCTATATTTCAGCCACACTCATTGCTGACAGGTGTTTAAAATTGAGCACACAGCCATGCAATCTTCATAGACAAACATTGGCAGTAGAATGGCCCGCACTGAAGAGCTCATTGACTTTCAACGTGGCACCCTCATAGGATGCCACTTTTCCAACAAGTCAGTTCATCTCAGTTCTGCCCTGCTAGAGCTGCCTCGGTCAACTGTAAGTGCTGTTATGTTGAATTGGAAATGTCTAGGAGCAACAACGGCTCAGCCGTGAAGTGGTAGAACACACAAGCTCATAGAATGGGACCGGCAAGTGCTGAAGCGGGTACCACGTAAAAATTGTCTTTCCTTAGTTGCAACACTCACTACCAAGTTCCAAACTGCCTCTGGAAGCAACGTCAGCACAATAACTGTTAGTCGAGAGATTCATGAAATTAGTTTCCATGGCCGAGAAGGAGCACACAAGCACACAATGCCAAGCGTCGGCTGGAGTGGTTTAAAGCTTACAGAAAATGAACTTTAAAAACATACATTTTTCTATCTGCTGTCATGACAGAGGCCATTAAAATATTTTGCAGCGAGGTGGGGCGCCCCCGAACCAAATCTCGCTTAAGTCCCCCAAAAATGCTAGAACCGGCCCTGCCTAGATGACTGGAGAAGTCCGATCATTAATCAACACCCTGTTTGGCGATTGGACCACTTTCTATAGGATCGGAGTCATACACAAAGACATCTGTGTGCAGGCTGCTACTTTATATTTATTACATAAACACTATTTACACATTTCAAGAACACATGCTACAGAACTCAAGATCTACAGCCCCTAACAAACAATACAAACATCTGTAACTCTCCAGAACAACAAAAATAAATACTTGTTGACGAGCAAAAATGTCAGACCAGGCTATAAACACTGAGAAAAGATTCAAGTTTTGAATTCAACCATTCAATACAAGTCTTGTTTATAACTATGCAACTGATTGTGCAGCAGATTGGTGTCCTGGTCTTGCTACAAGCTCCCTTTGGTTTGTGCTTCTCTGCAGCGGTGATATAGCACCTAAACACGTGGAAAAGGGCTTTAAAAGTTCTGAGTTATAACTTTTATTTTTATCTAGTCATAATATATTTGCAATTAACACCTGAGGTTGCCTACTCATCTAAGAATATGAGCTAAGGCTCTCAGTCTACATAATGCAATGTGCATTTATGGTTTAAACGACACTGGTGTGCCTATGTCCTGCATAGTGTACAAAATCAGCCAGTATCTATGCTGAAATATGTACAGCTCGGCCACATTATAACAGTTGTAAAACAATTGGCCAGTATCTATGTTTTTGATTTATAATCCAACTTCTAATTCCCACACCAAGTCAATGCCATCCATTGCAATGATAATACTGATATTTCTCCATAGTGAAGTTAATGATCAGAAACCAAATTAGAATTGGTATTCTCTGCATTAATTTGATGGGGATGTGCTGACTTTTGTAATTGATTAATGTGTTCCCTAGAGTGGGCTTGTCATCGTGTTAGTCTATTGGTGTGGTGAAAAGTGGTTTATTACTAAACATTCCATTCAGAGCATGAAAATATTCAACCAAAACACTGTCTAAACTAACAAAAGCACAGGCTCATGATGCTTTCAAGTGTACACACATTAATGCCACACTCAGATATGTACACTTACACATAAACAAAGCCTTCAGTACCATGGTACATCGGCACATCTTTAGTACACACAAACTAGTGACCGCAGTAACAATATCTACATTCAATGTCTCTCACACACTATACATTAAGGCATGAGGTGTCTTCTTGGATGCAGTGCATTAGCAGAGGAGGGCTAATTGAGATATACTCAAATGCATTTCAACCACAGTATGTAAATGCGGATTGTCAAGTGGAATGGACAAAACTGAAAGACAAAGGTCTGAATCAAAACATAAATCTTCTAAGGGTAAATTTGATAAAATATATGATTAATACAATATTTCAAAGTGAGACAGTGGTTCATTGATGCATTTACCAATTTGACAAAACACAACAAAACCATTTTACAGACCAACAATTCCAAAACATTGAATAATTTCACTACTTGGTAAAAACAGAACATTGACGATTAAACAAGCCTACATACTCTGATGCCCAGTGCAATACAGAATGATCCAAGTGATTAGGAGTTGGGATGGTATGCCAAGTGATTAGGAGTTGGGATGGTATGCCAAGTGATTCATCCTTTTACAAGATACATGTCAAACCTGCCTTTTTCAATTAGATTATAGCAACAAATCACATATGAACTTGATCTAAAAATGTAAAGCTACTGCCTTGTGCTCCTGCACTGCCATAATCTACACCTTAAATGACAGATTACACATCTATATGAGCCTTTTACATGCAGTCTATTTGTATAATTGAGCATTTAAACAACATTCTGAGATATCATGTTAAGTAGATTCATGGCATTTAAATTACTGTAAAGCTCATTTTAGTGATGTCATAAGGGATGTAGGCTATATTTTCTAAGTGCATGAAGGAG
The DNA here is from genome assembly GCF_013265735.2 of Oncorhynchus mykiss. Taxonomy (NCBI): domain Eukaryota; kingdom Metazoa; phylum Chordata; class Actinopteri; order Salmoniformes; family Salmonidae; genus Oncorhynchus; species Oncorhynchus mykiss. The sequence goes on along the minus strand of NC_048570.1, from coordinate 27,369,711 downwards.
AACAATATCCTACAAGTAACTTACATTATCTTACAAAAAGCTATGTCTACAATCTATTATTTTATATATATATATATTTTACAAGTAAATTCTTCACAATAATGTATATTGGCTAGAAGGGTGCTCCATGTCATATTTTCCTTCTCAAGCCATAGAGCCACTTCTTTTGGTCTGAAAGCAGTTTGCCTGCATACCATACATGTAACCGGAGGTCAGCACAAGCACTGGAGAAATCTGAAAAAACTATCCATAAAACAAACAAAATCTAGTAGACTATCACACCTTACAATAAGTTGCCCAAATAGCACAAAACAACATGGATTTTCAATTTCCTTGATAAGTTAGCAGCATTCATAATTATGTGTGTGAAACAAGTCAAGTTTTGTTATTAATTCTGGTCACACCGGCATTCCATAGTAATTCCAGGGCACTGCAATGAGGACAACTTCATGTAAAGTGTTGCTAGAAATCGGTGATCCACTTTTGATATACACCTGCTGTAAATACTCACAATAATGAATGAGCAGCATGCTTTTAAATCAAAACAATACTGTGGGTTGTCGTTGATGAAATGACAACAGGGATATAAACATCCTCTTCAGTGTACACTGAGGATTGTCTTGTAGTGCTGTTATTTTTCTCATCCTATGATCATCTCTCCAAGCTCATTTGGACTGTTTGAAGCTTGTCAGACATGTGTGTCCAGTAGTGTAATGGCCTCGGTGCTCTTCTCATCAGAATGCTGATACATACAGGTGGTGCTCTCACCTCTCTTGAGAAGAGTCCAGTAGCAGGGTGTGAGGAGGAGTTTATAGATGAATGATGAGACCCAGACACAAGACAGTCTCCTGTATGTGTACGTCTGAAATGACCAATGACATGCAATCACAGGGATACCCTATAAGCATAATGTCAAACTTCTAAAAGGCAAGGTCACTGCCATTACAGACAGACAAGCCTAAGACACCACCGTCCAAGAGGGGAACTGCTGTACATGTGGATTCTCCAAGTCCAAGAGTTGGCCTATTGGTTTCTGAAATGCACCAGATCCATTGCTATAATGTGGAATGGTCCGGTTGATAGTGGCATTCACCATAAAGCTGTGGGGTCCAAGATACGTGGATAATTATATCAGACTGTCCTGATAAGGTACAATTGCCGATTTTAAGGAAAAGGAAACTTGGTAGTGCAAAGCTATTCCATTGTTGCAACACATAGTGGTGAGCTTTGTTAATGTTTGTTGGCGTTTCAAAAGCAAATGCTGAACAATACTCTGTGACTCAGGTTCTCTTGCATCTTGTCAAAAGACAAACGTGGCTGTGTAAAAGAAAGCCCTTTTCTGACATGTAGCCATACGTCACAACACAGGGGTCGTGTATACACTCACATCAATGTCAGCTGTGCAAGTTGTACAGAAAAATGCAAGATACAATAACTGTACAAAAGAGGACAGGAGTCAAATCTCCGCTGTTTTCATTTAAGTCGTAATTCTGTACAGACTTGGTGGTTTCCAGCAGGCAGATGATCGAAGGGGATGTCCTATATGACTTGAATATATTCATCTTAATGCAGACCTAATGCATTTTGTTGATATTTCTGGTTGAGTGATTATAATTGTACTGTACACATCCTGGTTTGGTAGATTGTGCAAACACTTAAGGGCAAGAAAGTGTTATCACTGAGATTTGATTTCTGTGTTACTTTGCTGGTTATTGGTCTTTGCTATGTCTGTTGCAGCTGATAAGCACTTGGTTGTCAATTCAAGTCAGTCAATGGTTATCATGAGCTTAGGATCACAGTTCTATATCTTGAAGCCAAGCCCCTTCATAACTTGCTCAGTTCTCCCCCTGGTGGTGTATGCAGGAATATCAACAACATATTGAGCAGTCACCAGCACCATCTACCTTGCCTTGTTCATAAGGTTTAAGTCACTGATCTTTAAGGTTTGAGCTTCATTGTCTTTGCATGGATATGCTAACACAAAAAGAAAGAGACTAATTACGTTCATTATCGGATTTAGCTGACCCTGCAAACCTGGGGGAGTGTAGCTTGGCTGCAGATGCAAAAAAGAAATGAGGGAGGGAGAGGTGACGGCCTGAATGAGTGGGCCTAGCGTCTGGCCAACAGTGCTGATTCTCCACTTTCCCAAGCCATCTCTACAGATCCCCACAGAGGGCCTTGCCTGTAACCTGAGTGCCAATCAGACGACAGCATTGGAACCCGAAGAGGCGGAGTTGGCAGAGGGAGAAGAGGGAAAGTTCCAGAAGAGCCACTTGCGTTTACACTGCCTCCTCTGGTACAAGTAGTCCTCCTTGTCCCGCTCCTTCCTTGCTCTCTGGTAGTGGTCATCCTCCTTCAGGAACCACACTGGTGGCCAGCGGTTCTTCTCAAAGTAGTCCTGGTTGTCTGCAAGAGGCATGGCTCAACAGCTTTAGCAACATCAAATGCAGACAAATGCTTCATATAATGATAACTTCTCTATAAATCCTGCATTGATGTAAAGGGGAGATTCAAATGAGTCGTAGTTTCACGCACATACAGGTCTCTTTAGTTAGTATTTCACTTGCATTACCTGTAGACGTGGCCTTCATGTCTCGAGGAAACTTGCGGCACACACTATTATAGTTGGTGCAGATGTGGTGAAGGCACCAGCCAGTTAGCTGTTGGGCACAATGGAACTGCCAGAGAGACACAAGATATTATAGAAGACCTTATTCCACACACGCTAACTTTTTACATTTAAAAGTGTAACACTTGTTAAAGAAATTAGCATTAGAAATAGAAACAGTTGTGAGATTGGAGAAAAACAGTATAAAGAATAAATACACTCGTGGAATTGCAATAGGAACAAGGCCTCCATCTTACCTGAGCCATCTCCAGGTATAACAGCACATCTCCGTCAATATCAGCCCCCATCATAGCAGCCTCCATCAGGACTGTCACTGTGTAGAGTTCTAAAACAGAGGCATGACATGCAGGGTATCCCAAGAACAACAGAATAATAATCATTTGCAGTAATTATGATAATTGTATTGTCAAGTTTTCTGATGATACCACCATTCTTGGTCTGATGTATAAACATGCTGATACTACGGTGTACAGGTCAGAAATTCAAAGGTTTGTAAAGTGGTGTGATGAGCACCAGCTCATCCTTAATGTAAAGAAAACAGAGAAGATAGTGTTTGAACCCAAATCTGTTGGTGACCATGTGCCTGTGGTTGTCCACAATGTCAACATAGCACAGCTTAGTTTGTACAGGTACCTGGATGTATATATGGACAATGTGCTGAGCTGGAAGGTCCAAGTAAAGAGTGTCTGCTCCAGAGTCCAACAACACCTCTACTTCCTATGGCTTTTAGGAGTTGTCCTGAAAATAATTATCCTGATCTACCATGCGGTCATATAGATATTCAACTGAAATCTCAAATTGCCCACCTCATACAAACTGCCATGAAGGTCATGGGTGTGAGGCAGCATCATTTCTGATCCCTCCCATGTACTTCACGCTGAGTATCAACTCCTCCCTTCAGGCAGACGCTATAGGGTCCCTACTTGTAAGCTGAACAGATATAAGCACTCCTTCCTTCCCATGTCCATCAAATACCTAAACAGCAATACTGTAAGTCAACCTGAGCTATGATAGTACACCACTGACAGAATATAAGGGAATGTGCAACATATGATGTATTTGGCTATATAAGAAGTGTACAACATGTATAATAAGAGTAACATGTAGTGTATATTTTATGTTGAGTGTGTAATGTAAGGGCCCCTATTTTGTTTACAGCAGTAATGTGTCTAAGACAATATTTCCTTCTGGGACATTGAAGATCATCCTATCCTATAAAACCCAGTATGTCACTGTGCACATTGCCAAATCTAACTTGCAACAGAATTATTAAAGTAACAGAAACAACTCTCTCAACACACACATTAGCCTAATTGACACTATGAAGATAAGGAAAAAGAGGGGGAAGTGTGTGTTAAACTATAACTGTGCATGTCTAGTGTTGCACAGATGTGGCTTTGTGTATGACGGTGTGCTCAAAAACAAGTAGATACCTGTTAGTGCAACTAGGTGTGGGAGGCAAAGACGGTTGGCAAGAACAATGAGCTCCATGGCATCCAGGTCAGTGCGGGAACAGAAGCGCCCAGTGTACAGGTACTCCAGCACAGCCCTCATACAGCTGCGAGTAGTGTTAGGAAACAGCACCTGAGACAAAAGGCACAGATCAACATCATTCTTCCTGTTCCTATTCACTAGTGTATTCTACTGTGATCTTGTGTGTTTGGTTATTTAGGTTAGTTATTCAGGCTGGTTATTCAGGCTGGTTATTCAGATGACTTGCAGGAGGTCTTGTTATTGTGCACAAAAATGTAATATAGTGGCACGCTCTCTAACTCCAGTGAGAGGGTGTAAAGAATTGACTTACTTCTTTGGTGCAGCTCTCCACAAAGGGCCCCCCAAACATAGCTGCCATCCAGTCACAGCTGGAGATGAGCAGGGGCTTATGGGCCATGATCGTTCCATCATCCAGCTTGAACACTACATCTGGAACACAAAGAGAAATCATACTGCATCCAAGGAGAAACACAGAGTGTACAAAATCCCTCAGTATTATGGTGTGCGCTCACCAGAAAAGGTGCCCTTGGCCAGGCACTCTTTGACTCTGTTTGTGCGCCGTACATGAAAGGCTTTGGTGATTTCCTGGTTCATGAAGGACTCGTTGTTAAGGATATTGGCCACCATCATGCGCAGGTCAAAGACCTCCAGCAGCTCAGCAATGTGTGCGATGTGCATTAGCTCCTTCTCGTGCTCGTCCAGCTGACCAGTGTACAGGTAGCGCAGCACAGCGCGGAAGGGCCCCAGCTGCATGGACTGGTCCATGTGCACCACGGTCATAGGCCTGGGGCTGTAGGTCACTGGGTCATCCACCAGCTCCTCCTGGATGCTGACAAAAGCCCTGCTCCAGGTAGACAGCAGTCTGCCCCTCCGGCCCCCTTCAGAGTCCCTCAGGGTGCCGTCACTGGTGCAGGCCCGCAGGTTGGCCCTGTCACCTTCGTCAGGGCTCTCACATACATCGAAGCTGGCAGCACGCATCAGCATCTCACGGCCAGACAGAGCGGTGGCGCGAGGGGGCCGCTCGGTCTCCTCAGACCGGGCGTCCAGGACGAAGAGGTCATAGAACTTGGAGGAGGACGTGGCCAAGTAGATCTTGTGGGCGAAGATTCTCTGCTTCTCCTGTAGAACCAGGATGACATCGGAACACAGGGGGTCCTCTAGAAGACGGCCAGGATGCTCCTCAGTGGTGGTGGGGGGAGGTGGCACAGTGATGATGGGTGGTGGGGGTTTGGGAGGCAGGAAGGGGGCCTGGAGGAGGGACCGCTGCACGTTGCGCAGGTGTGACTTCCAGAACTGCAGGTGACGTCGTGAGATTAGGGCGGCCCGGATGGCGTTATCAAATACGTCCTTTACTCCAAACTGAGCAACAACGCTGGTCTCATAGTACGGCACTCCCAGCTCTTTGGCCACCTCACGGCCCCTCTCTGGAGGCAGAATCTCATTGTATTTAATAGGTCTGGAAGATATGACCATAAACAAGGCCAAAAAGAGGCCAAAGGTTAAGTGAGTTTACAGACTAAATTAACATGATTCAGAGCAGCATGAGGATGAATAACATTGTATATTGTTTACAAATCTTAGTACAAAGTGGTACCTACATTTCTAATGATGACACAGTGAATCTATCAATCACAAGCTATCAACTTTAACTTGAGATGAAAAGCACTGTTTTAGATTGAAAGCACTCGACTTAGGAGTTGTAGGGCACCTTGCTAGTGGCCGTCGTGCCCTGTTGACTGCCTCCAGGTCAGCGTAGCGCAGGTCCAGCTGGCAGCCCACCAGGATGACTGGAGCCCGGGGGCAGAAGTGTTTGATCTCAGGGTACCACATGGTCTTCACATGGTACAAGGAGTTGGGGTTGGCGATGGAGAAACACAGAACCACCACATCCGACCTGCAATGACGAGTGGGGTTATGGAAGGGACAGACAGGAAAGGTCCACTTACTTTACTCTGCACCAGTACCATGACTTGCTTGAGTAAACAAGGTCAGCTGATCTCACCTTCCATACGCAAAGCGTCGGTCCTTGTGATGGTCCCCGAACGTGTCCCAGAGCCGCAGCGACACACTGACGTCATCCACCACATCCCTAGATCGCTCCAGAACCTGACCAGAGAGACATCTATCATATGCATGGATATTACCAACAACTGCAGAGTGTGAAACTAACACCTGCCCACCAGCCTAATGTGCTAAGCCCAAGATATACATTGTGTCTTGCAGGTTTGTTAATGTGCAACAACGGTTTACCCAACTGTAGCACTTAAAACAGAGGATTTCAGTATTGTTTTCCTTCACCGTCAAGTTGCTGGTGGACCAAACAGTTCATTTCAAACCCCATGCAGTCCATTACAAAAAACATAGCCTCAATAGAGAAAACCGACAAACAAATAAAGCTTTTCATTAATTAACAGTCAAAACCAGAGAACTCCACCACTCACCTCCTGGCAAACTCTGTACTGGTCTATGGCCCAGACAGTGGGTACATGTGTAGCAAGCAATTGGTACTGAGTGAGTGTGGCATTACAGGCCCGGGCACAGATAAGGCGGGTCTTCCCAACAGCGTTGTCCCCTACCACCACACACTTGATAGTCTCAACATTTGGCCTCTCATAGTCCATGTCAGAATCCATCAACTGGGGCCTGTCAGGGCAGAGGAAAGCAGAGTTGGATAATATTCCAAAGGGATAATCAACTGGAGATATCAAATATCACAGAGGTACTGAGGAGCTTGTTAAAAACATTTCACCTCATTAAAACCCCTCTGACCCCATCAGGTATCAATACTGCAATCAAATCACATTTTATTTGGCACATACTTCGTAAACAACAGGTGTAGACTAACAGTGAGATGCTTACTTACGGGCCCTTCCCAACAATGCAGAGAGAAAGAAAATAGAGAAATAACAGAACACGTAATAAAGCACATAATAATAGATACACAATGATACACGGGGTACCAGTACCGAGTTGATGTGCAGGGGTACGAGGTAATTGAGGTAGATATGTACATATACAGTGCCTTGCGAAAGTATTCGGCCCCCTTGAACTTTGCGACCTTTTGCCACATTTCAGGCTTCAAACATAAAGATATAAAACTGTATTTTTTTGTGAAGAATCAAGAACAAGTGGGACACAATCATGAAGTGGAACGACATTTATTGGATATTTCAAACTTTTTTAACAAATCAAAAACGGAAAAATTGGGCGTGCAAAATTATTCAGCCCCCTTAAGTTAATACTTTGTAGCGCCACCTTTTGCTGCGATTACAGCTGTAAGTCGCTTGGGGTATGTCTCTATCAGTTTTGCACATCGAGAGACTGACATTTTTTCCCATTCCTCCTTGCAAAACAGCTCGAGCTCAGTGAGGTTGGATGGAGAGCATTTGTGAACAGCAGTTTTCAGATCTTTCCACAGATTCTCGATTGGATTCAGGTCTGGACTTTGACTTGGCCATTCTAACACCTGGATATGTTTATTTTTGAACCATTCCATTGTAGATTTTGCTCTATGTTTTGGATCATTGTCTTGTTGGAAGACAAATCTCCGTCCCAGTCTCAGGTCTTTTGCAGACTCCATCAGGTTTTCTTCCAGAATGGTCCTGTATTTGGCTCCATCCATCTTCCCATCAATTTTAACCATCTTCCCTGTCCCTGCTGAAGAAAAGCAGGCCCAAACCATGATGCTGCCACCACCATGTTTGACAGTGGGGATGGTGTGTTCAGGGTGATGAGCTGTGTTGCTTTTACGCCAAACATAACGTTTTGCATTGTTGCCAAAAAGTTAAATTTTGGTTTCATCTGACCAGAGCACCTTCTTCCACATGTTTGGTGTGTCTCCCAGGTGGCTTGTGGCAAACTTTAAACAACACTTTTTATGGATATCTTTAAGAAATGGCTTTCTTCTTGCCACTCTTCCATAAAGGCCAGATTTGTGCAATATACGACTGATTGTTGTCCTATGGACAGAGTCTCCCACCTCAGCTGTAGATCTCTGCAGTTCATCCAGAGTGATCATGGGCCTCTTGGCTGCATCTCCGATCAGTCTTCTCCTTGTATGAGCTGAAAGTTTAGAGGGACGGCCAGGTCTTGGTAGATTTGCAGTGGTCTGATACTCCTTCCATTTCAATATTATCGTTGTACAGTGCTCCTTGGGATGTTTAAAGCTTGGGAAATATTTTTGTATCCAAATCCGTCTTTAAACTTCTTCACAACAGTATCTCGGACCTGCCTGGTGTGTTCCTTGTTCTTCATGATGCTCTCTGCGCTTTTAACGGACCTCTTAGACTATCACAGTGCAGGTGCATTTATACGGAGACTTGATTACACACAGGTGGATTCTATTTATCATCATTAGTCATTTAGGTCAACATTGGATCATTCAGAGATCCTCACTGAACTTCTGGAGAGAGTTTGCTGCACTGAAAGTGAAGGGGCTGAATAATTTTGCACGCCCAATTTTTCAGTTTTTGATTTGTTAAAAAAGTTTAAAATATCCAATAAATGTCGTTCCACTTCATGATTGTGTCCCACTTGTTGTTGATTCTTCACAAAAAAATACAGTTTTATATCTTTATGTTTGAAGCCTGAAATGTGGCAAAAGGTCGCAAAGTTCAAGGGGGCCGAATACTTTCGCAAGGCACTGTAACTAGGAATATAGTGACAGATAATAAACAGTAGCAGCAACGTATCTGATGAGTCAAAAAAGTTAGTGCAGATACTATTTAGAAGTCTATTTAACAGTCTATTTAGCAGTCTCATGGCTTGGGGCTAGAAGATGTTCAATGTCCTGTTGGTTCTAGACTTGGTGTATCAGTACCGCTCGCCATTCGGTAGCAGAGAAAACAGTCTATGACTTGGGTGGCTGTAGTCTTTGAACATTTTTATGGCCTTCCTCTGACACCGTCTGGTATAGAGGTCCTGGATGGCAGGGAGCTCGGCCCCAGTGATGTGGCTGGCTGGCTGAGTGCCTGTGCCAATTCGGAAGGTCCCTGACGTTCCTTACTCTTTCATTTCAAGGGACACGCTGGGGATTTCAGAGTTCTGGAAGTGAATTAGGATGTGTTCCTAAAAATAAGCACAGACTCTGCTAACTTAATTTGTCTAGCATCTGGGTTATACTCAGGTAGTATCTGTGTCTTGTCATTTTGTGTTTCCCTTTGTTTTATGCAGACTTACATACTAAGTTATACTGAAAGGAGAGGACATTCCATTTCCCAGAACAATGTGTTATAGGATCACAATCTCTCTCCAACATAAGCCACTTTCAACATAACAAAATATAACATGATTCACATTGTTACCCCATGAGATACATCTTTGATCAAATTAAACAGACCACAGGGAGTCCCATTATGCAAGGATGCAGCTGAAATCACAGTTCTCTATAAAGCACTTGCAACCAAAACACATTTTTCAATAAATTCAGCCATGGTCTTACCAATAATACTCACACTGACATCTGTCTCTTGATGAATTTATACATTCAATCATCTAAGCATTATTTGATCACAACCCCTCCTTGGCAATCTTAGCAAGCCCCCCCCCCCCCCCCCCAAAAAAAATTTCTAACCATAGATCAGTCTAGGATCCAAGAAAATTGTGGTGAACATAATTAGTTGACAGACAGACAGACACCTATCCACGTCTAGAAAAATAGTGGTTGCTGATCTCGTTATCCAGTTTCCAAGGGAACCAGATTTGCTTCTTGCTTCTGTGTCATACCTTACCCTACTGTAACAGGTGTATGGCAACTGAATGACCTTTACAAAGTACACTGACAGCCACTCGCAAAAACATAAACAATGTGGCCAGACATGAGCCAGACTGGACCACGAGGATAAATGTAATAGCATATCTGGCCAGCTACTACACCGCCGTAGCTTAACTCGTTAATAAAATGTCCATTCCCAATACCCAGACAACCTCCGCAACTATGAGTTGCAACAATGTCACCGTCTTTGACAATGAGGGCGCGAAACATGATGACATTGTGTTTCGACGAAATTCGAGTGTCCACTCTGCATGGCTGTACCGTTGGCTGGTTATGCTTGGTCTCTGTGGGTTCCAATATAGGGCAATTAGACCTGCAATGTAGTTAGTAGGCTATCTGCAGCACGCCAATTCATTAAAAATAGCTTCAATATTATGTTCGTGAATGGAAGAAGGCTGCGAACTTGGACGGCGGCAGAAGCTGAATTCTGTGGTGGATTGCCAACCTACTCCTCAATGCCATTTTCTCTCGTTGGTAATGTTGACTATTTGGCAACAGTCTGCGCTTAAAACTTCTTAAGGATAGGGGGCAGCATTTTCACTTTTGGATAAATAGCGTGCACAATTTTAATTTCCTGCTACTCATGCCAGGAATATATTATATGCATATGATTAGTAGGTGTGGATAGAAAACACTCTGAAGTTTCTAAAACTGGTTCAATCATGTCTGTGACTATAACAGAACTTATGTAGCAGGCAAAACCCTGAGGAAAAACTTTTCAGAATTGTATTTTTTATTTTGCCTCTGACCGTTCCCTCAGTTGTCTTTGCCAAGGGATATTTGATAGCGACCATTTTACAGTTCCTACGACTTCCACAGGATGTCACGAGTCTTTGGAATTGGGTTGAAGTTAATCATTGGTGCAACGAAGAAGAGGCACATCCTGGAACAACGTTACACTGTTGAGAGTTACGCAAGAGGAAAAAAGGTGCATGGTTTGTTTACTTGCTCTATTGAATACAGATTGCCCCGTCTACAATTTGATCGATTATTAACGTTTAAAAATACCTAAAGTTTTATTACAAAAGTAGTTTGAAATATTTTGGCAAAGTTGATAGGCAACTTTTGAAATGTTTTGTAGTGACGTTGTGTTTTGACAAGCTGTTTTTTTCCGGATCAAACCTGCGGAATTAATCGGAAAAAAGGACCAATTGTGATGTTTATGGGACATATTGGAGTGCCAACAAAGAAGCTCTTCAAAGGTAATGCATTACGCTTTTTCTTTTGTTTACAACTGGTTCAGATGGGTGCATGCTATCAGATAAACCAATCAGAATTTGGGTTTATTACTTTTTATGGAAAAGTTTGATCTTACTGATATATGGAGAGAGAGGTTTCCGGCCAAAAGATCATTCACTTGGAGTAACAAAACAGGCTCCAGACAATCCAGAATAGATTTTTAGCTTATATCGAAATGTATTGATAGTGAGTGTGTTACTACAAATATTTGTACTACTCCCCTCACAGACCATAGGGCTATTTACATTGATATCAAAATATTTACCCCTGATACGAACCTTGGTAGAGCATCCAAGGTTGGTAGAGCATGATATAGTTACATTTGAGGTTAAAGATCTGCTCTCACACTTTTGGGAAAGGGCTTGTGAAGAAAAATCTTATTGCAAGAACTGGGAGCTCTTTAAATTTGAGGTGTCCAAATATCTTAGAAAATATGGTAGTAATCTTGCTAAGACCAGAAGAGCTGAGGAGGAAAAGGTGATCATTAAGATAACTTCCCTTTCTCAGAGGTCCCCAGCCGACCTCTTGGGGGAGGAGAAGATGGAACTTAATTGAGTTACAAAATAAACTGGATAATATATATAAATGAAAAGCAGAAGGAGCCTTTATTAGATCTAGGAAAAAATGGATTGAAGGAGGGAGAACAGAATTCATCCTATTTCTTTAGACTTGAGAAATTTCACTCTAAAAATAACACTATCCATAAGTTAAACATTGATGGTGTTATTACAGATGACCAAAAATTAATCGCTAAATACCGTAGCAATTTTTACAGAAAATTGTATAGCTCTACGTACTGTCAGGATCACTGAATAATGTTCACTCTATCAGTGATATAGAATCTAAACAGTGTGATGAACCCATCAAAGTTGAAGAGATTATAGAGTCTATCAAACATCTAAAGAACAATAAATCACCAGGTGTTGATGGAATTACATCAGAATTGTTCAAATTATTTTCTGAACAAGTAGCTCCCTTCCTATTTCAAGTATTTTTAGAGAGTATTAAAAACAATGTTCTCCCTCCTACAATTAGTCAGGGGTTAATAACACTGATACCTAAGCTTTAAAAATAAGTGCTGCTCATCGATAACTGCCGTCCAATTTGTCTTCTTAATAATGACTATAAGATATTAGCCTCACTACTTGCAAAAATAATTAAAGAAGTCCTGGATGCAATCATTGATGAAACACAGTCTGGCTTCACGAGGAACAGACATATTTCTAACAATGTCAGACTAGTATTAGACGTACTTGACTACTCAGACCTAATAACTGAGGATAGCTTCATATTATTTTAAGATTTTTATAAAGCATTTGACACAGTAGAGCATCAGTTTCTCTTCCACTCCCTTGAGAGACTTGATGGATTTTTTCTGTAAGGCTATTAAGACTCTCTATGCAAATGGTAACAGCACTATCACATTGAAATATGGCACCTCACCTAGATTTGAGTTAAAGAGAGGAATTAGGCAAGGTTGTCCTATCTCTCCGTACCGGTTTTTATTAATCACCCAACTTCTTGCAAATTCTTTAAATAATAGTCCTGTACAAGGTATTTCCATAGCTGGTAAAGAAATTATTATAAGCCAGCTGGCTGACGATACTACACTTTTTCTGAAAGACGCTAACCAAATTCCCATATCAATCAATGTGATACAATCCTTTTCCAAAGCGTCTGGTCTATATCTTAACATTAATAAATGTGAACTCATAGCTGTCAAAGATTGTGTGACACCTTCATATTATGGTATTCCAGTAAAAGAAGAACTTACATATTTAGGCATAACCATTACAAAGGATCAGAAGTCTAGAGGCTTACTAAATTTTAACCCTCTTATTAAAAAAACCCAGAATAAACTAAATCAATGGCTACAGAGGGACTTATCTTTAAACGGTAGAGTCCTAATAACCAAGGCTGAAGGTATCTCTAGACTAACATATGGTGCTCTATCTTTATATCTTGACCGTAAAATAAGCAAGGAGATAGACCAGATGCGTTTCAACTTTCTTTGGAGAAACCGTACCCATTACATTAGGAAAACTGTTGTAATGAACACTTATGAGAATGGTGGACTGAATTTTCTGGACTTTAAATAATACTTTTAAGATCAATTGGATAAAACAATTCCTAAGAAGACCCACTTCTATCTGGAATTTTATTCCTCATCATGTCTTCTCTACTTTTGGTGGCCTTAACTTCATGTTGTTTTGCAATTATAATATTGACAAAGTTCCAGTGAAACGTTCTGCTTTTCATCGGCAGGTTTTCTTGTCATGGTCCTTAATTTATAAACACAATTTTTCTCCACACATATATTATATATGGAATAATCGGGATATATTGTATAAAAATACCTCTCTGTTTTTAGAATATTGGTTCCGAAATAATATCCTACTGGTGAGCCAACTGGTAAATGCAGAGGGTCTTTTACTAAGTTATAAAGAATTCTTATCACTTTACAAGGTCCCTGTAACACCTAAAGATTTTGCAATTGTTTTAGATGCCATTCCCTCAGGTGTTGCTATGTTATTCAGGAACATGTCAAGACCTGACCCTCAGAGCCTACCTTCTGTTGACCCTATTGACTCATCAGTAGGAAAGATTTGTTTCTCTTTTGGTCCATTCAACAACAGAGCGATACGATCCTTGTTTCAGCAGGATGTTGTACCTTATGTCATGCCTTATTGGAATGGATTTATTGATAATATCTGTTGGAAAAAAGTTTGGATGTTGCCACACACATACCTACTTGTTAACAAAATTAAAGAAGTTTCCTTATTCCTTATTATTCATAAATATTATCCTGCCAACCACTATATGAAGAAGTTTAAGGAAAACATCAACTCAAATTGCTCCTTTTGTAATGACCACCCAGAAACAGTTTTGCATCTTTTTTGGCATTGTATGCATGTAAGAAAACTGTGGCAAGACATCAGTAGGTTTATAATTGAACACATTTATGAAGATTTTACACTATTGTGGAGAGATGTACTGTTTGGATTCTTTACATACAATAGAAATAAGCGTAATCATTTTTATGTAATTAATTTCATTATTCTTTTGGCCAAATTTCATATACACAAATGTAAATTTCCAAACAGACAACCACATTTTCGTACCCTACAAAAAGAAATTGAACTGTATTTTAAGACGGTTAAATGCTCTACTAACAGAAAAGCTGTTAGAATTGTAAGTATATGCATGTCCCTTAAGGTCCTTGTGTAATTGTAATGTGATATTGTACCCCCTAGCTCGATTGTCTATTGTTTGTAATCTATGTATGCTTGTGTTCCCTCATGTGCTTTATGTATTGATTTGTTATTAATTTTTTTTTTAAGTTACAATTTTTTTTTTTTAAAGGAAGGAATGGTTTTAAATGGATCGCCCTTACCCGGATATTCGTCACTTGTTCATCCCGCGATGATTGTGTTTTCTGCCACCGGTGGCTTGTGGGTGCTTTATATGAGCTACAGTCAATTATGGTTGTACGTATACTTACGTTAAATATATCATTATTAATATATGTCTACTGTATGATAGCTAGCAAATGAACTAGCTAAATAACGTTAACCTGCCTAGCTGGAACTTCTGAAGAAGGAACATGTTTTATTTCTACAATTTCCAAAAGCTAACCAAACAAAAACATAATTACTTTTACGAGACGTGTTTGTTCCGTCATGTGCATTAGTAGCACACTTTCTATTTGATTTACATTCGTTTTGACTCCATATATTGATGTTAAGGTTTTACTTTTTTGGCTGACTTTTCCTAACGTATGTACAATCGTCGCGAATTGAATTATGGGGATTTTCGGGCCCCAAACGGAACATAATTGTACACCCCCCCCCCCCCCCCCCCACAAACCCCCCAAAGACGGGGATTCCCGTCACCATCTTGGTGGACGAGGGTTTGTCTTTTAAGAGTTTGAACTGCAGTCTGATAAAGCCAAGCTCAAATTTCTAGCCCAATGACCAGTCAAAACCCACCCAAAAGGCCGACAACTAGCCCACTTTGTTTTTTTACAGCAAGAGAGAAGTTGCCATATCTATACAATTAACCATTTTTCCATAACGTTATCAAACCAATTATTAAGAAGGAATATTATAGTAACTTGTAACGAAGTTAGAAGCAACATTTGGGTTTCCTCAAAATAATAATTATTGTAAGTTGTTATAAAGGAATTTGAATATGTGGCAAAAAAAATAAAAAATAATAATACTTCAGCTGCAGTTCAGACCTCTGTCTAATGCCGAGGTGATGCAACCAAATCCTGTCTGTCATAGAATAGCCTATACAACATGTCTAGCACTATCTTGTGTGCAAAGAACAATTCCATAGTTGTTTCGTTATATTATGGACGTATGGATTCTCATGATGGACCCTTTTAGTTAGGCAGCTTTAGATGCAAATTAGACTGACATAACTAGTACGTTTGATATATCATAGCCTAAAAAACTCATTATTTCAGAGGATTCCATTAATTAGATAACTTAGCCATACAGACCATATGATAGCCGCTTTATAATATAACTATACTATAGGCTATATCCGCTCCAAGAACTGACCATACGTGCAGGTCAGCAAATTATAAAGGGTTTAGCTAATAACATTCACCCAGCTTGCTACAAAAGCTATTTCCATCAAGCCGAGTCACTGGTCATTCAGCGCCACCGTTACGTAACACCCAGAGGTTCCTTCCTTGTGCCATTTTGTGTTATTGAGGTGCATGCCAAAATGTTAGATTAGTATAGGCTATTATAGGTTACTAACCCAAAAGCCTATCCCGTTGCGCATTTGGCCAAAATGTCTCCTTACCTCAACATAAGGAAATGGTGCATCGGATTGACCGATGTTTGAGACTGAGAAGAAGAGGGCTCCATCCGATGCGGCTAGCACTCTACGGTAGCCTGGGCTGAACGTCATTTTCGCAGCAATGATAACTATAGGGAATTAAATATATTAAATATAGGGGATTAAATAGCGGCCACGCCGCTAAAGTCACCAGAAAAGTATACTTGGTAAAAATAATAAGGTTATCATCACCGTGTGCCTGAGGACACTTGTGGTCTACGTGAGTCCGTCTTCACCGCCAACCGCAGGCCACGCCGCGTCAAAGGACCAGCTCCAGTCACCTACGTAATTTATTATGGAAGCACGCGCACCAATAAAAAACCCATTCATTATAAAACAGCGTTCCACTGCAAATCTCCCGTAAATCCCATTCAATCCAAACGTAGGCTATTTAGCTGCTGTATCTTCTGGTTCAGATTCTACCGTAAAGACATTTAGTCTCAGCTCGGCTACTGTACAGATCATTATTACGGTTAATGTCTAAACTCCAAATATTATGTCTGAGATAAGCAATAAACTATATATATCTCTTAAAATCGTAGGCTGTTGCAAACATAATGGGATGTGATCTGAGTGGACTTTAAAGTTGCCATGACTGCCATGATGTGGCACTGTGAGTCAATATGGTCCTGGTCCTGAAATTGTAATAAGATTTTATGATCACTCAATGGGGTTGTTTTTCCCCTCTCAAGTATTCTGTTCACAAAACATAAAACATTCCAAATATAAATAAAATATTTGCATGACCATAGGTCAATTTAACCATG
Source organism: Oncorhynchus mykiss (assembly GCF_013265735.2). Taxonomy (NCBI): domain Eukaryota; kingdom Metazoa; phylum Chordata; class Actinopteri; order Salmoniformes; family Salmonidae; genus Oncorhynchus; species Oncorhynchus mykiss. The sequence continues at coordinate 27,352,955 of NC_048570.1, read as the reverse complement.
TCTCATGGATTGATCTCATTTGGCAAAGTTCTAACCTAACTCAAAGCATAGCCTTTATAAACAAGATTTTACACACATTAAAACATTTTAAACACCCACAGGCATCATAAATACTGTTTGAAAATGATTTTAAATTCCTTACCTGTTCTCTTGTGGGCTGGCCAAACACTGCACCTTAGTTTGTTTAAGAAAGAATGGTCACTCATCTTTCCACTTTCAATATTCCACCCCCCCTTTCCTTTTTTGCCCGCCCCCCCCCCCCCCCCCCCCCCCCCCCTCTCTCTCTCTCTCTCTCACACACACACAAAGTCACATGTTTTGGTATATTTTAACTTTGTTGAGAGAACAGGAAGATTAAATTACATTTTACCTTTAGAGTTGAAAGTTTCTATAAACTTACCCAGAGCAGTAATTTTCCACAGTGTTAAATGTCCTTGTGTGGAAAGAAAATCCAGAGTAGGCCTACTGGATACACCAAAATGGTATAATTGTGTAATGACAGTTAGTAATGTATTTTCTATAGATTGAAAAATTGCCCAGACACAATGTTTTTAGATAACAATAATGAGCCAGAGGCTGCATCGCACCCATATCGGTGCACACTCTCTCATCTTACAGTAAACAGCTATTGTTAACAGTAACCCCCTTTGGGAAGGACTAATTAGTTATTGACTTTCATAAACACATGTGTGTTTTTGGCTACAGTAACCCTAATCAAGACATTGCTTGAGACAATTACATTGCATATGTTAATTGACATATGTGAATAAGTACGGAAATGTGTCCACCATGTTATTCTAACCATTGTAATGTGTTATATATTCCACTAGATGAGGCTGCTGCGTTACTATTTTCTTCACTTAAACTAGAATGTGATATTGATTGAACATAACATTTCTCGCATAGACATGTTTATAGATTGATACCAGTACAGGTCAAACTAGATCACAAGGCCAAAAGCATGTCTCGACCCTAGAACTACTAACACATAATGATTTGAGACCATTGTGCAATAGTGTGACTGCAGGTAAAGAGAAAAGTTGTGTAAGCAGATTTTTGTTGACACGGTTTACAAGTGAACTCTGTGCTGGGGTCCAGACAGTTTAAGGTCTGGCTGGGCTCTAACTTTGCATACTTACCAGATCATTCAAACTGCCCTCTTTCAGCCCCCATGGCCACTACTATCACAGACTCACAGAAGCCTTTCTCTTTGGACCCCTACCATGTCTCTGAGGAATTTGGCTTCATCCTCCCTGCACCCCTGGTAGGTATTTCAATGGATACCAATTGCATTTGTAATTGGTGTCAGTCAATAGTTGGTATTTGCTGAATTTCATTAGGTCTGCTGCTCCTGCTTATAGTCATTTGTTTTTGTTTGTTGATTGAAAGTAAGTGTAAAGTAAGTAGCATTGATTAATTTTGATATGTGTTTGGCAGGTTATAACTTTCTTAGCCTCACACATTCATTTTCCTGAGACCCCAAATCAAGCTGTGTTTTTTTTGTGTAGGTAGTTTGGTATTGCTATTTTTTGTCTCTCCAACCCTGTTCCTGGAGAGCTATCCATCTGTAGGTTTTTCACTACAACTCCAGTTGTTACTAATCTGATTCTGCATATCAACCAGCTACTGTAATCATTAGAATCAGCTGGCTAGATTAGGGTTGGAGTGAAAACCTACAGGACTGTAGCTCTCCAGGAACAGGGTTGGAGAGCCCTGCTCTAGACTGCATTGGCGTTTGAATTTGGAGTGCAGATGAGAGCATTCCAATCCAGGACAATACCTTGACACTTTTCAATATGACTCAATACCCTAAAGACAGAGTTGCCGCCATACTACCAGCCCTGGATGGACATTGCCCAGCATGTTACAGAGCTCATTTACTCTCACATGCTGCGCTCCCACATTCTCAAGGTAAAGCTGTCTATACTGTAAAACTCAGCTGATCAGTAAGTAACAAGGGGTGAAATAGGGGGGATGGAATTCTACCACCTGGTTTGGAAGACATTAAACAGGGGAAATTAAATAGATTTATAAGTTCAACAGCTTTTGGTGACAGTTCCACACTGTTAATAACAATGTGTGACTTCATGTGTGAAGAGATGATGACAAAAGATACATCTGGTTTGATGATGAAGATCATTCATTTCATTGATTCATCACATAGCCTGAAGCATTCAAATATCTAACAAAGTAAATGGGTAATGTGTAATATTCCAAGCATAGTGTATTTATAATGACTAACATTTGTACGTGATAGACTGTAGTGTCAGCTCCATTTTTATACTTACTCCCTCAGATGCCCCTGCTGAACACCCAACTCCTGGAGAGCCACAGAGAGCTGCGTCTGGCCCACTTGGCCCTGAGTGTGATGACCATGGGTTACGTGTGGCAGGAGGGGGAGGATGACACAGTCAAGGTTTTTCACCAACCCTTCTTATTAGGAATATTCTGGACCTGGAGTGGGAAGAGAGACACATGTAACCGTTAGATTATTTTCTTCTAAAATCACAGCAGGTGAAAAAATTGCTGATCACATTTTCTAACTATAAATCAAAGGTCAAAATATCCAGCCACTTTGGCACCTTCAGGTTTGAGGTCAAATAAAAATAAATGTTTCTAGGTCACATGCACCAAATATAACAGGTGTAGACTTTACAGTGAAATGCTTACTCAAGAGCCCATTCCCAACAGTGCAGAGTTAAAAAGTAAGACAAATATTTGCTAAATAAAAAAGGAAATAGTAACACAATACATAACAATATCGAGGCTATATACAAGGAGTGCCAGTACCAAGTAAATGTGCAGGGGAATGAGGTAGTTGATGTAATGCAGTATGTACATGTGGGTAGGGTCATAGTGACTAGGCAATCAGGACATACAGTATATTCTGAAAGTATTCAGACCCCTTTCCTTCTTACACTTTTTGCTACGTTGCAGCCTTATTCTAAAATTGATTACATGAAAAAAATATTCTCAATCTACACACAATACCACATAATGACAAAGCGAAAACAGGTTTTTAGAAACTTTTGCAAATGTATTAAAAATAAAAAACAGAAATACCTATTTACATAAATATTCAGACCCTTTGCTATGAGACTTGAAATTGAGCTCAGGTGCATCCTGTTTCCATTGATCATCCTTGAGATGTTTCTACAACTTGATTGTAGTTCACTGGTGGTAAATTCAATTGATTGGACAAGATTTGGAAAGGCACACACCTGTTTATATAAGGTCCCACAGTTGACAGCGCATGTCAGAGAAAACACCAAGCCATGAGGTTGAAGGAATTGTCTTTAGAGCTCCGAGACAGGATTGTGTTGAGGCACAGATCTGGGGAAGGATACCAAAACATTTATGCAGCATTGAAGGTCCCCAAGAACACAGTGGCCTCCATCATTCTTAAATGGAAGAAGTTTGGAACCACAAAGACTCTTCCCAGAGCTGGCTGCCGGGCCAAACTGAGCAATCAGGGGAGAAGGGCCTTTGGTCAGGAAGGTGACCAAAAACCCAAATGGTCACTCTGACAGAGCTCCAGAGTTCCACTGTGGAGATGGGAGAACCTTCCAGAAGGACAACCATCTCATGCAACAGTCCACCAATCGGGCCTTTATGGTAGATTGGCCAGATGGACGCCACTCCTCAGTAAAAGGCACCTGACAGCCCACTTGGAGTTGGCCAAAAGGCACCTAAAGGACTCTGACCATGAGAAACAAGATTCTCTGGTCTGATCAAACCAAAATTGAACTCTTTGACCTGAATGCCAAGGGGCACATCTGGAGGAAACCTGGCACCATCCCTACGGTGAAGCATGAAGGTGGTAGCATCATGCTGTGGGGATGTTTTTCAGCGGCAGGGACTGTGAGACTAGTCAGGCTCGAATGAAAGATGAACGGAGCAAAGTACAGAGAGAGCCTTGATGAAAACCTGATCCAGAGTGCTCAGCACCTCAGACTGGGGCAAAGGTTTACCTTCCAACAGGACAATGACCCTAAGCACACAGCCAAGACAACGAAGGAGTCTCTGAATGTCATTGAGTGACCCAGCCAGATCCCGGACTTGAATCCTATCAAACATCTCTGGACAGACCTGTAAATAGCTGTGGAGCGACGCTCCCCATCCAACCTGACAGAGCTTGATAGCATCTGCAGAGAATAATGGGAGAAACTCCCCAAATACAGATGTGCCAAGCTTGTAGCGTCATACCCAAGAAGACTCGAGGCTGTAATCACTGCCAAATGTGGTTGAACAAAGTGATGAGGAAAGGGTCTGAATATTTATGTAAATGTGATATTTCCATTCTTTTTTCAAATATACATTTGCAAAAATTTCTAAAAAGAGTTTTTGCTTTTTCATTATGGTGTACAATTGAATCAATTTCAGAATAAGGCTGTAAAGTAACAAAATGTGGAAAAAGTAAAGGGGTCTGAATACTTTCTGAATACTTTCTGAATGCACTGTATAATATACAGTAGCAGCAGCATATGTGAAATGTGAAAGTGTGTCTACACTTTCTAGTGTGTGTGTGTGTTTGTGTGTGTGTGTGTGTGGCATCAATATGCATGCGTTTGTGTGTGTGTTTTATGTGTGTGAGCTTATGTAGTGTGTGTGTGAGTTGGAGTGTCAGTGTAGTATGTGTGAGGGTGTTGGTAGAGTCTAGTGAATGTGTATGTGTGTGTGTGTTGTATGTGTGAGTGTGTGGGTATTCTAGTGAGTGCGTATGTGTGTGTGTGTGTGTGTGTGTGTGTGAGAGAGAGTGTGTGGGCAGAGTCTAATGAGTGTGTGTATAGTGTGTGTGAGTGTGTGGGTGGAGTCTAGTTAGTGTGTGTGTGTGTGTGTGTGTGTGTGTGTGTGTGTGTGTGTGTGTGTGTGTGTGTGTGTGTGTGTGTGTGTGTGTGTGTGTGTGTGTGTGTGAGAGAGAGAGAGAGTGTGTGGGCAGAGTCTAGTGAGTGTGTGTGCGAGTGTGTGGGCAGAGTCTAGTGAGTGTGTGTGTATAGTGTGTGTGAGTGTGTGGGTGGAGTCTAGTGAGAATGTTTTGTGTGTGTGTGAGCGTACGTATTGTGTGTGAGTGTCTTGGTAGAGTCTAGTGAGTGTGTATGTGTGTAGTGTGTGGGTAGAGTCTAGTGAGTGTGTGTGTATAGGGTGTGTGTAGTGTGTGGGTAGAGTCTAGTGAGTGTGCATAGAGCATGTGCAAGGAAGGCAGTGCAAACGGTAAAGGAATAAATAACAAAGGGAGTCAATGTAAATAGTCTGGGTAGACACTGGGCGTAGAAGCTGTTCAGGTGCCATTTGGTTACAGACTTGGCACTCCGGTACCGCCTGGTACAGAGGTCCTGGATAGCAGGGAGTTTGGCCCCAGTGATGTACTGGGCCGTACGCACTACCCTCTGTAGCGCCTTGCGGTCAGATGCCAAGCAGTTGCCATACAAAGGGGTGATGCAGCCAGTCGAGATGCTCTCAATGGTGCAGCTGTAGAACATTTTGAGGATCTGAGGAACAATGCCAAGTCTTTTCAGTCTCCTGAGGGGGGAAGAGGCGTTGTCATACCCTCTTCACGACTGTGTTGGTGTACACTGCCAGGTCTCTGACCTCCTCCCTATAGGCTGTCTCATTGTCGTCAGTGATCAGGCCAACAAAATCAAATCAAATCAAATTGTATTTGTCACAAGCGCTGAATACAACAGGTGTAGACTTTACAGTGAAATGTTTACTTATAAGCCCTTAACCAACAATGCAGTTTTAAGTAAATACCCTCCCCCCCAATAAAAAGTAAGAGATAAGAATAACAAATAATTAAAGTGCGGCAGTAAATAACAATAGCAGGGCTAAATACAGGGAGTACCGGTACAGAGTCAATGTGCGGGGGCACCGGTGTTGAGGTAATATGTACATGTAGGTAAAGTTATTTAAGTGACTATGCATAGATAATAACAGAGAGTAGCAGCAGTGTAGAAGGGGGGCAATGCAAATAGTCTGGGTAGCCATTTGATTAGATGTTCAGGAGTCTTATGGCTTGGGGGTAGAAGATGTTTAGAAGCCTCTTGGACCTAGTCTTGGCACTCCGGTACCGCTTGCCGTGCGGTAGCAGAGAGAACAGTCTATGACAAGGGTGGCTGGAGTCTTTCACAATTTTTAGGGCCTCCCTCTGACACCGCCTGGTATAGAGGTCCTGGATGGCAGGAAGCTTGGCCCCGGTGATGTACTGGGCTGTACGCACTACCCTCTGTAGTGCTTTGTGGTCGGATGTCAAGCAGTTGCCATACCAGGCAGTGATGCAACCCATCAGGATGCTCTCAATTGTGCAGCTGTAAAACCTTTTGAGTATCTGAAGACCCATTCCAAATCTTTTCAATCTCCGGACGGGCAATAGGTTTTGTCATGCCCTCTTCATGACTGTCTTGGTGTGCTTGGACCATGTTAGTTTGTTGGTGATGTGGACGCCAAGGAACTTGAAGCTTTCAACCTGCTCCACTGCAACCGCATCGATGAGAATGAGTGCGTGCTCGATCCTCATTTTCCTGTAGTCCACAATCATCTCCTTTGTCTTGATCACGTTGAGGGAGAGGTTGTTGTCCTTGCACCACATGGTCAGGTCTCTGACCTGCTCCCTATAGGCTGTCTCATCGTTGTCGGTGATCAGGCCTACCACTGTTGTGTCATCGGCAAACTTAATGATGGTGTTGGAGTCGTGTGTGGAATCTACAAAGACAGCTTGTTGGAATCAGCTTGTTGGAATCCTCCCACGGATTGCTAAGGTTTCCATGGAAACATGCAGAATGAGCTAGAGGTTATGCTGTTCTGTGTGTTGGCCATAGGTTCCTACAAGGCTCAGAGGAATGGGCAAACTTAATGATTATGTTGGAGTCATGCGTGGGCACCCAGACGTGGGTGAACAGGGAGAACAGGAGTGGACTGAGCACGCACCCAGAGGGGCCCCCGTGTTAATGGTCAGCGTGGCAGATTTGTTGTTGCCTACCCTCACCACCTGGAAGTGGTCTGTGAGGAAGTCTAGGATCCCGTCCCAGGGTCCTTAGCTTAGTGATGAGCTTGGAGGGCACTATGTTGTTGAACGCTGAGCTGTAGTCAATGAACAGCATTCTCACATAGGTGTTCCTTTTGTACAGGTGGGAAAGGGCAGTGTGGAGTGCAACAGAGATTGCGTTATCTGTGGATCTGTGCGAATTGGAGATGGTACCAGGGATACGAAGAGCAACAAATCATTACTAGATCCATGCACATTAGGGACTTACTGTATGTACATTGGCTATCTGTAAACGTAACCCCAGTCATCATGCAATACACTGAGTATCAGCTGTTATATAACAGCAAGTCCCTCTGATATGAACTCTTATCTCCCATAAGATGCTTCCCCGCAACCTGGCCATTCCATACTGTGAGGTGTCTCAGCGCCTAGGACTTCCTCCCATCCTTACCCATGCAGACGCAGTACTGGCTAACTGGAGGAAGAGGGATCCACAGGGGTAAGATTAGAATACTCAACAGTCTCCTGTTACACAATTCTATTTTTGTCTGTCAGTGATATTTAAGGAAAATGTGTTTATTTTTCATGTCACCACCTCATCTTCCATACCAGACTGTTTGACATGGAGTAAGTATCGCCTTGAATAACTGATTCCAACAAGCTGTCTTTGTAGATTCCACACATTCCAATAGTCTTTGCTTGTTAGCTAATACAATTTGTAAATCTCATAAAATGTTTGCTGGAACTTTGACTTCTTACCAGCTGTCATTGTGGTCTTGGTGATAGTTGTTGTTTTCATCGCTTTCCCAGGAACTTGGAACTGCTTGTCACGCTACCTGGTGGGGACAGTGTGAGAGGGTTCTTCATGGTCACTCTGCTAGTGGAGCTGGCTGCAGTGCCAGCCATTAAGGTGGAGGCCTCTCCTGAAACACACAAAGAGCTGTATAATCACATGTCCAGTTGGTCACACATGTATTGCACATTCTGAGAAGGAAAGGCATGAAACCGTCAGAGGAAACAGTGGTCTTTTAGTTGTGACTAGTAAAGACAAAATAGACAAGACACACAAATAAAAAAATACTACAGTAGCTCACATAACTGAGCAGATAATATCCATAGTGTTATGTTGATGTGTGATGCTTTGTTGTGTTTCAGAGTATTCCTTTGGTTATTAATGGGGTCCAGTGCGGTGATGCTGAGACTGTAACCAGAGCACTAGAGGAATTCAGCCAGGCCATACAGGGCATGACAGATGCACTTAAACTGATGCATGGTACTACAGCTGAAACAGATTAGATTTTTTACGGCATTGACATTCAGTCCAGTTCACCTGCATTCTCAGCATATAGATGTCTCTTATGTTGTTCCAGTGTATGTCAAACCAGAAGTCTTCTATGGCATTATGAGGATCTATCTGTCTGGGTAGGTACTGAATACCCCTAGGCCTAGACGATATAAAATTAGTTTTTATGTCTGACAAAAGTTTAATGACGCATATAATATACATGTAATTTATGAATATATACTGAGAATACCAAACATTAGGAACACCTTCCTAATATTGAGTTTCCCTCTGAACAGTCTCGATTTGTCTGGGCATGGACTCTACAAGGTGTCGAAAGCATTCAAGCTGGCGCATGTTGACTCCAATGCTTCCCATAGTAGTGTCAAATTGGTTGGATGTGCTTTGGGTGGTGGACCATTCTTGATACACACGGGAAACTGTTGAGCGTGAAAAACCCAGCAGCATTTCAGTTCTTGACACAAACCAGTGTGCCTGGCACCTACTACGATACCCTGTTCAAAGGCACTTACATCTTTTGTCTTGCCCATTCATCCTCTGAATGTCACACATACACAATCCATGTTTCATTTGTCTCAAGGCTTAGATATCCTTCTTTAACCTGTCACCTCCCCTTCATCTACACTGATTGAAGTGGATTTAACATGTGACATCAATGAGGGATCAGAGCTTTCACCTGAATTCACCTGGTCAGTCTATGTCATGGAAAGAACAGGTGTTATTAACGTTTTTGTATACTCATTGTATTATATACCTGTATGTATGTTGGTCAGGTGGAAAGACAACTCCTCCATGCCAGCTGGGTTGGTGTATGAGGGCGTCCAGGCAGAGCCTATGGAGTATTCTGGTGGGAGTGCTGCCCAGAGCAGTCTGCTGCACTGCTTTGATGAGCTGCTGGGTGTCAAACATGAAGCAAAGAGTGGTAAGAAAGCAAAGGTCCAGAAGAGTCAGTGCGTACAAAAAATATTACCGCACAAAGATCCATCAATGTTATGCAGAGATACTTTTTAACAGGCCTTTTCTTGTGTAATAAGGAAATGTTCACCACAAAGAGTTGTAACACGTTGTTGTAACACGTTGTAACACGTCCCGTGTTATACAGACATAGACGTCTGTTTTATTCTACATAGACATATATTTTGTACTTAGGTATCCTAAAGACGTCATTTCCAGTGAGGGTGAATGTGCTATCTACATGTACAGGTGCCTTTCTGACCCGTATGAGGAACTACATGCCCCCTTCCCACAAGCGTCTGATCCAGGACATCTCTCTGCAGCCCTCCCTGCGAGGCTTTGTCCAGCAGCAGGCCTGTGAGCCGCTAACCGCAGCCTTCCAGCTCTGTGTGACCAAGCTGCTTGCCCTCCGCAGCTACCACATCAACGTGGTCAGCCGCTTCATCACTGTGCCCGCTGCCCGTGCCCGACAGCTCCGAAACCAGGGGAACATTTCCCAGGAGGAGACTGTCAGCAGGGCGCCCACGGCACTGGAGGAGAAGGGCACCGGCGGCTCGGGCATCATGAGCTTCCTAAAGACTGTAAGGGACCGCACACGGACGTCTTTAATCTAAACTAGAATGTAAAATATGTATCGGATGACTAGTCCAGACCGACTGTGCTCATACCACAGTCCCCAATTCCTGCATGAGAGTCAGACGCCTTGACTTTTTCTACATTTTGGTATGTTTAAGTATTATTCTAGAATTGATTAAATAGCCTTATGTTTTCATCTTCTGTTTGACGATAATGGGATGGACGAAAGCATCACACCAAATTCCATCAGAGACATGCCATGAGACATAAAGTGTTCAGGAACAACGGGCTTATTCTTAAAATGTCTGTGGTCATTGTGTATACAATTTATTTCCAGGTAGGGCACTAACATTTTTAGCACAGCGGATATAAACTGCCATTGTCTGTCCTCTATATAAAGGTGTCTTATCTCCATCAGGGAGTTATTTCAGAACACAATGCAGTGGAGTGAAGCTCCATCAGTTACCAGAGATATTCCTTCACTCCTCTAGACCAGCGCTCCTCCTGCCCACATACACCCCTCACATGCCCCAGCTATCCCTTCCTGGAGTGATAAAGCATGGAATACCCAACGAAATAAAGAGCTGGATTGTGCCATGAATGGCCTGTGTGCCGTGGCATTATCTTCACCTTTCCTGGCTCGCCTCCATTGGCGTTTCATTACAATAACTGTCATGCACCATCAGATAAAGCTGGTGATGTGTGTCAATCTGCCATGGAAATCCAATTCCACAAACATGACTGATCTAACTTACTCTCCCACATACTGAATAGGGAGGACATGCAAAAACAAGAGATTGTCATTGAGGGGAAAATGATATCAGGCATCTGTCCCAAAAGCCATGTTTTTATGGGCTGTATACTAGTTCTTGTTCACTAAACAAGCAAACAGAGAAGGAAAGAGCTCCTTTACTTACTCACACATACCTCTTTTACAATCGGAGAAACTGAGTAGTAAACATGACAGGAAGGGAGGGACGGTCAGACAGACAGACATACAGGAGAGTAGAGTAGAGAATAAGAAGGGAGGGAGAGCATTGGGTGGCGAAAAATAAAATACTGCACTCACATGTCGCAGTGATCTGATTAGAGCCCTCTTCTGCAGCCAAAGCAAATAATCCCTTCCTTATTACCTCAGCGTGGAGGAGTCCCTGACAACCCTCCAGTAAACACTGGCCATCTCTAAGGATCTGTTCATTGTGTGTCCGGGCCTGTTGGGCGAGGGTTCAGTGGAGCTTTTTCGGGGGACGTGATATACAAACACACACAAAAACATACGCACACCCTTTATTCTTTCATATGTTGTTAATTCAAGGTGAGTCCATTGTATTGCCTATGTTGTTATAAAACATTTGCGATCACAATGGAAAAACTACATTGTGAAACCCCACCTTAATCTATGGCCATGGAAATCCACCTAGAGCTGGGTGATTTATTGGTCTCTGTCCTCATTCTGTAGTGTTGGTACAAGGTCCTGTTACAGCTGTCAAACCTCCATAAGATAATGTAAATTTAGTAATATTGCTGTTAATGATTGTATTGCACTGTATTAAACAACCTGGAATTTTACAATCTGTTTTATTACAAACAAGGAGACAAAACTGCTTTTATGATTCACCTTTGGAGTTGATGAAAGATTTTCAAGATATTTTTTCCAGTTGTTATAAAATGAGCCATTGTTGGAAGAGAGAAGAATAAATGTAATTCAAGGCGCCTCCCCTCACAAGGTTAGTAGGAGCCTGAGCAAGTCAGGGCCTTTTGTCTTAAAGGTTAACAGAGCCACGATCAGAGTGACGAGCATAGCGGCTCACACCTACACCACTAGTGAGTGACTCACTGGCCAGGTGTGGAACAGAAACAGTGGCAATGATTTGATTAGATTTATTAGGGTCCCTATTAGCCAACGCCAATGGTGACAGTCTTACTGGGGCCCAACATATAACAAACAATATATTACAGGCAAAATACTTCACAATTTCCATACATTTAAAAACATTAACATGTAGTTTGTGTGGGGATCTATCAGGTACACATACATGTCGGTACATACACACAACAAGTAGGTCACGTGCCGTGAGGTGTTGCTTTACTTGTTTTTTTAAACCAGTGGGTCACACACACTCACACATGCACATCCACACGTGCTCACACATGTGCACAGTCAAAAACACACACACACACACACAGTCATAACACCCGTGACTACCCGCATGTTCCTGTGTCTGGCCTGTAGCCAGAGATTCCCCTGTGCACCACCACACGTCCCACTGCTGGCTGTCCACCTCCCTCCTGCTCCACTGATTGACTTCCTCTTCCACTAAAGGTTGTCTCTAATGTCACCTTCCCTGATGGCGCCCACACAATCATGTTATCAACAGCTTCTCATCCGTGTTTTTAACAAACTTACAGGAAGCTCTCGGGGGCTCTCCAGCATGGAGAGGGAATGTCCATCTATCCATCAATCTCTCTTTCTCTCGCTCTCACTCTCTCTGACACACACCCCGACCCCACATGCCTACGAGTACTGTACATGCAGATACACTAAAAGATACATAGCTTGATATGGAGAGCATGACTGAGAGTTAAAGTAGAAACTGAATAGATTACACAGCAGGTAATCGAACATAAACACCGATCAACTATGTATGAGGGTGATGAATTTGCAAACACTCAGGAACCATTAGGTTGTGTTCACACATCTGCCTGTTCAAAACCCAGCTAAGAGCAGTCCTGTTGAGCCTGTGCTTCAGTTGAGTGACAGCTGTTTGGATCTGTGGCCCTTTAACACAAGGCTTTAAAAATACACTATATGACCAAAAGTATGTGGACACCTGCTTGTTGAACATCTCATTCCAAAATCATCTCATTCCAAAATGAATATGGAGTTGGTCCCCCTTTGCTGCTATAACAGCCTCCACTCTTCTGGGAAGGCTTTCCAGTAGATGTTGGAACATTGCTGTGGGGACTTGCTTTCATTCAGACACAAGAGCTTTAGTGAGGTCAGGCACTGATGAGGTCAGGGCTCTGTGCCGGCCAGTCAAGTTCTTCCACACCGATCTCGACAAACCAATTTTGTATGGCCCTCGCTTTGTGCACGGGGGCATTATCATGCTGAAACAGGAAAGAGCCTTCCCCAAACTGTTGCCACAAAGTTGTGAGTACAGAATCATCTAGAATGGTATTGTACTGTATGCTGTAGTGTTAAGATTTGCCTTAATTCCCTAGACCATTATTCCTCCTCCACCAAACTTTGCAGTTGGCGCAATGCATTGGGGCAGGTAGTGTTCTCCTGACATTCGCCAATTTCAGATTCGTCCGTCAGACTGCCAGATGGTGAAGCGTGATTCATCACTCCAAAGAACGCATTTCCACTGCTCCAGAATCCAATGGTGATGAGCTTTACACCACTCCAGCCGTCGCTTGGCATTGTACATGGTGATCTTAGGCTTATGTGCGGCTGCTTGGCCATGGAAACCCATTTCATGAAGCTCCCGAAAAAAAGTTGTTGTGCTGACATTGCTTCCAAATACTGTTCTGTTAGCTTGTGTAGCTTACCACTTTGCGGCTGATCCGTTGTTGCTCCTAGACCTTTCCGCTTCACAATAACAGCTCTTACAGTTGAACGGGCATCTCTAGCAGGTCAGAAATTTGACGAACTGACTTGTGACAATCTATGACGGTGCCACATAGAAAGTCACTGAGCTCTTCAGAAAAGCCATTCTACTGCCAATGTTTGTTTTTGGAGATTGCATGGCTGTGTACTCGATTTTATACACCTGTCAGCAACGGGGTGTCCACATACTTTTCTGTATATAGTGTACGTCCCTGTGCATATTGGGGCTGATTCCGACCCGAGTTAAGTGTTCGTAAATGGAGCGTAATTCCCTTTTTGCGCATTGTTCTCTCTATGCGTATTCTGACCTTGAACTTAATTATGAATGAGAATAGCATGCTATTCATCCAGGATGGAGATCTAAGAAATAAAGGTGTGGCAGAGGTGTGTCAAGGTCAGCCACACTCTAACCTTGACTTAATTCCCTCATAATTCCACCACCTTTATGTGCGAGAAACCTTGAATATGGTCGAGCGAACCTACCAGTTCCATGTGGAAAAAGAATCTACTTCATTTTTCCTGATAGAAATAACAGCATTCTACATGCACTGTAATTTATAAATATATAAGAGCTATTGATAAGAGCTAGGTGAATGAGTAATCCGTTTGGAAGAGGGGATTGTAAATACACAATTTTTTTTATGAGCCCTGGAGGCGAATGTGAAACCAGTCATATGGAAACAAACTGAAAATCATATCAGCATGACAGGTATTACGGCCCCTTTTCCACAGGGAAGTCGGCTATAATTAGCTGTGCAGTTATTCCGAATTTTTATTGTGTGCCCTCAAAATTATGAGACACAAGTTATAGGGCTGAACCTGCCGAGTTGATGTATGAGTTGATGTATGTTTTAATTATATGCCCAGGCTTTTCTCTATTTTATTTTACAATTTGTAACATGTTAAATATTAGCTACTATCCAGAGCCACCGTCAGTAATAGGCGCATACATTTATAACTCTCACTTCAGTGTTACTTTTCTTCCAATTGTAGCATACATTTAGGCTCATTCCATTCCATTCTGTTTACTTTTCATTCCTCTGTCACGTCTGTGTGGATGATCCTGAGGGTCGCAAGCTTTAATCGATTATATTAGGCTAACATTGGGACTTGTAGTCTATTTGAATCATTATGGAACTCAGACCACACATAAACGTTACAGTGCCTTCAGAAACTATTCACACACCTTGACTTTACCACATTTTGTTGTACAGCCTGAATTTAAAATGGATTAAATGTAGGTTTTGCGTCACTGGAATACACAAAATACCCCATAATGTCAAAGTCGAATGATTTATTTTCAAATTATCACAAATTCATAAAAATGAAAAGCTAAAATGTCTTAAGTCAATAAGTATGCTACCCTTTTGTTATGGCAAGCCTAAATAATAGGTTCAGGAGTAAACATTTGCTTAACCAGTCACATAATAAGTTCACTCTGTGGACTCACTCTGTGTGCAATAATAGTGTGTAACAGGATTTTTCAACGACTACCTCAGCTTTGTACCCCTCACATACAATTATCTGTAAGGTCCCTCAGTTGAGCAGTGAGTTTCAAAAAAAGATTCAACCACAAACAAGACCAAGAAGGATTTCCAATGCCTCGCAAAGCAGGGCACCTAAATGCAGACATGGAATGTCCCTTTGAGGTTATTAATTACACTTTGGGTGGTGTATTAATACACCCAGTCACCAGAACGATGCATAAGGTAAGTCTACATGACAACCACTGAGAAGTGCATAAGAAGGGCATGTGTAGGAATTGGCCCCATAGAGCATAATGCTTATCGCTCTGATCAGGCATCCTACAGTAACATTGCATTACGCATATCAATTCCTTAAACCTCCAGCAAGTAATATTGTATAGGAAAAACTATACGGATCTACAATCAACTGAAAAAGTAGCGGAGTGTAATATATTACCTTGATGATACATGATAATGGCAAAAAGTGTGATAATAAACCCTATGACAGTAGAGGGATGGAGAGGTTCTAACTCCAGACAGAGAAAAGACACATGGTGGTGCACACACAGTCAAGAACATTGTGTACTGTAGGACACACTGTACAGTTAGCTTTTCTGCGTGGGATAAACCTCATTAATCCATAGTGATGTTTTATTTATGTAAGGGATGGGTTCTTTGGAGTGGAGCTTCCCTGGGAAAACATTCCTCTTCCTCCCAGGGGATTGGGACTAGTCCGCCGTGCCACGGCAGGATCAGGATGAGGGGGGGGGGGGGGGGGGGGGGCAGCACACACCAGGACAACCAGGACACGAGGGTGTTAGAGAAGTGCACTTCGGGTACACTGTACTCCTGGAGACCCAGAGGAGAGGACCACATCTGTTGATGCACTCTTATCCAACTCCATAAGTATCCTCGCATTCAAAGAGCACATTCATGAGTACAGTGTGATAATAGTAGCTTGATACTTGGTAGATTGGTTAGACAAGGCCAAGCTTTGTAAACAAACATAGCTCAAGTTTAGCTCAAGTCGCTCCTCTGTGGTTGTATGTATTGTGCTACCACCGCTATCTTTGATGTATGTAGTACTAATAGGTCTCTGCTCTTCCTTCAGTGGCTTCCTGGACAATTCCTAAGGTCATGGAAACACATATTTACAGAGAACTCTTAGTTATTACAACATGTTCTGCCAAATCATGTCCGCCACTCAGGCCAAACACAACCAAAATAAAACTCAAAACTCAAATATTATGCCATGCGATATACAAGTCCCTGAATTTGGAAACCAAATATTGTGACTTACTACAGTGATATAAGCATATTACAAAATCGTAAAAAAAAATATTAAGCAAATTATTTGCAGAAGAGAGCATGAGAGATCCAACTGAAATATTAGTTCAAGGCTGAAGTTATTTCTTCAGCTAGCCACCCACGGTGTACTCTTCATGTACAGTATTTAGTATATTTTAAAATAATGTACTGGATACCTAAATGATATTCCCTGAGAAAAAAATGTGGTATATGCTTAAAAGGAGACATAGAAAAGGAGGATCTCTTTTTAACATGCTGTGCAGTGGGATAAGTCAGGGTCACACAGAGAGATTCTTGGAAGTCTTAAAAAAATCTACTTTGAAGCAAAAGAATACACCTCACACACATGGTTATGGGCTTAAAAAAACAAGACACCTGTACCATGTCAGATAAAACATGTTCAATTTTGAGTTATCATCCCAATATTATACTGTATGTATATCACAGAAGACTGAAATATAACAAAACTGTTTGACATAGAAACACTGATTATTTTATCAGAAAAATAAATAAATATCTTTATTAAATATTAATAACATTCTACCCATGAGGCCAAATAGGTCATTGACTGCAGGAAAGGGCTACAGAATAAATATTCAGTGTTTAACTAAAGGATTGGACCCTTTTTTTCAATTTTCGCCTAAAATGACATGCCCAAATCTACTGCCTGTAGCTCAGGACCTGAAGCAAGGATATGCAAATTTTTTATACCATTTGAAATTAAACACTTTGAATTTTGTGAAATGTTTAAATTAACGTAGGAGAATATAACACATTAGATCTGGGAAAAGATAATACAATGAAAAAAAACATGTGTTTTATTTATTTTTTGTTCCATCATCTTTGAAATGCATGAGAAAGGCCATTATATGACTTAGGACTCTAGGCGCAATTTAGATGTTGGCCACTAGATGACAGCAGTGTATATGCACAGTTTTAGACTGATCCAAAGAACCATTACATTACTGTTCAAAATGTTGTATCAAGTCTGCCCAAATGTGCATAATTGGTTTATTGATGCATTTTCTTTTTTTGTTTTGAATTTTAAGATAGTAGCTACTATCTTGTCTCATCGCTACAACTCCCGTACGGTCTCGGGAAAGACGAAGGTTGAAAGTAATGCGTCCTCCGATACACAACCCAACCAAGCCGCACTGCTTCTTAACACAGCGCCATCCAACCCGGAAGCCAACCGCATCAATGTGTCGGAGGAAACCCCGTGCACTTGCCAACCTTGGTTAGCGCGCACTGCGCTCGGCCCGCCACAGTAGTCGACATATAATGTCCTGGGAAAGTTTCTTGTTACATACAACGTCATGATAATCACATTAGCTGAACTAAGGAGACACTGATCCCATAGAGGATTTATTAATCAAATTTGAGAATTTATGTAAGAATATTTGTTATGTGTCCTTACACCTATAGCCTGGCAGTTCTGCCCTAAACATTCTCCTAAATTGTTGTAAATGGAGCAGAGATGAGAGGTTAGCAGAGGTATCACATGCAAGTAAATTTGGGAACACCTGGGTGTTTTTACTCATATAACGATAACCCCAAGCAAAAATACCGCAATTGATTTTTTAAGTGCACATTTGATTATGATTCGGGGAATGATGCCCATCAATGAAGCAGAGTGAGTTCTCACAATGATGTCCACAAAACAGTTTTATTCAAATTAATACATTCTAATGTTTATAGTATGTACAGAAACGGAAACCTCATTTACTCACCAAAGGAACTCACTCACTATTAAATATTCCTTCAAGTAAAGCTACCCTAATTTATGGCTTTCAGGGTTTTAGTCTGGCCCTCCACAGACTGTATACCACACCACACCACTCTGCCTGCCTGATATTCTGCAGCCCTTTCATGTTTATTGTTCTTATATTAATGAGACAATTTTCCAAAAATAATTCCCTAGGAGGATCCTCCATTGTCCAGTAAGATCAAGACAGTGTGTCTAGCCAGACCTAACAGACAAATTTAAATGGCCTAATGGTCAAAATAGTAGACAATTTACCATGCTTGGTATTTGCAACTCTCTCTCTCTCTCTCACACACACACACGGACAAACACAAACACACACACACTACACTGCAGGGGCCAGGATCTTCACTTTCCAACTCCAGTCTTCAAGCAAAAAGGTCTATAAAATGTAATTACCCAGAACAAGGTCTTGTAACACGGCAGTGTACTGTGACCTGTATGCAACTTTATAATTTTTGTTACATCATAAATCCAACACTCAACTAGCTCTCCCAAATTCTGTTTATTCACTATGAGGGACAAATCAGTTTCCGACAACTTCTATAATTTATTCCAATGTAAAAAAAATATTTGTAGGATTAACAAACAACAGGAGTAAAAACAGCAGTAATGACAGAACAATTTGGATCCATTTACAGCACATGGCCTTCACATAACTAGGTAGTTTACCAAGTAGTAGCAGCGTGAAAGGCAGATGAGATGATTATGATAAAGTACATTGTCCTGCTGAGAGGGATGCTGGCTCTAATAAGCACCTCAGCTACAATATCATGGATTCTCAAGACAGTGGATCATTGTAAATTAGTGTTTGTGCGAGTATTAGACAGCTATCGTTTTCCTAGAATAGATTGAAGAGTACATTTTTATGGTAAATGTAAGGTTCCCAGGTACTGGAGTATCAAACATGAATACCATTGCTTGTAGAGAATTGCACTGGTCTGGTAAACATGACTAAGCACATTCAATTCCCTTGTGTTCTAGCTCCCTGACGTTTTAGTGTATTACAGCAGTGATTTTCTTGTCATTTTACTACTTTCGAAGGAATCGGGACAGTTAAGGTCAAACAGCTCAAACCCATTTCTAAATGCCTTAGGTAATAAGTGCTCAGGCCTCATGCTGAATTTCTATGTCGCATGCTGGGTGCCATTCAAAATCACTGGGACACAAATGGATTTGACGGCTATGCTTATTCTCATTGTGAATAAAATTATAAGTCTCTCACTGGATTCTGTGTTGTTAATATATGGTTCAAATAAAGATTCTTGAGAGGAGTTCTGGGGACAAAAGGGATAAAACAGCAATCATTAGCAAAGTGGTTGGGGGTAGAGTTGTTTTTTATGGCACGGGTGAGGGGCAAGGCCTTTTTATCTTAATAGGCAGGATGCTACATACGGCTGTGTGCCAACACTGCCCAGGCTGCTGTTTTCCCACCCCTCACCCGCTGCTCTGGCACCAAGCAGGCCCGGGAGAAATTGCCCGTCATGCAGTAGCTCAGCAGCAGCTTGAAGTAGACAGTCTCACGCTTGTTTCATTAATAGAGAGGGTCGGAGCCCGGCATGTTCCAAGGAAGGCACTCCTGTTGTGTCTTCGGCTTCAAGCTAAAGAGCTGGATGTTAATTAGAGGGTTGAAAATATAATTTAGGTGGAAATTGTCTAACTAGATGCAGCACGAGTGGCCACTGTGGAGCCTCAGAGGATGCTCCCCTCACAGGCTTCTTTGTTTGATCTGCCAATTGGGATTAGCGACAGAATTAAAGTATACAGCTGAAACCCACATGAATCTACATCTCAACCTGGAAATCTAATTAGGCTAATTCCTGCAATTGTTGAGATGTTTTGGAAATATCACACCTACAATGACAGGAGCCATTTAAAAAATATGTTTTTATTGAACCTTTATTTAACTAGGCAAGTCAGTTAAGAACAAATTCTTATTTACAATGATGGCTTACCCCGGCCAAACTCTAACCTGAAAGACACTGGGCCAATTGTGCACCACCCTATGGGAATCCCAATCACGGCCGGTTGTGATGCAGCCTGGAATCAAACCAGGGTCTGTAGTGACACCTCTAACACTGAGATGCAGTGCCTTAGACCGCTGCACCAGTTGGGGGCCATCAAAGGTGGAATGAAAAAAAAACATCATGGGTTTTATTTCACAGGCAATTAAACGTACAGGTACCACGTTACACATGGACTTTGTGCATTTATGCCAGACAACTAATGCACATTTGAATGTATATTTGCTAAGTTACATGCTGCAGGAGCCAATGAAAGGCCAAGGCCTCATGTTCATTCTGAGAGTCAGTGAATGTAATGTAGTTGATATCAAGATAAAGAGGTTATTAAACCTCTCAGGGGAAAATAGTGCAGGTAAAGCGTCTGCAGCTCTGTGGGAGCTAATGCCATTTTTCCTGTGGAAAGGAAAATAGAGCAGCCCCTCTGTCCTTCACCGCTGGTGGGAACGTCTGTCAGCGAGGCACAGCCGGGTCACATTAACAACCAGTTTTCCCACAATCTGGCCTTTATTAGTGCTGCTAATAGCAACCCTAGAATCAGGTAGATCTGAACTGCCCCACAGAGAGAACACTGAAAACTACTTCAATTCATTGGAACTAAAAATATCTCTCCCCCGCGCTAGACATGCCAAAAGTAGCTTTTAATTCCTCGGCTACCACAAATGATATTGTTAATTTGGGCTACATAGTGTCTAGTCATATATTTGATGGATGGTATTACTTAGGAAGGCCTTTGCGAGTAAGGCTTGCCAAAAAAAGAGAGAAGAAACATCTGCAGGTCTGTGTTAAATAAGTTTATGTTCTTATTGTAGTTGACCTAGCCTTCACTATCAAAAATCATTCACTATCAGAAATATCATAAGAAGTATTCAGAAATATCTGAAGTGTTGTCACACCCTGACCTTAGTGTTCTTTGTTTTCCTTGTTATTTTGGTTAGGTGATGGTGTGACATGGGTGATGTATGTTTTTTTTCTTGTGTAGGGGTTTTGTATGTTCATGGGGCTGTTACCTTTCTAGGTAGTTTGTATGTCTATGGTTGCCTAGATTGGTTCTCAATTAGAGGCAGCTGTCTATCGTTGTCTCTGATTGAGAACCATATTTAGGCAGCCATATTCTGTGGGTACTTGTCTTCTGTCTTTGTGTCTATGCACCAGACAGGACTGTTTTGGTTTTTCACATTTGTTGTTTTGGTATTTTGTAGTGTTCACGTTTATGGTCTTGATTAAACATGTTGAACTCTAACCACGCTGCGCTTTGGTCCGATCCTTCGTCCACAGAAGGAAACCGTTACAAGTGTACTGAAGTTAGCATCATCGGTCATCAAAATTGTTAAAAGGTTTTTAAAAACCTTTAAATCACTTTTTTTCATAGAATGTATTTACAGATATGAATTAATTAACATAAAGGGGTTGAACAGGGCTTCAACCACCGAACAAAGAGCTATGTCTAGGTCTACCTGCACTCACCTGGCTGTCTAGGTCTACCTGCACTCACCTGGCTGTCTAGGTCTACCTGCACTCACCTGGCTGTCTGGACTGCCTCATTAATTACTGTTCTTGTCACGTTCTGTTGCATAATTCAACAAGTGTGTCAATATCAAGATATCATGGGATAAAAAAAATCAACAAACTTGGCTCTAGATTATACCTACTGTATCTATACATACTTTACATTGTTTGCGAGATCAGACATAATATCACTATAATCCGATTATTCATTTTCTGAAGTAAATTTTATTTCAGCACATCTAATTTGTAAACATTTAAACTGTATTAAATGATTACTTTTTTAAATTCCACAAAAAAATGAACACCCATCAAAATAAAGTTATCTTTCATCTCTTTCTTGTGATGTAAGTGTCGATACGATGCGTTAAATCCCCGACAAAGCTTCGGCGTTCTTATAGATTCAACGGAAATACGTTATATTTCATTAAGGCCATTTCAGCCATTACCGGGGTGTGTTTGACAAGTCATTACAAACATTTCTTCATTACAGACAGATCCTCAAATGAGCGTGGTATGCGCGTTGCTACTGAAGTTCCATGGCCTTCAAATACAAATAAATAGATAAATACCTTTGTGTGTGCTCAAGCTCCCTGAACAAACAATGGACACATCTCAGTCTCCTGTTTGTGTTGTCTACTATATTTAGCTCATGGTTTAATCAAATTTAGTTTAGCCTCACATAATTTACTCAATATATACAGTATAATGAGTAAATTATGTGAAGCTTTGCACAGCGGTAGAGTGGCTGCCAATATCTACGAATGATTTGTTTGGCAGATGTGAGCTTCTTTGAATAAGAACATGTATCGTTAAACACACCTTGCCAAACATCCTCACTCATGACTCCTAGGAAGTCAACCATCCATGTGGCCTTCCACCACATCCGCCACCATAATACAAAATGAGATATGTTTGTTGAGTCACAAAGGATGAAAGGAACCACAGGGAAGTATGGCATCTTTCCCATTTACAAATTACTCATCATAGTTTTATCAGAAGCTATGTTTGACTAAAATAAAGTACAATAAGCCCCTATCATTTCCTGTTTTAACCCTTGCCTAGAGCCTATAATGTGTTTAATAACAGTGGTCGTCATACAGAACATGTGCTCTCCTATACAGAACGCTTGCCAGATGATACTAGCGAGACTATTGTTTTCTCTGATCCTCTGACACATTGGTTACTCACTCCAAACCTTTTACTGAGACGTGGTGTCAAAGGAACATTTGTAATTACTTTTCGACCAGTTTCATACACTGCCAAACAAACACATCTCATCATTCATTACTGTGAGTATCTTTACGCAAAGAAACTTAAAATGGCCAAGCTTCCGCTACGTGTATACTTGATAAGTCAGCAGTTGCAACATACGGCTCCTATATTGCAACTCCACAATATCGCCACAATCACATGTTCACACCACTCCACTGCTCCATGATCTACTTAAGGAAATCCTGAACCCCCAATGCTGTCTATTGATAGACTGGCCATGAGCCACCAGGGACCCTGACTGTTCTAGATACAGTATAATTGTCCTGTTTTCAGCACTAAGTAAACAGGGGCTAAATCTAATGTTATCTTCATGAATATTGTGTTTCCAGCAAGTGGAGTGCAGATAGCAGCTACATGTCCTGGGGAGAGTGGAGACAGCCTTTGGAATGCTAATAGCCTCTGATGAGTCCAAATATGAGCAGGTGAGGATTGAGCTTCTTCCAAACACATGGGGACCCATTTAGTGAAGTTTGAAGGGGAAAGGAAATTTAAAACAGACAAGGGGGGTTGGCCATTTAAACTGTGCAGTACAATCAATATCCAATCAGGAGGGCAGAGTAGCCTCTTACAAGAGAGAATAAATATGCGTGTTAACAGAAAGTAAGTATGTGGAGGAGGAAACACAAGGGAAAACAATGCAGCAACAGGCAGGGAAATGAAGTCAAGTGAAAAGGAAGTTCAGCAGATTCCTGTGCAAGCTGTAGATGATTAGCGTTGATGACTCTGAGTGCTCCAGAGGGCAGGTGTTCACAGGACTAGTTTCTTGCTATTAGCTCAGCTATCTAAATATTGAGTGTACACAACACAGTTTCTGCTGTGAATGATTCCCAAAAAGAAGCAGCAGGGAGGCTTGATAAGCAAGGAGGCCTAGGAGGCTGCACATACTGTAGTCATGAGTCAGAAAACACAACAGCGTGAGCTCACAGTTCTAATGCATTCAGACACACTAAGCTAATGTTAAGAATTCAAGGCTAATTTTCCAATCTGCTCTATCTTGATATTGCCGCACATTGCACATCGCTTATTACAAGCATGGGTAGGGAACTCAGGTTAATCAGGCAAATGTGACCTTTTTAATCAAAACGTATACTGTACGAGTATTACATCATTCAAATATGTTATTCAGTTCAAGTATTTGTTTTTGTGGCAGAAAAAATACTTATTCAACTTGAGTATATAAAACTCAGCGTTCTCAAACCTATGATTTTCCAGAGAACACACATACACTTTATGAGACACAGGAAATTAAATTACAGCGGTCCGTATATTTACAACCATCACTGAGAGAAGATAATAATGTAGCAATTTTGTACACCAAAAACTTTGCTTTCCAGTAACAACCTTTGGATCAGACCATTCTGATTGGGGAACAGAACATTAATTCCAGGCTTTCGCATCCTTTAAAGGGAACATGTTAAAGGTGGGAAATTATATTGTTAACTGAAGAAATAATGTCCTGCTTTTAAATCGAAAGTATAACAGACATTAAATTAAAGATCTAAACAATTGACAACCTTTCTAGCCCGACAGAAATCAATCAATCAATAAATCAAATGTATTTATAAAGCCCTTTTTCAATCAGCAATTGTCACAAAGTGCTCATACTGTACAGAAACCCAGCCTAAAACCCAAATCAAATCAAATCACATTATATTGGTCACATACACGTGGTTAGCAGATGTTAATGCGAGTGTAGCGAAATCACAGTAATATCTAACAAGTAATCTAACAATTCCATAACAACTACCTAATACACACAAATCTAAGTAAAGGGATGGAATAAGAATATACATATACATATATGGATGAGTGATGACTGAGTGGCATAGGCAAGATGCAATAGATGGTATAGAATACAGTATATACATATGAGATGAGTAATGCAAGATATGTAAACATTTTTAAAGTGGTTAGTGATCCATTTATTAAAGTGGCCAATGATTTCGAGTCTGTATGTAGGCAGCACCCTCTCTGTGTCAGTGACCCCAAAGAGCAATGACCCCAAAGAGCAAGCAATGCAGATGTAGAAGCACAGTGGCTAGGAAAAACTCCCTAGAAAGGCAGGAACATAGGAAGAAACCTAGAGAGGAACCAGGCTCTGAGGGGTGGCCAGCCCACTTCTGGCTGTACAAGGGTATATGGCCATTAAGTTCTTCAAGATATTCAAACGTTTATTGATGACCAGCAGGGTAAAATAATAATCACAGTGGTTTTAGAGGATGCAAACAGGCCAGCACTTCAGAGGGGGAGAGAGACGGTCGAAACAGCAGGTCTGGGACAAGGTTGCATGTCCCGTGAACAGGTCAGGGTTCCATAGCTGCAGGCAGAACAGCAGAAACTGGATCAGCAGCACGGCCAGGTGGACTGGGGATGGGGACACCCAGGATTCGTCAGGTTAGGTAGTCCTGAGACATGGTCCTAGGGCTTATGTCCTCCGGGAGGAGAGAGAGTTGGTGTGGGGGGGTCACTTGTCAGCTCTGAAGTTAGTTTTGAAATACAGTAAAATATTATAGCAGTGAGCAAATCAAATCTATCTCTAAAATGTAACAAAATTTCACCCAAGGCAACTAACCATTTGAATTAAAACACATCACATTGAGCTTAGTGGTCTGCAAATAAAAGCAAAATCCCAGAAAATAGCTAAATGAGAGTTTATGTTGGGAAATGCAACCCACCATATATCAAAGTGTGTGACTCAAATTCGTCGGCACAATGGCAGCAGTACGGGTGCTCACAGGTGGCCCCTTTCAAGTTAGCAAACATCCTCTATAAAAGTGCAGAGTTGACAAGTGACTTTGTATTGAATCATCCTTACCAGACAAGGGCCCCATATGCACCTGAAAACCGACCCTACCGAAATTCTCACCCGCCCACTTCAAACCCCTTTAACAAGCTTAGTAACTGCTTGGGTTGGCTAAATGTCTACAAGCAACCCACCATGGAATGAGGCCAGGGCAAGTTTTTCAAGAGGAGTAGCAGTGCGATAGAATGTGGGTTTAGGGTTTGGGAAAGGGGTAGAGTTGAGGCCATGGCTAGGGATAGTATGGTTTAACAGGTAGGTGCTTGGGAGCTGTTCTTGAGCAAACACAGTGGGAGAAGAATGTCAGTGAAAAGAAGATTAGTGATATTTCTCTCCAAATAGACTGGTTATCGTCCCAGACACAACAAGCTTCCCAGAACAGAGGTGTTTACAAGCTCATGATTTTCTTAATGGAAAATATTTGCCCCAAATATAGTCCCCGCCAGTGCAGAGGTCTGTTTCTGCAAGCACATTAGCTTTTCCACATAAAAACACTGTCTCAAAATTGTGCCGTTTTCAATTAAAACTTCCTTTAGCTATTGTGTCTCCTCTAAGTCCTTTATCACTGCTAATGCCAGCAGCAGCAAACCAGTATAATGCAGTACCAAAATGAAGTATGTTATGTAAGTAAGTTATTCCAGGAACAGTTTTTGTTCTGTAAAAATAAAATAAAAACCGAACATTTCATGAAACATGTTTAAAAAAGTACATGAATACAAAATCTAGTAAATTAATTAATTGTTTCGAGTAATAAAACAAAAAGATTGCACCAATTAAGGATAGTTTTCTTTTATTTCTGTTCCAAACTTTACTATTTTCATTGCTTCATTTTATGAAGCTTTTACAGCAGTGTTATTTTTAAAACTAAGCACAGTGACAACAGGGTTTAAGGGTGTTATTCACACTTTCAGTAAGACTGTGGCATTCTTACGGGATCAACAGACTCCCGTCCAAATGGTCTCTCTCCTTTTCTCTATGAAAGCTGCCATCAAAGAGGCCACCACTAAAGTGAAAGCCAAGCTGAAATAGCTCTACCATTCATCTGAATGTCTGGGCTAGTGATGAAAGACATACAGCTATAAACACCCATTCCCTACCGCTGCTTAACAATATACAGTAATCTGCAGTCTGAAAGAATTCACATTTCGCTGAGAAATCTAAAGTAAAACCCCAAATTACAGGAAATTAAATTCTATGTGAAATTAAATTTCCTAACTAATCAAGTGGCTTTAATCTTTTCTTTTGTAGGCCTATATGCCAGGCTATTTCCTGCTTTTCTCAGATAGAGATCTTATAGGCTTGGCTTTACTTAACACACTAGGAATTGCAAGCTCTTGGATTGTAATACTCATTGAAGCAAAGAATATGATCTAGGGTTATTGAACCCTAAAAATAGTGGTACGCCAAACCCTAGCTGCTTGTCCACAACCCGGCTCAACACTAAAACTAGCCTTAAAAACCTCTACGGGATCAGTGTCCTCCCCACGGGACGGTTGAGCTAACTTGCACTAATGTGATTAGCATAACGTTTTAAGTAACAAGAACATTTCCCAGGACATCGACATATCTGATATCGGCAGAAAGCTTAAATTATTGTTAATCTAACTGCACTGTCTAATTTATAGAAGCTATTACAATGAAAGAATACCATGCTATTGTTTGAGGAGAGTGCACATTTATGTACTTGAAAATGTATCAATAAACCAATTACGCACTTTGGGCAGACTTGATACAACATTTTGAACAGTAATGTAATGGTTCTTTGGATCAGTCTAAAACTGTGCATATACACTGCTGTCATCTAGTTGCCAACATCTAAATTGCGCCTAGAGTTCTAAGTCATATAATGGCCTTTCTCATGCATTTCAAAGATGATGCAACAAAAAATAAATAAAACACATGTTTTTTTGCCTTGTAATATCTTTTCCCAGATCTAATATGTTATATTCTCCTACATTAATTTCACATTTCTACAAACTTCAAAGTGTTTCCTTTCAAAGGCATCAAGAATATGCATATGTCATGCTTCAGGTCCTGAGCTACAGGCAGTAGATTTGGGCATGTCATTTTAGGCGAAAATTGAAAAAAAAAAGGGTCCGATTCTTAAGAGGTCCTAACACTAATCGTAACCCTAATGTCAACATACTATCTCAACCCTAAACCTAGCCATGATCCTAATCCTAACCCTAATTCTTGACTGGAGATATCAGCAGTGAATTAATGTACATGTAGTGGGCTCAAAGTTCATGACAGAGGACAGAACACTAGCCACTGGCTTACCACAACCCGCAGTCACCGTAAGGCGGAGGTTGCAGAAAGTTTCCCCCCCCCAAAAAACTGCCACTGGTAGCTGCATGCATAACTAGAGGTGAGCTAGAGGTGAAAAATCCACTACTGCTGGTGACCGCAAAGACCCCTCTGTCAGGGCTCCACAGGGGTCCAATGAGGACACTCTAAAGATCAAGCGGTACATTCCCTTCAGTTTAGAAACCCATACTTCAGTGCAACTATTCATGCAAGCAATACTTGGTCATCTGTCATCCTGAACAGGAATGCAAACAAGCTCGCTAACAAATACCAGGACAGTAACGCCACGTGAATGTCTGCTTCTTCACAAGCTAATATCAGAGAGATTAATTCAGATATGAGACTACACTATGTAGACCATACTGGGCCATGTTGGAGTAAGCCAAAGTTGTGAGCCAGACACTACAGCAACTCAAACGAAGAAGCGTTTCAACAATCATAGAAGCAAGTTGGTGTCAATTTTGAACCAGAGGATGTGTGAGGTTGTTGTAGGAGCATAGAAAAAAGGTACCAGATAATACTGCAGGTTGGGGATATGTGGCCATCCAATCTTGATGAACACAACTAGTGAGAGATGCTCTTATTGATTACAATAGGAGAAATCTATTTTACTCTGTGATTCACTCGTGTCAGATGTGCAGTTAGCCAGCAATGTACAAGGGAAGATTATCCATTTCATTGTGAGGTCAACTCATCATGCCACCACACCCAAGACCCTTAGGGGACATGATCTGTGGGAGCAAGACTCCCATCCAACAGGGAGAGGGCAACAAGTGTGGGCTCGCTGTGTGTATCTAGATGTCTATTTAAAGATGCGGTCAACAGTCAAACGCTCTCAGATCCATGATCAAGGCTGTTGGGAGGGCAGTGATTGAAGTCAGTGCAAAACCACTCACACCTGAATTTTACAGCTGACAATTAATGCATCATTGCCCCAGTACTTTCAAAAGCCTTTCTCACAGGGAGGCCGAAATCTAAAACGTCTTTGGGAATTTGACATGCGGAACTGCCAAGAATTCTCACATGAAGGATTATAACAATCCCTCTTGTTTCCCTTTTTAGCATCAGTCACTGTGAGTGTTCTCTGTGGTACATGTTGCATACTTATTCAAACCCACAAGACCAAAGTGCTACAAAGGAGTCGTAAAGACAGAACTCATTTATTTGACTTTGACATACACACACAAGCCACACCAAAATATATTTGGACTTACTCCACCTTTCTCATCAACTGAATAAAGATCATTTTGATGTGGATTGGGAGTTTTGGCTGAAAAGCCTCAGGAGCAGATTAGTTTCCATAGCAAGTTCAAAGTTTAAGAGGATCTGCCTTTGAGTCATTAGTTTCACATTCTATATGTGACCAGTCACTGAGACTGGTTCACTAACATGCCTGGTCTCACAGAGCATCAAAGCTAATATCGCTCTACCTTTAGGAACTACTACAAGTCAATGACGTGTCGGAAGTCAATGATGTGTTTGTTCCATCATTGTTGATGACAACAAATAGATCTCATCTCATCTATTGACGGTGAATAGAAATGATGTGTCATTGTCATCCACTGGAAAACAACATAAGTTCCCAACACATATCAAACTCCTCTCAGTGTAATTGTAGAGCTGAGATGAGAGATAAAAGGAAAATAAAATATTTTGGAGCATGTGAGTCCAAAGCGTTCTCTCACCTTTTGTATCCCCTTTTAATTAATTTGTCTAATTGCCCCTGTGTGCACTAAATCACATGTAATCTCTGCTCTAAACAGAGTGAGACAAAAGAGCAGAGGGGCCCCAGCCTGCAAAGTTTCCACCTGAGAAGGATTTGTGCCGTTTTGTTCAGGGCATGATGGATCTGTGGAAAATGTACGGCCAATTCTCCCTGATTGTCAGGTCTGGAGCTACAGCAGGCTATAATTGGAAGTTCTAAATGGCTTTTCTGTCACTAGGGTAGACATCACTAAATAGATGCTAAGGAAACCTCCCAATACTGCCTGTAGCTGCACAGACAGCAACCTTTGTCACAGACCAATTCATGAGAGAGGGAAAGTTTCCAGTATATTGTACCCTGACTATTAGGGGGCACTATGATGGCACCATGATGCAAATATCCAGTCTGATATAACCACTGGATAGATAAACAAAAAATAATTCCTTATAGAAACCATCCCCTCTTTTTGGGTTGACACAGGCACAAACATATTAAAGGTCTAATGCAGTTGTTTTTATCTGAATATCAAATCATTTCTGGGTAACAATGGAGTACCTTACTGTGATGTTTTCAATTAAAATGGTCAAAAAGAAACAAAAATAGCTTCTTAGTAAAGAGCAATTACTCAAGAAAGAATTTTGCTATGACTGTCTGCGAGTGGTCTGAGTGGGGAGAGGAAAAGTGAACTAGCTGTTATTGGCAGAGAAGTTTGGAACTGTCTTTCTTATTGGTCTATTAACAAATTTACCAGACAGGCCAAAACTCCCACCAAAACAGGCTGAAATTTCAAACAGTCTTTTCAAACAGCTCTTACACTAAAATGATATTATCATCATTGTAAAGAACAGGAAGTCCCACACACTGTTTATGCAGGTCAAACAGAATGAGTGCTCACATTCCAAAATATACACATTTCACCTCACATGACCATAACACACAAGACTCACAGTAAGGTGTGTAAACAATTAAATTCACGTTTGTGCATAGTCAATCATAATTAATCACAGAGGTACATATGGTCATAAACTATTATATACGTACAAATTGATCCAAATTCAAACCCAGGGAACAGTAAAAACAAGATTAAGTTGAAAACTGTTGAAATACCTACCCATGTGACCATTACACGCAGGACGCACTGTGGCCGTAGATATAATTCCAATGACCTATTTCAAAAACAACTGGCTTACCTCTAATAATTTGATATTAATGAGATAGGCACATGTAGTAGTTTCAGAACATATAATATACTGTATACAGACACTGAGTGTCCCCCCCTGCTTTGCCCTCAGAACAGCCTCAATTTTTCGGGGCATGGACTCTACAAGGTGTCGAAAGCGTTCCACAGGGATGCTGGTCCAAGTTGACGCCAAGTTGACGCCACAGTTGTGTCAAGTTGGCTGGACGTCCTCTGGTTTGTGGACCATTCTTGATACACATACAGGAAACTGCTGAGCATAAAAAACACAGCAGCGTTGCAGTTCTTGACACACTCAAACCGGTGCACCTGGCACCTACTACCATACCCCTTTCAAAGGCACTGAAATCTTTTGTCTTACCATTCACCCTCTGAATGTCTCAAGGCTTAAAAATCCTTCTTTAACCTGTCATGGAAAAAGCAGGTGTTCATAATGTTTTGTACACTCAATGTATGTACAAAATGACCAAGTGGAGACCTGGATGGAAAGACAAATAAATGTAACATATTCATGTAGGAAATGGTATGATATGAAATTATTGGTTCAGACCTTTAGAAGACATGGTAGACAAATGGTGAATACAATACAATTTTCTTCTCAGTAATAGATTATCAGTATCTCCCTCCTCTTAAGATCCTTAACATGTTCGATACCAATGTATTTCAGAGAGCTGATGTTGTGACAACCCTCCACAGGATATTGTACTTATGTTCTGCTATCCTTATTTTCAGATATCGTTTTGTTTTTCCTTCATAGCATAGACCACAAATATACCACATTTTTTTGTAGAACAAAAAACACCCTTGATGGCCTTGCCCGTGATTGTGCATTTGTTTGTAAAGTTACACTTGGTACATTGGCAACATCTGTAATTACCTTCCGGCACATTGTCTAGGAAGGTGCTACTGTCCGTGGCACCGGTGGAAGATCAGACCTCACCACCATTTGACTGATGTTGGAGGTGTGTCTGAAGACTACTCGCAGGGGTTCTTTAAAAAAAAAAATCAGTTGTGGGTCAGTGGTCAAAATGTACCAGTGTTTTTTAATGATATGGTCGAGCTGTTTGCCAAGTGGGGAGTATTGAAGGAAGCATTGGACTCGTTGGTCAGGGGGATAGGGTGTCACCCTGGTTCTTAATTTTGTAATGATCCCGTGTGTCATGCAGCCATTCCTCTGGGTAACCCTGTTGTCTGAAGCATTCATCCAGACATTGCGCTTGTTTGTCATAGTCATTCTGTGTGCTACAGATCCATTACTATAATTTTTTACAATTTCAAAGTATTATTCCAACCTCATACACAGTACCAGTCAAAAGTTTGGACACACCTACTCATTCAAGGGTTTTTCTGAATTTTTACTATTTTATACATTGTAGAATAATAGTGAAGACATCAAAACTATGAAATAACACATATGGAACCATGTAGTAACCAAACAAGTGTTAAACAAATCAAAATATTTTATATTTGAGACTCTTCAAAGTAGCCACCCTTCGCCTTCATGACAGCTTTGCACACTCTGGGCATTCTCTCAACCAGCTTCAGGAGGTAGTCACCTTGAAAGCATTCAGTTAACAGGTGTGCCTTGTTCAAAGTTCATTTGTGGAATTTCTTTCCTTCTTAATGCGTTTGAGCCAATCAGTTGTGTTGTGACAAGGTAGGGGTGGTATACAGTAGACAGCCTTATTTGGTAAAAGACCAAGTCCATATTATGGCAAGAACAGCTCAAATAAGCAAAGAGAAATCACAGTCCATCATTACTTTAATCAATCAATCAAATCAAATTCATAAAGCCCTTTTTACGTCAGCCGATGTCACAAAGTGCTGTACAGAAAACAGGCCTAAAACCCCAAAGAGCATGCAATGCAGATGTAGAAGCACGGTGGCTAGGAAAAACTCCCTAGAAAGACAGGAACCTAGGAAGAAATCTAGAGAGGAACCAGGCCCTGAGAGGTGGCCAGTCCTCTTCTGGCTGTGCCGGGTTGAGATTACAACAGTACATGGCCAAGATGTTCAAACTTTCATAGATGACGAGCAGGGTCAAATAATAGTAATAATTACAGTGGTTGTAGAGGGTGCTACAGGTCAGCACCTCAGGAGTAAATGTCAGTTGGCTTTTAATAGCCGAGCATTCAGTTTGAGACAGCAGGTGCGGTAGAGAGAGAGTCGAAAACAGCAGGTCCTGGACAAGGTAGCACGTCCATTGAACAGGTCAGGGTTCCATAGCCGCAGGCAGAACAGTTGAAACTGAAGCAGCAGCACGACCAGTTGGTCTGAGGACAGCAAAGAGTCATCAGGCCAGGTAGTCCTGAGGCATGGTCCCAGGGCTCAGGTTCTCCGGGAGGGGAGGGAGAGGGAGGGAGAGAGAGAGAATTCGAGGGAGCATACTTAAATTCACACAGGACACCGGATAAGATAGGAGAAATACTCCAGACATAATAGACTGACCCGAGCCTCCTGACACATAAACTATTACAGCACAAATACTGGAAGCTGAGACAGGAGGGGTCAGGAGACACTGTGGCCCTGTTAGACGATATCCCCGGACAGGGCCAACCAGGCAGGATATAACCCCACCCACTTTGCCAAAGCACAGCCCCAACACCACTAGAGGTATTTTTTTTATGTATATCTGTCTTTGTCTTATCCCATGTCTTATCCCATGTAGTATAAATAGCCAGTCTTTTTGTATATATCTTAATCTCTCTTTCTAACTACGAACTAAATAACCTTTCATGCAACCCACCTCACCCAATGTGGTATGGATCTGCTATTTTTATTCCTTATAACTGGAACTTCCATCGGGAGCTAGCCAGCTAACTAGCTACTAGTTTTTTTTAGCCACGGATAGTGGTCCTCGCGTTCTTTCCCTGGGATCAGCCAGCCTTAGCTCGGACAATCACCTGCCAGTCTGCACAGCGCGATATCAACCCAGAGCATATCAGACTGCTTCTCTCTACCATATCACCGGATTCCGGACGCTCTGGATCATTGCAGCTAGCTGCAAACGAGTGGCTACTGTTAGCTAACGCCTCTGTCCTGAAGCAAGCCTCGAGCTAGGCCCATATACAAGCTAAATCTAGGGCTACAATACCTCCTTTGCCAATTGGCCTGGACCCTTTATTGGCGACATGGAGCCCCGCCAATCCATCACGACTGGACTGCAGACGTGATCGCCCGATGTGGTCTCAACAGGCAATTATGTTATGATATCGCCGAAGAACCATCTACTAGCCCCGGCCCGCTAGCTTTTCTGAACGCTGTGTCCCCTGCACGCCTAGTGTAGTAGTGACTACCGAACAGCACCCTGACTCACCTCTTGCTGCTCTTTTGACCCTATGATCACTTGGCTACACACCTGATGCCCCCTGGACTGTTTCAATAACACAGAACCTCATTTTGTTTACCTGTTGGCCCCAGCCTCGACCTCAGGTCCTGTATGTACCTACCTGACCCACAGAAATCTGCTCCTTTTTTTCTCTGTTCCAAACGCACTAGACTACCAGTTCTTATAGCCTTTAGCCGTACCCTTATCCTACTCCTCCTCTGTTCCTCTGATGATGTAGAGGTTAACCCAGGCCCTGTAGCCGCCAGTACTACATCTATTCCCCAGGCGCTATCATTTGTTGACTTCTGTAACCGTAAAAGCCTTGGTTTCATGCATGTTAACATCAGTAGCCTCCTCCCTAAGTTTGTTTTTCCCACTGCTTCCGCCAACCCTGATGTCCTAGCCATGTCTGAATCCTGGTTTAGGAAGGCCACCAAAAATTCTGAAAATTCCATCCCCAACTACAACATTTTCCGCCAATATAGAACTGCCAAAGGGGGTGGAGTTGCAATCTACTGCTATCCAGGTTTGTCCCCAATCAGTTCGAGCTTCTACTTAAAAAATCCACCTTTCCAGAAACAAGTCTCTTACTGTTGTCGCTTGTTAAAGACCCCCCTCAGCCCCAAGCTGTGCCCTGGACAACATATGTGAATTAATCGCCCCCCATTTATCTTCAGAGTTTGTACTGTTAGGTGACCTAAACTGGGATATGCTTAACACCCCGGCCGTCCTACAATCTATGCTAGATGCCCTCAATCTCACACAAATTATCATAGAACCTACCAGGTACAACCCTAAATCCGTAAACACGGGAACCCTCATAGATATAATCCTGACCAACCTGTCCTCTAAATACACCTCTGCTGTCTTCAACCAGATCTCAGCGATCACTGCCTCAT
This sequence comes from Oncorhynchus mykiss, assembly GCF_013265735.2. Classification (NCBI taxonomy): domain Eukaryota; kingdom Metazoa; phylum Chordata; class Actinopteri; order Salmoniformes; family Salmonidae; genus Oncorhynchus; species Oncorhynchus mykiss. The sequence continues at coordinate 27,317,949 of NC_048570.1, read as the reverse complement.
TGCCTGCGTCCATAATGGGTCCGCGGTCAAACGACCACCCCTCATCATTATCAAACGCTCCCTAAAACACTTCAGCTAGTTGGTCTTTCTAATCAACCTGGCCCGGGTATCCTGGAAGGATATTGACCTCATTCGATCAGTAGAGGATGCCTGGTAATTCCTGTTGTGACTAGGGGGCAGGATTTTCATTTTTGGAAAAATAACGTACCCAAAGTAAACGGGATATTTTGTTAGGACAAGAAGCTAGAATATGCATATAATTGACAGTTTAGGATAGAAAACACTCTAAAGTTTCCAAAACTGTAAAAACATTGTCTGTGAGTATAACAGAACTGATATTGCAGGCGAAAGCCTGAGAAAAATCCAATCCGGAAGTGCCTCGTGTTTTGAAAGCTCTGCGTTCCAATGCGTCCCTATTGAGCAGTGAATGGGCTATCAACCAGATTACTTTTTCTACGTATTCCCCAAGGTGTCTACAGCATTGTGACGTAGTTTTACGCATTTATGTTGAAGAATACCCGTAAGCGGCTACAATGTGTAAGTGGTCACCTGATGGCTCTCAGGGTGACTCTCGCGTAAATTACAGAGGTAGCCATTTTTCCAATCAGTCCTACTGAAAAACCAATTGTCCCGGTGGATATATTATCGAATAGATATTTGAAAAACACCTTGAAGATTGATTATAAACAACGTTTGCCATGTTTCTGTCGATATTATGGAGCTGATTTGGAATATTTTTCGGTGTTTTCGTGACCATAATTTCTGGTCGATTTCTCAGCCAAACATGAAGAACAGACGGAGCTATTTTGCCTACAAAAATAATATTTTTGGAAAAAATTAACATTGGCTACCTAACTGGGAGTCTCGTGAGTGAAAACATCCGAAGCTCATCAAAGGTAAACGATTTAATTTGATTGCTTTTCTGATTTCCGTGACCAAGTTACCTGCTGCTAGCTGGACAAAATGCTATGCTAGGCTATCGATAAACTTACACAAATGCTTGTCTAGCTTTGGCTGTAAAGCATATTTTGAAAATCTGAGATGACAGGATGATTAACAAAAGGCTATGCTGTGTCTCAGTATATTTAACTTGTGATTTTCATGAATAGGAATATTTTCTAGTAATATTTATGTCCGTTGCGTTATGCTAATTAGTGCCAGTCGATGATTACGCTCCCCGGATCCGGGATGGGGAGTATCAAGAGGAAGTGCCTTCCTCCCCATCTTAAATAAACATGCCCCATTAAAAAAATTTAGAACTAAGAACAGATATAGCCGTTGGTTCTCTCCAGACATGACTGCCCCAGCACAAAAACATCCTGCGGCTTACTGCATTAGCATCGAATATCCCCCTCTATATGCAGCTTTTCAGGGAAGTTAGGAACAAATATACACAGACAGAATTATGCATCCTGTAGCATAAACTCTTAAATGTTCTGGAACACTGTAAAGTCCACAAAGAATAATAGCACCTCCTTCCAGCTGCCCACTGCACTGAGGCTAGGAAACACTGTCACCACCGATAAATCTACGATAAATGAGAATTTCAATAAGCATTTTTCTACAGCTGGCCATGCTTTCCACCTGGCTACCCCTCACCCCTCAACAGCTCTGCAACCCCACAGCAACTTGCCTAAGCCTCCCCATTTCTCCTTCACCAAATTAAAATAGCTGATGTTTGGAAAGAGCTGCAAAATATGGACCCCTACAGATCAGCTGGACTAGACAATGTGGACCCTCTCTTTCTAAAATTATCCGCCGAAATTGTAGCAACCCCTATTATTAGCCAGTTCAACCTCTCTTTTGTATCGTCTGAGATCCCCAAAGATTGGAAAGCTGCCGTGGTCAACCTCCTCTTCAAAGGGGGAGACACCCTAGACCCAAACTGTTACAGACCTATATCTATCCTACCCTGCCTTTCTAAAATCTTTGAAAGCCAAGTTAACAAACAGATCACCGATCATTTCGAATCCCACCGTACCTTCTCCGCTATGCAATCTGGTTTCTGAGCTGGTCATAGGTGCACCTCAGCCACGATCAAGGTCCTAAATGATATCATAACCACCATTGATAAAAGACAATAATGTGCAGCCGTATTCATCGAACTGGCCAAGGCTTTCGATTCTGTCAATCACCACATTCTTATCGGCAGATTCAACAGCCTTGGTTTCTCAAATGACTGCCTCGACTGGTTCACCAATTGTGTGTCTATTCGGACCTCTGGCAGTCTCCCCAATTGTGTTGTCTGGACCTCTGGCAGTCTCTATGGGGGTGCCACAGGGTTCAATTCTCGGGCCGACTCTTTTCTCTGTACACATCAATGATGTCGCTCTTGCTGCTGGTGATTCTCTGATCTACCTCTAAGCAGACGACACTATTCTGTATACTTTTGGCCCTTCTTTGGACACTGTGTCAACAAACCTCCAGATGAGCTTCAATGCCATACAACTCTCCTTCCGTGGCCTCCAACTGCTCTTAAATGCAAGTAAAATTAAATGCATGCTCATCAACCAATTGCTGCTCGCACCTGCCCGCCAGTCTAGCATCACTACTCTGGACGGTTCTGACTTAGAGTATGTGGACAACTACAAATAGCTATGTATCTGGTTAGACTGTAAACTCTCTTTCCAGACTCACATCAAGCATGTTCAATCCAAAATTAAATCTAGAATCGGCTTCCTATTTCGCAACAAAGCATCCTTCACTCATGCTGCCAAACATACCCTCGTAAAACTGACTATCCAACCGATCATTGACTTCAGCGATGTCATTTACAAAATAGCATCCAACACTCTACTCAGCAAATTGGATGCAGTCAATCACAGTGCCATCTGTTTTGTCACTAAAGCCCCATATACTACCCACCACTGCGACTTGTAAGCTCTCGTTGGCTGGCCCTCGCTTCAAATTCGTTGCCAAACCCATTGGCTCCAGGTAATCTATAAGTCTTTGCTAGGTAAAGCCCCGCCTTATCTCAGCTCGCTGGTCACCATATAACAGCACTCACCCGTACCAAGCGCTCCAGCAGGTATATTTCACTGGTCACCCCCAAAGTCAATTCCCCCTTTGGCCGCCTTTCCTTCCAGTTCTCTGCTGCCAATAACTGGAACGAATTGCAAAAATCACTGAAGCTGGAGACTCATATCTCCCTCACTAACTTTAAGCATTAGCTGTCAGAGCAGCTTATAGATCATTGCACCTGTACATAGCCCATCTGTAAATAGCCTACCCAACTACCCATCCCCATATTGTTTTTTGTTTGTTGCTCCTTTGCACCCCAGTATCTCTACTTGCACATTCATCTTCTGCTCATCTATCACTCCAGTGTTTCGTTGCTGAATTGTAATATTTCGCCACTAACAGCCTATTTATTGCCTTACCTCCCTAATCTTACTTCATTTGCACACACTGTATATAGACTTTTCTATTGTGTTATTGACTGTACTTTTGTTTATTCCATGTGTAACTCTGTGTTATTTGTGTCGCACTGCTTCGCTTTATCTTGGCCAGGTCGCAGTTGTAAATGAGAACTTGTTCTCAACTGGCCTACCTGGTTAAGTAAAGTCGAAATAAATCAAATCAAATAAAAACATCTTCAAACCACCAACTTACTACCCTGAGACAAGGCTGAGTACAGCCCACGAAGATCTCCCCCATGGCACGAACCCAAGGGGGGTGGAACCCGGACAGGAATTTCACGTCAGTGACTCAACCCACTCAAGTGACACACCCCTCCTTTGGACGGGATGGAAGAGCACCAGTTTAAGACATGAAGGTCAGTCAAATGCCGTTGCAAAAACCATCAAGCGCTATGATGAAACTGGCTCTCATGAGGACCGCCACAGGAAATGAAGACCCAGTGTCACCTCTGCTGCAGAGGATAAGTTCATTAGAGTTACCAGACTCAGAAATTGCAGCCCAAATAAATGCTTCACAGAGTTCAAGTAACAGACACATCTCAACATCAACTGTTCAGAGGAGACTGCGTGAATTAGGCCAACATGGTTGAAATGCTGCCAAGCAACCACTACTAAAGGACACCAATATTAAGAAAAGACTTGCTTGGTCCAAGAAACACGAGCAATGGACATTAGACCGGTGGAAATTTGTTTTTGGTCTGATTAGTCCAAATATGAGAGTTTTGGTTTCAACCGACGTGCCTTTGTGAGACGCAGAGTAGTCGAGCGGATGATCTCCGCATGTGTGGTGAAGCATGAAGCATGGAGGTGGAGGTGTGATGGTGCTTTGCTGCTGACACTGTCTGTAATTTTTTTATAATTCAAGGCATACTAAACCAGCATGGCTACCACTGCATTCTGCAGCGATACTCCATCCCATCTGGTTTGGGCTTAGTGAGACTATCATTTGTTTTTCAACAGGACAATGACCTAAAACACACCTCCAGGCTGTGTAAGGGCTATTTGACCAAGGGGAGTGATGGAGTGCTGCATCAGATATCTTGACCTTCACAATCACCCGACCTCAACCCAATTTAGATGGTTTGGGATGAGTTGGACAGCAGAGTGAAGGAATAGCAGCCAATAAGTGCTCAGCATATGTGGGAACTCCTTCAAGAATTTGGGGGCAGCATTCTAGGTGAAGCTGGTTGACAGAATGCCAAGTGTGCAAAGCTGTCATCAAGGCAAAGAGTGGCTACTTTGAAGAATCTCAAATCTGAAATATATTTTGATTTGTTTAGCACTTTTTTACTAGTTACTACATGATTCCATATGTGTTATTTCATAGTTTTGATGTCTTCACTATTATTCTACAATGTATAAAATAGTAAAATAAAGAAAAACCCATGAACGAGTAGGTGTGTCCAAACTTTTGACTGGTACTGTATATATATATATATATATATATATATATATAAAACTGGAAATCTTACGTTTTGGACTGCACTGGGCCTTTAAGTCTGGCAAGGCTGTTGGTGAGGCTTTGGCATCGAATATAATCCAACCACATAACTGAGGGCCTTTGTGAAAATTAAGAGGCCTCTGGATGACAAGAACATTCAGAGTCACTAGATCTAAACAGAACATTTCTCAATGTCCTCTTTCATTTAGGTTAAAGGTTCATAAAACTCCACTGGAGTGACAATCTGGTAGATTTTGTAATTATACATGGATGAATTAGCATGTTTGCCAATTCTTGGAGACCAAATTTTCATTGCACAATTAGGGCATGCAAATAACTCAACTTCTTAAGCAAGGCACCATGGATATGGTTTCAAGTTGAATCCAAGCCACACAAAGATGTATTTGATCACAGACGTCAGAGTGCTGACAATGGGTGATGGGGGTTGTGGTGCAGACAAGGATAAAGACGTCTGTCTATATGTGGGAACAGTGACACAAGAGCAGGTTATGAATGGTTACCATTGTCAATAAGATACTTTAGACGAGGTAACGTCATAATGAATGTTGTACTTGGTGCATATGGGAATAATGCTTTCCTTTGATAGTATTTTCTTTAAAAGCTCACTATATTTAAAGACGAAAGAAAGTGTCTATGAGGAGAAAACAGAAAACAGGGCACAAGGACGTTCACCCCCAATCAATAGGATTTAAAAGACGTCAGACAGAATTGAATCAAAAGACTTCAGTGGTAATTGAAGTGTGGGTTTTGAGTGATTTTACATCACAGATCAAATCTGTGAGGTAGACCTTATTGGTAGACTGTACTGTTAAGGTAGACCTAACTGTGAAATGATTACTTACAAGCCCTTAACCAACAATGCAGATAAGATCTGCTTTCACTATACATGATCGATTCCTGAAAATTAAAATACACTCACCGGCAGTTTACTAGGCCATTCACGAAAATGGATCACTCCTAGACAGTGAGTCACGTGACCGAGGATTGCTATATACACTGAGGCAAAAAAGTATTTAGTCAGCCACCAATTGTGCAAGTTCTCCCACTTAAAAATATGAGAGAGGCCTGTAATTTTCATCATAGGTACACTTCGACTATGACAGACAAAATTAGAAGAAAAAAATCCAGAAAATCACATTTTTAATGAATTTATTTGCAAATTATGGTGGAAAATAAGTATTTGGTCAATAACAAAAGTGTATCTCAATACTTTGTTATATACCCTTTGTTGGCAATAACAGCGGTCAAAAGTTTTCTGTAAGTCTTCACAAGGTTTTCACACACTGTTGCTGGTATTTTGGCCCATTCCTCCATGCAGATCTCCTCTAGAGCAGTGATGTTTTGGGGCTGTTGCTGGGCAACATGGACTTTCAACTACGTCCAAAGATTTTCTATGGGGTTGAGATCTGGAGACTGGCTAGGCCACTCCAGGACCTTGAAATGCTTCTTACGAAGCCACTCCTTCGTTGCCCGGTGTGTTTGGGATCATTGTCATGCTGAAAGACCCAGCCACGTTTCATCTGCAATGCCCTTGCTGATGGAAGGAGGTTTTCACTCAAAATCTCACGATACATGGCCCCATTCATTCTTTCCTTTACACGGATCAGTCGTCCTGGTCCCTTTGCAGAAAAATAGCCCCAAAGCATGATGTTTCCACCCTCATGCTTCACAGTTGTTCTTTGGATGCAACTCAGCATTCTTTGTCCTCCAAACACGACAAGTTGAGTTTTTACCAAAAAGTTATATTTTGGTTTCATCTGACCATATGACATTCTCCCAATCCTCTTCTGGATCATCCAAATGCTCTCTAGCAAACTTCAGACGGGCCTGGACATGTACTGGCTTAAGCAGGGGGACACGTCTGGCATTGCAGGATTTGAGTCCCTGGTGGCGTAGTGTGTTACTGATGGTAGGCTTTATTACTTTGGTCCCAGCTCTCTGCAGGTCATTCACTAGGTCCCCCCGTGTGGTTCTGGGATTTTTGCTCACCGTTCTTGTGATCATTTTGACCCCACGGGGTGAGATCTTGCGTGGAGCCCCAGATCAAGGGAGATTATCAGTGGTCTTGTATGTCTTCCATTTCCTAATAATTGCTCCCACAGTTGATTTCTTCAAACCAAGCTGCTTACCTATTGCAGATTCAGTCTTCCCAGCCTGGTGCAGGTCTACAATTTTGTTTCTGGTGTCCTTTGACAGCTCTTTGGTCTTGGCCATAGTGGAGTTTGGAGTGTGACTGTTTGAGGTTGTGGACAGGTGTCTTTTATACTGATAACAAGTTCAAACAGGTGCCATTCTTAAAGAAGAAGTTACAGGTCTGTGAGAGCCAGAAATCTTGCTTGTTTGTAGGTGACCAAATACTTATTTTCCACCATAATTTGCAAATAAATTCATTAAAAATCCTACAATGTGATTTTCTGGATTTTTTTTCTCATTTTCTCTGTCATAGTTGAAGTGTAGCTAAGATGAAAATTACAGGCCTCTCTCATCTTGTTAAGTGGGAGAACTTGCACAATTGATGGCTGACTAAATACCTTTTTGCCCCACTGTATAGCAGGCAGACAGGCATAGAGGCATTCAGTTACAGTTAATTTGAACATTAGAATAGCCAAAACGAGTGACCTTAACGACTTTGAGTGTGATATGATCATAGGTGCCAGGTGCGCCGGATCCAGTATCTCAGAAACAGCCGCCCTCCTTGGCTTTTCACACACAACAGTGTAAAATCAAATCAAATCAAATTAGCATTTTATTGCATGACATAAGTATTTGATCACCTACCAACCAGTAAGAATTCCGGCTCTCACAGACCTGTTAGTTTTTCTTTAAGAAGCCCTCCTGTTCTCCACTCATTACCTGTATTAACTGCACCTGTTTGAACTCGTTACCTGTATAAAAGACACCTGTCCACACACTCAATCAAACAGACTCCAACCTCTCCACAATGGCCAAGACCAGAGAGCTGTGTAAGGACATCAGGGTTAAAATTGTAGACCTGCTCAAGGCTGGGATGGGCTACAGGACTATAGGCAAGCAGCTTAGTGAGAAGGCAACAACTGTTGGCACAATTATTAGTAAATGGAAGAAGTTCAAGATGATGGTCAATCACCCTCGGTCTGGGGCTCCATGCAATATCTCACCTCGTGGGGCATCAATGATAATGAGGAATGTGAGGGATCAGCCCAGAACTACACGGCAGGACCTGGTCAATGACCTGAAGAGGGCTAGGACCAAAGTCTCAAAGAAAACCAGTAGTTACACACTACGAGGTCATGGATTAAAATCCTGCAGCGCACGCAAGGTCCCCCTGCTTAAGCCAGCACATGTCCAGGCCCGTCTGAAGTTTGCCAATGACCATCTGGATGATCCAGAAGAGGAATGGGGGAAGGTCATATGGTCTGATGAGACAAAAAAATAGAGTGTTTTGGTCTAAACTCGACTCGCCGTGTTTGGAGAAAGAAGAAGGATGAGTACAACCCCAAGAACACCATCCCAAGCATGGAGGTGGAAACATCATTCTTTGGGGATGCTTTTCTGCAAAGGGGACAGGACGACTGCACCGTATTAAGGGGAGGATGGATGGGGCCATGTATCGTGAGATCTTGGCCAACAACTTCCTTCCCTCAGTAAGAGCATTGAAGATGGGTCGTGGCTGGGTCTTCCAGCATGACAACAACCCGAAACACACAGCCAGGGCAACTAAGGAGTGGCTCTGTAAGAAGCATCTCAAGGTCCTGGTGTGGCCTAGCCAGTCTCCAGACCTGAACCCAATAGAAAATCTTTGGAGGGAGCTGAAAGTCCGTGTTGCCCAGCGACAGCCCCGAAACCTGAAGGATCTGGAGAAGGTCTGTATGGAGGAGTGGGCCAAAATCCCTGCTACAGTGTGTGCAAACTTGGTCAAGAACTACAGGAAACGTATGATCTCTGTAATTGCAAACAAAAGTTTCTGTACCAAATATTAAGTTCTGCTTTTCTGATGTATCAAATACTTATGTCATGCAATAAAATGCAAATTAATTACTTAAAAATCATACAATGTGATTTTCTGGATTTTTGTTTTAGATTCCGTCTCTCACAGTTGAGAGAAGTGTACATATGATACAAATTACAGACCTCTACATGCTTTGTAAGTAGGGAAACCTGCAAAATTGGCAGTGTATCAAATACTTGTTCTCCCCACTCTAGTTGATGAGGTCGAAGGAGAATGGCAAAAATCGTGCAAGCTAACAGGCGGGCCACAAATAGACAAATAACGTTGCAGTACAACAGTGTTGTGCAGAACAGCATCTAGGAATACACAACTCATCAATCCTTTCACAGATGGGCTATTGCAACAGGCGACCACAAAAGGTTTCACTCCTATCACCAACACTTGACTGAGGAGTGGAAAAACATTGCCTGGTCCAACGAATCCCGGTTGCGTCATGCTGAGTCAGGCGTAAGTAATTTAAATTTAATAAAAATATTTACCTTTATTTAACTAGGCAAGTCAGTTAAGAATAGATTTTTATTTACAATGACGGCCTACACCAGCCAAACCCTGACGACGCTGGGCCAATTGTGCTCCACCCTATGGGATTTCCAATCACGGCCGGTTGGAGGAGGATAGAATCATGGTCAGATTTGCCAAATGGAGGGCAAGGGAGAGCTTTGTACGCGTCTCTGTGTGTGGAATAAATGTGGTCCAGAGGTTTTTCCCTCTGGTTGCACATTTAACATGCTGATAGAAATTTGGCAAAACAGATTTAAGTTTCCCTGCATTAAAGCCATTAAGAGCGCCGCCTCTGGATGAGCATTTTCCTGTTTGCTTATGGCAGAATACAGCCACTGAGTGTGGTCTTAGTGCCAGCATCGGTCTGTGGTGGTATGTTGACAGCTACGAAAAATACAGATTAAAACTCTCTAGGTAAATAGTGTGGTCTACAGCTTATCATGAGAAACTCAATCTCAGGCGATCAAAACCTCGAGACATCCTTAGATATTGTGCACCAGCTGTTGTTTACATACATGCATAGTCCGCCATCCCTTGTCTTACCAGACGTCGCTGTTCTATCCTGTCGATACAGCGTATAACCAGTCAGCTGTATGTTAATAATGTCGTCGTTCAGCCACGACTCCATGAAGCGCAAGATATTACAGTTATTAATTTTCCGTTGGTGGTTTAATCTTCTTCATAGGTCGGCAATTTTATTTTCCAATGATTGCACGTTAACTAGTAGAACGGAAGTCAGGGGGGGTTTATTCGATCGCCTACGAATTCTCAGAAGGCAGCCCGAACTCCATCCACCTTTTCTTCGTTGTCTCTTCTCGCAAATGACAGGGATTTGGGCCTGTTCCCGGGAAAGCAGTAGGTCGTTCATGTCAGGCTCGTCGGACTCGTTAAAGAAAAAAAAGCCTTTACCAGTTCGTGGTGAGTAATCGCTCTTCTGATTTCCAGATGTTCTTTTCGGTCATAAGAGACGGCAGCAGCAACATTATGTACAAAATAAGTTTAAAAAATGCAACAAAAAAAAACATAAATCATAATCGTCTAGGAGCACGTTAAACATCAGCCATCTTTTCCGGCGCCATCTTATGTTGCTCTCTTTCCTTTTTTTAGGCATCGTTAATGCTGTCTTTGGTGTGCTTTGGTGTGCTTATCAATGCACAAGCACCCTTTTTCCAATTCCTATTGATAAAAGCTTTAGTCATACAAAATGTTCTACTGTGCGTGAACTTTCATATGCATCCTGTCATTACTAAATGTATAATGTGATCGGTATTTGAATAGTACTGTTTTTTAACTAAATGTTTTTTATTAAAACATTTTATTAGTGGTCTTTCTCAAATTTAAGGGATGATGATGCAATCAATCTTTGTGAGAGGGAGGGAATCTGATTTCATTGGTCCTCAACTCATGGATCAGACACTTCATTCAGGATAAGTGGAGTAAGCCCTTATTTGCCTGCCCTGGAGCAGGTTAGTGCTGAAGGATTTCAATGCCATAGTCATTGAATTGACTAAAAGATGAGCAACATTCGTGTGACAGGTTATCCCAAATAAGATGTTGCTCCTAAATTGCACCAATATTGGAACCCACTTGAGTGTTACTACATGTAATGTAAAGTACCCAATTGTCATACTTGAGTAAAAGTGAAGATACCTTAATAGAAAAAGACTCAAGTGAAAGTCACCCAGTAAAATTCTACTTGAGTAAAGGTTTAAAAGTATTTGGTTTTAAATATACTTAAGTATCAAAAGTAAATGTAATTGCTAAAATATACTTCAGTATCAAAAGTAAAAGTAAAAGTATAAATAATTTCAAGCAAACCAGACGGCACCATTTTCAAAAAATAAATCAAGTTACGGCACGCTTCAACGCTCAGACATAATTTACCAATTTTTTTGTGAGTCCGCCAGATCAGAGGCAGTAGGGATGACCTGGAATATTATCTTTATAAGTGTGTAAATTAGACATTGATGAGTACTTTTGGGTGTCAGGGAAAATGTATGGAGTAGTAAGTACATAAGTGAAGTAAAAGTAAAAGTTATCAAAAATATAAATAGTAAAGTACAGATACCAAAAATACCTACTTAAGTAGTACTTTCAAGTATTTTTACTTAAGTTCTTTACACCACTGTGTAAAACTGCCTACACAGCCTGACATTCGGATCCCTTTTCCTAATAATACATATGTTACTGGAACACTACACTGTTAAGCTCTGTGCCTGAAGGTAATAGCTTTGAAATGAAGAAACTCCATGTTTCTCAAGCATCACGCAACTCTGACCAGCTGTTAGAGACAACTATTTTTGAACTGTCCTTTCCTTGGCTTTTAAAGCTGGAATCCTTGATGGTGAAACAGCCACGTTCATTTGCAACAACAAAGAAGTTACTGAAAAAACAATGAACACTGTTTTTTTCTTTCAATGCATGCGCAAAAGAAGAGCACAATATGTACTGCATTTTTCTTTACCATGCTGCGCGGTGCTCCTCAGCTCGGGAACAAAAACAATAACAAAGGTAGTGGGGCAGCCGGTGGCGCTGTTTCCCCCTACTGTGGATTCCATTTTTAAAGGCGCACTCTGTCTGAGATTTTCTTTTAAACAGTGGGCTGGACGATAACTGTTCTGAATATTCTTTATAATCTGACAGAATATCTTGTGTACGCCTACAGAATACTGTTGCTACTCTCAGACTCAGGCTACAGTAAATCCATCTGTGAAAGACAAGCTACAACAGCAGCCATTCTCAACAAAGTACATCTAATTTCCCTGATATAGCGCTTACCTTAGGGTTTAACCCGTAACCATATCAGTTTCCTGCCCACTCCCAGGAGGTGTTGTGTTGAGAGGGAAGGGGAGAGGGAGAGGGAGAGAGAGGGGTGACTGCCAGGAGACCGCAGAGGGCCAACAGTGCTCCTGGCTGTGGGCATGGGTCCAGCCCCCAGCACGCACACCAGCCCATCTTCCTACCCCGGGGGCATTCTCACTGATGGCTTGGACTGGCTTTTCACTGCACCATGATGGTTTCATTAAACCCGTTTATTCCCCTTTTTCCACTGCTGGGCATCACTCCCATCTGTATTCACTCTCACAGAACAGCCGAGCTGCTGAAGCTACAGTATGTGAGACATGGAGCAGCGTTCGAGTTAGGATGTACAATGGATTCATTACAAATCCCCCAGCACTCTCCATTATCCATCTCAGTGGTTGTGTGGTTAGGGTGTCTGCCCTGAAACCGGCAGGCTGTGGGTTTGTATCCAAACCAAATCAGTCAAATTCAGTTAAGTCAATAATATATTTATTTCCTTTCAGCAAATCTGCAGTTGAAACCCATTTGAATGTGAGGGATGCAATCTAGCAGAAACAAGAAATTAAAACCATTATGAATCACCTGCATGTGAACTGACTGATATGAACTATGTGCTATAATGTGTCATGGCATTACACCTGCCAGCACCACTAAAAATAAGAGTTGTATGTTGTTGCTTTTTTTCTGAAGGGTTCATGGACAGAAGAGCATGGAAAAATCCTGCTGCAATGAGAAGAGAGTTGTGTACAGTGGTGCCCACAGAGCAAGATCCCAGTAAACATCGCAACATCTGGCTTGTATTCCCATCATAAGGCATGCACAAGTTCAATTACCATGTCAACATTCTTTGAGCAACGTTAAAGGGTTCTTGATGGAGTGTTACATATTCAGACCCTTGATTAAGGATTATGCAGAGATGTGGCAAATGCCACTAGGCGATTGAGAAATGTGCCCGCATCACAAAAACGAAAACCACAGCCAGTCCTCACTGGTCATGGGCTGGGGGAGATTTCATTCAGAGGTTGCTTTGGAATTCAAGCACTCTTTAGTCATATTTTTGTAAATAATGTAATTAAATAGGACATTTGACTTGAGATATTTGGTTAGGATAATGGCATGTTAAGAACTGTCATTCTCGGTGCTATGGTCTGAAAGACTTTCAATGTCATGAAAAATTCCAGCCATTAATCTGGGATTGGAAAAAATGTAATCGGTTCCCAAAATGCCAGTTCCGAAACTCCAATATACTCTATCGTCGGTAAAATCTGTTGTAAAACAGCAACAGATGCTATGAGGATTAATTTTCCCATAGCAAATTAAGAGCAAGCTATAACTATTTGTTGGGTCATGGAGAAGGGCCATATGTTCAGTGTTACAGTTGAGAAAATGTCACTACTATGATAGCTTTGTAACTGCAATATAACTAAAATGTGACGAATAGAGCTTATTTTACCATAATGTTTTGTATATGATATTAAACCACTGCTTAAGTATAAGTCAGTGAGTTTGTATAATCAGATACTTTCAAAATGAGAAGCTTCTCTTTTCACCTTTTTGATCAATTATGAGCAATTCTTAGCACTATTGTAGCCTTTTAACCTTTAATTTAACTCTGCAGAGTCCATATCAGATGAAATCAAGAACTGCACTAGCATGCAAATTGGGAAAAGAGGGCAATGTTTCTTTTGGATTAACTGGCTGCTACTGTCTGTGACAGCTATAGCCCTTATCACATACCACGTGAAAAGCAGCTTGAGCATAAGCCCTTGGGCATCTTGAATAAGGTCTACTCTTGTTTAGTCAAGTCATTCAAATGTGAGGCATTGTGGGTCACATCCTAAAATAGGCTCAGGTAATACAGTACAGGCTGACACATATTTCATTAAGCTGGGAACAATGCAGTCGTTTTTTATGTGTGAGAATGTGCACAGCTCACATTATCCTTTTAAATCATCATCTTCTCTCTTCCTTTCTCACACACACATAGAAACAAACATACAAACACACACACACACACACACACAGATGCGGACACACAAGTAGAAACTCCTCAGAGAAGGAAGGGGAGGACCGTCCTGCTCAGTGAATTTCATAGTAAATAAAAAATAGTGAAACAGAAAGGTTATCCTTTTTAGATAAAACTATACTAAATATATTCACGTCACCAAATAATTGATTAAAACACATTGTTTTACAGTAGCCTCAACAGCACTCTGTAGCATAGCACCATGGTGTAGCCGGAGGAGAGCTAGCTTCCGTCCTCCTCTGAGTACATAACCTAAGCTCATGGTTCTCCGTAGACTTACACAGTTATGACAACTTCCAGAGGACGTCCTCCAACCTATCAGAGCTTTTTCAGTATGAACTGACATGTTGTTAATCCAATCCAAGGATCAGATAATTAATCTAGCACTGAAAGCATAAACTACAGCTATCTAGCACTGCAGTGCATAAAGTGTGGTGATTAGTTGACTCAAAGAGAGAAAGAGAGAGAGCTACAGTAACTATATGTCATTGTTTTTTTCTTCTTCTTAGTTTATCTTTTCACTTACAATGCAGCTAATTTAGCCTACTCAACAACCTGACTCAAACAGAGAGGAATGCTGTTTATGCTAGCTTATGCTAGCTAATTGTATAAGGCTATCCAACACTATAAGGCTATGCAACTCTTCCAAGTCAAAGTAAGCTTTATTAATTTATTGCCAATGTAACTGCTAAACTGCTTGCAGTACACTGTTCTGTGTGATTGAACACATAGATTGGATTGTGGGTTTACTAAAAGTTAGTTTAGTTTGTTGACTATAACATTAATATGGTGACAATGATGTTGGATGTGTAGCAGTTAGCGGTTATTATGTGATGGTTTGGATTCAGAGATTTTTGCCCTTGGTCACAGACAGCTGTTGTTTTGTGCACAAGTGAAGGGAGAAAGAGAAAGGAGGAGAGAGCGTAGATGTGAGAAGGAATTATACAACGAGCAAAGTGATTATGCTGTATGGCTGCTATGAAAGTGAAGTGTGTGTGCAGGTGATCAGGGGTGTATTCATTCCACCAATTATGTTGCAAAAAAATTATCCAATACAAAACTCTTGTTTTAGATGCAAAACGCAACATTTTCCAACCGTTTGGAGTAATGAATGAACCCCAGATCAGCTAGATGCAGGCAAGAGTTGGCAAGGCGGTACTGAATGTATCAGTGACTACGTTTACATGCGCACCAATATCACGCTATTATTCGGGATACTCAAGTATTCTGTTTTTGAGTTGACACATATAAACATCATATCCCGTTTACGATAACCTGAAAAAGCTTGTATCCCCGTTATGAGAAACCCAGATAAGATGCCTGGGATATGCTGATCTTAGATGGGACACTGTGACATGTAAACATGTCCCATATCCTGTTTACTGTTATTTTCCGTGGTCTGCATAGGCTCACATATCAGGGTAGTGATGTTTTCATCTGATTGTCAAACAAATCACATAAAAAAGTAAGCTACCTGCGCAGTTCAATCCACCATAATAAGTTATTTTGCTGATACTTAGTACCCCTAATTTAGACAATTTTCTGCTTCGAATTTCTGACAATGGTAGGCCATATTATAATTTCCGACATTTGGCAGGACATTTGTATGTCAACTATAGTTAGATACAGTAGAAGTCAGAAGTTTACATACACTTAGGTTGGAGTCATTAAAACTAGTTTAATTACATACACTGAGTTGACTGTGCCTTTAAATAGCTTGGAAAATTCCAGAATATGATGTCATGGCTTCAGAAGCTTCTGATAGGTTAATTGACATCCTTTGAGTCATTTGGAGGTGTACCTGTGGATGTATTTCAAAGCCTACCTTCAAACTCAGTGCCTCTTTGCTTGACATCATGGGATAATCAAAAGAAATCAGCCAAGACCTCAGCAAACATTTTGTAGCCATCCACAAGTCTGGTTCATCTTTGGGAGCAATTTCCAAACGCCTGAAGGTACCACATTCATCTGTACAAAAAAATTGTACGCAAGTATAAACACCATGGGACCACGCAGCCGTCATACCACTCAGGAAGGAGACGCGTTCTGTCTCCTAGAGATGAACGTACTTAGGTGCAGATCAATCCCAGAACAACAGCAAAGTGAAGATGCTGGAGGAAACAGATGCAAATCTATCTATATCCATGGTAAAACGAGTCACATATCAACATAACCTGAAAGGCCGCTCAGCAAGGAAGAAGCCATTGCTACAAAACCGCCATAAAAACGCCAGACGACGGTTTGCAACTGCACATTAGGACAAAGATCATACTTTTTGGAGAAATGTCTTCTGGTCTGATGAAACATAAATAGAACTGTTATGCCATAATGACCATCGTTATGTTTGGAGGAAAAAGGGGGAGGCTTGCAAGCTGAAGAACACCATCCCAACCGTGAAGCACGGGGGTGGCAGCATCATGTTGCGGGGGTGCTTTGCTGCAGGAGGGACTGGTGCACTTCACAAAATAGATGGCATCATGAGGCAGGAAAATTATGTGGATATATTGAAGCAACATCTCAAGACATCAGTCAGGAAGTTAAAGCTTGGTCGCAAATGGGTCTTCCAAATGGACAATGACCCCAAGCATAGTTCCAAAGTTGTGGCAAAATGGCTTAAGGACAACAAAGTCAAGGTATTGGAATGGCCATCACAAAGCCCTGACCTCACTCCTATAGAACATTCGTGGGTAGAACTGAAAAATCGTGTTCGAGCAAGGAGGCCTACAAACCTGACTCAGTTACACCAGCTCTGTCAGTAGGAATGGGCCAAAATTCCCCAAACGTATTGTGGGAAGCTTGTGGAAGACTACCCAAAATGTTTACCCAAGTTAAACAATTTAAAGGCAATGCTACCAAATAATAATTGAGTGCATGTAAACTTCTGACCCACTGGGAATGTGATGAAAAAAATAAAAACTGAAATAAATCATTCTCTCTACTATTATTCTGACATTTCACATTCTTAAAATAAAGTGGTGATCCTAACTGACCTAAAACAGGGAATACTTACTAGGATTAAATGTCAGGAATTGTGAAAAAGTTTAAATGTATTTGGCTAAGGTGTATGTAAACTTCTCTAGGAGACAGAATGTGTCTCCTTCCTGAGCGGTATGATGGCTGCGTGGTCCCATGGTGTTTATACTTGCGTACTATTGTTTGTACAGATGAACGTGATACCTTCAGGAATTTGGAAATTGCTCCCAAGGATGAAACAGACTTGTGGAGGTATACAATTTATTTTCTGAGGTCTTGGCTGATTTCCTATGATTATCCCATGATGTCAAACAAAGAGGCACTGAGTTTGAAGGTAGGCCTTGAAATACATCCACAGGTACACCTTCAATTGAATCAAATGATGTCAATTAGCCTATCAGAAGCTTCTAAAGCCATGACATCATATTCTGTAATTTTCCAAGCTGTTTAAAGGCACAGTCAACTTAATGTATGTAAACTTCTGACCCACTAGAATTGTGATACAGTGAATTATAAGTGAAATAAACTCTCTGTAAACAATTGTTGGAAAAATGACTTGTGTCATGCACAAAGTAGATGTCCTAACTGACTTGCCAAACTATAGTTTGTTAACAAGACATTTGTGGAGTGGTTGAAAAACGAGTTTTAATGACTCCAACCTAAGTGCCTGTAAACTTCCGACTTCAACATTTAAGTCCTTGCTCTTAAACCAAATATTGTCCTCCCTAATCTTAAAAGGCACCGACCACCACTGACACACACACACGCACACGTGCGCACACACACACACACACACACACACACACACACACACACACACACACACACACACACACACACACACACACACACACACACACACACACACACACACACACACACACACACACACACACACACACACATGGACATTGACTAAGTAATGACTGTGTTGAGAATATGCCATGAAGCTTAACTGGAATTATCAACTCAATACTCTTGATTGCGCCCACATGAAATCCATCACCATAAACTTAATCAAAAACATTAAATATAATAGTGTAAACTGCCGTTACATAGTGGAACATAATATTCCAACTCACAGCTGCCATTCTTCATGTCTACTCCTATTGAAGTGTCCTTTGACAGACATGAGGTCTTTGAACTCCCTGTGTTTTCTATTTCTCAGGATAGTGGTCTGGGGGGACCATGATTCATACTGATTCATATTGCTCTGAATTCACCTCCAGACCTTCTATATGTACAGATGTAGGATCCGAATTTGAGCCAGTTTGCTACAGCAGGAAAATAATCCTTCAACAACAGGAAATGTGAATTATTATAATACATTTCTTATTTTTTATTTGTATGAATTTTTTTACCCCTTTTTCTCCCCAATTTTGTGGTATCCAATTGGTAGTTACAGTCTTGTCCCATTGCTGCAACTCCCGTACGGAAGAGCCGAAGGTCGAGAGTTGTGCTTCCTCCAAAACACGACCCAGTCAAGCCGCACTGCTTCTTGACACAAATGCCCGCTTCACCCGGATGCCAGCCACACCCATGTGTCGGAGGAAACACCGTACACCTGGCAACCATGTCAGCGTGCATGCAAATTATTATGTAAATTTAACAATGGAGGCTGCTGAGGGGAGGACGGCTCCAAATAACGTTTGGAAGGGAGTAACTGGAATGTCATCAAACCCATGGAAACCATGTGTTTGATGTATTTAATACCATTCCATTTATTCTGCTCCAGCCATTACCACAAGCCCATCTTCCCCGATTAAGGTGCCACCAACCTCCTGTAGTGGATTATAATTAATGGAAATATTTGGTAGGAATAAATACATTTTCATTAGGCCAAATCAAGTCTAACATTTTAAGGTGAACATTTTCTGAATCAAAAGAGTGATCGAATTAAGATCCTCTATCTGTAAGTCAGTCTATAGTATGGGTCTTAGTTATTTCTGTGCTTTAAAGCAAATATTTTCAAGCAGTATTTAACAATCACCACCCCTCAAAAAAATAACTTTGGGGTTTAGAGACATTTAGATTTGAGTAATTGAAAACACTTGTCTGTGTGAACGGATGTGGGCACCAATCCAAAACGTATTCCTGAAATTCCTGGGCTTGAGAGAGGAATCCAGATGGGGCTGAACTTAAACCAGATGGCTGAATGGGACCAGGACATCTCCAGAGGAGAGCAGGGACAGGCCTAGGTACAGTCTCTGTCTGCTCACAAACTACTGCTCAGGTTAGGTAGTGGCACATGTGGTCTTCTGATGCAGAGATGGTTAACTTTTCTCTTCATCCCAGAAAAAGTGTCTCTCAGATCAGTTGGTGAGGCTTAGACTCTGTCTTTATACATGGCCTAATTTGGCACTTGATAACATGCCGCAAGCACAATGCTACTCATAAGGAAATCCTCCTAGGATCTAAATACAATTATTTAGACTCCTGAAGTTGAACTCAGCAATAAGATTTTGACCTGAGAGCAATTTAGCCACTGTTGATTACAATTGCACTGAGCTGTGTCAACAAGATCAACTTGACTATTATTGAATTATGAAACATAGTAATTTGTCGTATAATGTTTATAGTGTAAAGTTACTGCTTTATCTGGTCATGTTACAGTTTATGCAGTGTGAGAGCAATTAAAGGACAGGTTCACTTTTTTAACCAAATCTTTATTTTCGAAGTTAATGGCATGTTATAGAACTGTCCAGATACTTTTTTTGCAATTTCTCTTGGTTTTGAAAAACATACCCCAGCAGCAATAGACTTCCTCATGCTCGTTCTGCAGTTGCAGGGGCACAGATAAAACATGAACAATAGCAAAAACAAAAAAATGCTAAAATGTTCATTTAGAAACGGCAACACTCTCAGTATGGTGATGCAGGTCTTTAAATGTGGTATACATGAAATTGTGTCATTCTGAACTTCATCCGTAACTTTATGTCCCATTTTGTTGGACTCAATCAAGACTTCTCCGTGTGCAAGCATGCGCATGCTTTCTCGTTCCCATTGTGGTGATAGAAAGTCTTTGCATGCTTGCCCACAGAAAAGTTTGGAATGACACAATTTCATGTGTACAACATCTAAAGACCTGCATCAAAGCGTTGCTGTTTCTAAAAGGACATATTTGGGTGTTTTTGGAGACTTTGTTCATATTTTATCTGTACCCCTGCAACTGCAAAACCATGAGGTTGTCTATTGCTGGTGGGGTCAGTTTCTCAAAACCAAAAGAAAATCACAAAAAAAGTGTCTAAACATCTGTAACATGCCATATACAGTGCCTTGCGAAAGTATTCGGCCCCCTTGAACTTTGCGACCTTTTGCCACATTTCAGGCTTCAAACATAAAGATATAAAACTGTATTTTTTTGTGAAGAATCAACAACAAGTGGGACACAATCATGAAGTGGAACAACATTTATTGGATATTTCAAACTTTTTTAACAAATCAAAAACTGAAAAATTGGGCGTGCAAAATTATTCAGCCCCCTTAAGTTAATACTTTGTAGCACCACCTTTTGCTGTGATTACAGCTGTAAGTCGCTTGGGGTATGTCTCAATCAGTTTTGCACATCGAGAGACTGACATTTTTTCCCATTCCTCCTTGCAAAACAGCTCGAGCTCAGTGAGGTTGGATGGAGAGCATTTGTGAACAGCAGTTTTCAGTTCTTTCCACAGATTCTCGATTGGATTCAGGTCTGGACTTTGAATTGGCCATTCTAACACCTGGATATGTTTATTTTTGAACCATTCCATTGTAGATTTTGCTTTATGTTTTGGATCATTGTCTTGTTGGAAGACAAATCTCCGTCCCAGTCTCAGGTCTTTTGCAGACTCCATCAGGTTTTCTTCCAGAATGGTCCTGTATTTGGCTCCATCCATCTTCCCATCAATTTTAACCATCTTCCCTGTCCCTGCTGAAGAAAAGCAGGCCCACACCATTATGCTGCCACCACCATGTTTGACAGTGGGGATGGTGTGTTCAGGGTGATGAGCTGTGTTGCTTTTACGCCAAACATAACGTTTAGCATTGTTGCCAAAAAGTTCAATTTTGGTTTCATCTGACCAGAGCACCTTCTTCCACATGTTTGGTGTGTCTCCCAGGTGGCTTGTGGCAAACTTTAAACAACACATTTTATGGATATCTTTAAGAAATGGCTTTCTTCTTGTCACTCTTCCATAAAGGCCAGATTTGTGCAATATACGACTGATTGTTGTCCTATGGACAGAGTCTCCCACCTCAGCTGTAGATCTCTGCAGTTCATCCAGAGTGATCATGGGCCTCTTGGCTGCATCTCTGATCAGTCTTCTCCTTGTATGAGCTGAAAGTTTAGAGGGACGGCCAGGTCTTGGTAGGTTTGCAGTGGTCTGATACTCCTTCCATTTCAATATTATCGCTTGCACAGTGCTCCTTGGGATGTTTAAAGCTTGGGAAATATTTTTGTATCCAAATCCGGCTTTAAACTTCTTCACAACAGTATCTCGGACCTGCCTGGTGTGTTCCTTGTTCTTCATGATGCTCTCTGCGCTTTTAACGGACCTCTGAGACTATCACAGTGCAGGTGCATTTATACGGAGACTTGATTACACACAGGTGGATTGTATTTATCATCATTAGTCATTTAGGTCAACATTGGATCATTCAGAGATCCTCACTGAACTTCTGGAGAGAGTTTGCTGCACTGAAAGTAAAGGGGCTGATATGTTAAAAAAGTTTGAAATATCCAATAAATGTCGTTCCACTTCATGATTGTGTCCCACATGTTGTTGATTCTTCACAAAAAAATACAGTTTTATATCTTTATGTTTGAAGCCTGAAATGTGGCAAAAGGTCGCAAAGTTCAAGGGGGCCGAATACTTTCGCAAGGCACTGTACATCAAAAACAGAGATTTGGTTAAAAAACGTGAACTTGTCCTTTGACAATCAACTAGGAATTTTATAATAAAATATACTTGTTGATGACCTTGACATCCCCAGTGGATCATAATACTCTTGCATCGTTTACACTATGAGTTTCCCTTTCCTTTCCCTTTATAATGTCCATACAGAACACTATACTGCAAACAGACCCTGCTGCTTTCACTGACGATAGCATTACAGATGACCACATGCACAAGTCCTCTTGGGGTGCAGCCTCCCTTTGGGAAAACGTGTGGGCTTAGTAGATTTAATGCACTTCATAATGTAATACCGTACATCTGTAACAGCATGGATCACGCAATAAAACAAAGCTTATTTTTTTACAATTTTGCTTCAAATTCTTATAAAATCAAAATGCAAAATGAAAATGTTTCCAATCAGGCCCAGCTTCCTGAAACAGCAAGCAGCAAAGCACCACACAACAATTAGACACATAACAACATTATACATTGTCTTGTGAGCTGCCTCAGGGCATACAGGCTTTACAGAACGTGAAAGACACAGTGAGAAAGCAGGACTTTCCTCAGTGTACTCAAAGACATAGAGAACCCTAGGGCTCTGCCTCAATGGCCAGATCACTATGAAGACATAATTCCAGAGTAATTTCTTGGAGTTATTCTTAGTTGTCTCTCTATTAATGTATTAGGTCTGATGAGTTTGTATTTGAACATCTATCTGGAATGATATGTTCAGCTCTAAGGTATGTGCTGCCTCAACTATGTACAGAAACACTGAACTTTGATCCAACCTGTAGGATTTATCCAACCTGCAGGATTTGTCAAGGGGATTGTCCTCTCTCATAGAGATTTGTCTCATTGTTGCTGACATTTCCATAAGTGCTGCAACCAATTGTTCTGCCAATGTCTCAGTTCAACACAAGTATCAATTCTCATCTGCTACTCAGATGTTTTGAGTAAAGTTTACAGAGGGGATGACCTGTATCTCAATGTCACTAGGTCAGGGATATTATTATTTTTAAACAGAAAAACACTATAAATGCTCAAAATCTGTATATCATGTATCCTTTACCTAGGACACTTTGACAGAATATATTGTATGTGATAACAAAGATGGTGGAATAATATACTGAGCCAATAACTATCAAATGACAACTGTATGTCAGTCCATTTGAAATGCTAGAGCAATCATGAAGATAGACAGACTGGCATGTGGGTTCAATACTTGAGAAATTAAATGATCCAAAATCGTTTTCAGTGAAAGTACATTGTGCTTTTGGCCCTGTGTTTTGTACAATCATGTGACATAGCAATATTTAATTTAAGCCTTTCCAGAAATGAGAATTACACCCAAAATGAAAGCAATTGTCTGAAGATGCTGCAGGACCATCAAAAGAAAAGGGGGCAATTTGATGAAAAAGCTTGAAATAAAGATATGTCACATGATTACACAAAACACAGGGCCCTAATTATTCTACTCGGAAAAGTATCATTGGCACACATCTGCCTGTAATGCTTTGCAGACACGTGCAACTCAACCTGCTATGCTACCAGGTTAAGCGAACAAGAATGATCATTTAGAGAAAAAAATATCAGTAACCCGAAAATACAAATTTCAAACATTATGCAGCGAAAACAGTCAAATATATCCCATTTGGATTTTAGTAACCACATTGTGGGCTTGTTAAAACACATGAATCATTATGGATTTGACAAATATCTACTTTGTTAGATCAGCTTTTTTGAATGGGCACCAACGATTGCATCCTTGTTCTACCCTCCATGGTCTGCAACCCACTGATCTCTTACCGTATCCATACAATGAGTTTGTATATAGCCATTTGGTCATCACGCAATGTTTCTCTAGACCATATTGCATGTTTTTATTGTATCCACCAGATGTATAGACTTGCCATTTTCCTTTTGTTGGAATGTACATCCCGTGTGTCTACGGTATTCTTAAGGGACACAGACATCTGTTGGAGACAAACGCTATCCATCAGGATATTGCAGAGGAAGCATTTGCATTTACATGCCTGTATTAATCACTGTAAGATGCCAAATATCTCATAAGTCCCTTATTCATGGTATTAATGTAACACCGTTGAATGTCAATTTATGGCTAGTAAATTCAAAAAGACACTCACACATCTGATCTTGTTGCAGGTATATGGTAACAATTGGATAACTTGAAAGAAAGGAGAAACCCGCACACTGCTCTTGCTATCACTGTTTTTATTCCAACATAACCAGTGATACTAGCAAGAGCAGTGTGCGGGTTTCTCTTTTCTAACCAGAGATATATGCATTGATTATACCTGTACATCTGTGCTTTTATCTCTCACTGTCCTTCGAAATTATTGAGGAATACACCCCATATAAGCCAGGCCAGACCAAAGCAATTAACAACAAATCTGCTTTACACATAGTGTTCAAAGTAACAGGACTTTACACTTTCACAGATTCGGTTGTGTGGAAGTATAGGGGGACACTTTGGTGGAATTAGGATCTAGGTACCATCCATTTCCAGGCCAAATGAATGGGCATTTCTTTGGTTGTGTCCTCATTACATGACATGTGATAGTCTGCCAATGGAGTGGCTCTAACCTACTCAATACCAGTATTAAGTCTACCTTCAACATTATGAAAATATAGAATACAATTGTGGCTACTTAAATAGGCTATATCAGCAATAAAAGGCTGCCTGTGGTCTTGAAATTTGGAAACGTACTGGAAATATTTCTGAAAGCAATTTTGAAAAGTTGTAAAATATTTTATTTGTTAACTTGATCGCTCAGTTTATGTTGATTACTCATATATCCAAGAATTGATGGCAGTGTTTAATGTGCCTAATTCAATGTGGATATAATGTCATGCAGATCATGCTAGAGAGATCCGCTATTCCATAAAGATGACTGATTGGTTAAATTAAATTGTCAATGTCTTCTTTGCTCACACTGGCAGCTGCTATGCAAAGCTGCATTAGGAACTCTTGAATTAAAATACTTGGCATGCATTGGATAAAACAAAGGAATTGTGATTCTAATCTGTCTCATATTAATTCATCATTTGCACATTATGTATGGTTTTAGCTTTACTGTTCAAAGAAGAACATCATAGGATGAACATTTACAAGCCAATCATTTCACAAATTCCTTTTCAGATTAACAAAGTCAGAGATGAGGTTGAGGGTTGTCATTTGTTGACAATGTGCCAAAAGTATGGTTATTGTACAACGATATCAGGAAAGGATGGTTTACAATGACTATAACAATAGTTGTGTGCTACAATCAGGAACTATATTTTTTAGAATCTTCCTCTACACTCTGATATCTGTGAGCTACTGCTGCTTGGTTTTTCACAGCTGAAAGTTTCCAGGCCTAAAAGTGATAGGCTAGCCCTTGATATAACTTAGATATATTTTCATTCCCTCATATCTGCGTTTGAGAGCCTTCAATCATTGGGCTGGTGCGCTATATCTGATGGTGAACCGCAGTCCCTGCTCAGTGCTGCCAGATGCAATCTCCCCTCCCTCTCTCCCTGCATGGAGCTACAGCCAACAGAGGTGCCACACTTCTACACAGTCCCAGAGCTCCACAGGCAAGGAAATCTATCAACCTGCAAGCTGGTCATCAAAGTCGGGGAAGGGGAAGAGATATGATACTCTCCTTCTGCAGCATATACACTATCTTTCAAAAGTTTGGTGTCACTTAAAAATGTCCCTGTTTTTTTATTATTATTTTTTTTTTGTCCTTTTAAAACAACATCAAATTGATCAGAAATACAGTGTAGACATTGTTAATGTTGTAAATGACTTTTGTTGTTGGAAATGGCAGATTTTTTATGGAATATCTACATAGGCGTACAGAGGACCATTATCAGCAACCATCACTCCTGTGTTCCACGTTGTGTTAGCTAATCCAAGTTTATAATTTCATTTTAAAAGGCTAATTAATCATTATAAAACCCTTTTGCAATTATGTTAGCACAGATGAAAACTGTTGTCCTGATTAAAGAAGCAGTAAAACTGGCCTTCTTTAGACTAGCTGAGTATCTGGAGCATCAGCATTTGTGGATTCGATTACAGACTCATAATGACCAGAAACAAATAACTTTCTTCTGAAACTAATCAGTCTATAATTGTTCTGAGAAATGAAGGCTATTCCATGTGAGAAACTGAAGATCTCGTACAATGCTGTGTACTACTCCCTTCACAGAACAGTGCAAACTGGCTCTAACCATAATAGAAAGAGGAGTGGGAGGCCCCGGTGCACAACTGAACAAGAGGACAAGTACATTAGAGTGTCTAGTTTGAGAAACAGACGCCTCACAAGTTCTCAACTGGCAGCTTCATTAAATAGTACCCACAAAACACCAGTCTCAACGTCAACAGTTAAGAGGCGACTCCGGGATGCTGGCCTTCTAGGCAGAGTTGCAAAGAAAAAGCCATATCTCAGACTTGATAATAAAAAGAAAAGATTAAGATGGGCAAAAGAACACAGACACTGGACAGAGGAACTCTAACCTCTTCACTGTTGACATTGAGACTGGTGTTTTGCGGGTACTATTTAATGAAGCTGCCAGTTCATTTTGCAGCTCTGCTAACAAAATTGCAAAAGGGTTTTCTAATGATCAATTAGCCTTTTAAAATGATAAACTTGATTTAGCTAACACAACGTGCTATTAGAACACAGGAGTTATGGTTGCTGATAATGGGCCTCTGTACGCCTATGTAGATATTCCATTTAAAAAATAAGCAGTTTCCAGCTACAATAGTCATTTTCAACATTAACAATGTCTACACAGTATTTCTGATCAATTTGATGTTATGTTAATGGACAAAAAATGTGCTTTTCTTTAAAAAACAAGGACATTTCTAAGTGACCCCAAACATTTGAATGTTAGTGTACAGTCATTACATCCAGTGTCAAGACGGTCTATAATCATAGGTCTTCCAAAATATGTCACTGTCTCATTCTGTCTAACTAACCCACTTCCACATTTCTCTATGTCCATGTCAATTAAGGTTAACTACACCACTTTCATGAGAGGGCAGCAGGCATTATGAACCTCATACTGAACTGATATCCTCAACAAAACAGCCCTGATACAACAGACCTTGTAGCTACAGTACCAGTCAAAAGGTTTGGACACACCAACTTATTCAAGTTTTTATTTTATTATTTATTTTTGTACTATTTTCTACATTGTAGAATAATAGTGAATAAATCAAAACTATGAAATAACACATACGGAATCATGTAGTAACCAAAAAAAGTGTTAAACAAATCAAAATGTATTTTATAATTGAGATTCTTCAAAGTAGCCACCCTTTGCCTTGATGCAAGCTTTGCACACTCTTGGCATTCTCTCAACCAGATTCACCTGGAAAGCTTTTCCAACAGTCTTGAAGGAGTTCCCACACATGCTGAGCACTTGTTGGCTGCTTTTCCTTAACTCTGCGGTCCAACTCATCCCAAACCATCTCAATTGGGTTGAGGTCAGGTGATTGTGGAGGCCAGGTCATCAGATGCAGCACTCCATCACTCTCCTTCTTGGTCAAATAGCCCTTACACAGCCTGTAGGTTTGTTGGGTTATTGTCCTGTTGAAAAACAAATGATAGTCCCACTAAGCCCAAACCAGATGGGATGGAGTATCGCTGCAGAATGCTGTGGTAGCCATGCTGGTTTAGTATGCCTTGAATTCTAAATAAATTACAGACAGTGTCACCAGCATAGCACCTCCACACCATCAAACCTCCATGCTTCACAGTGGGAACCACACATGTGGAGATCATCTGTTCACCTACTCTGCGTCTCACAAACACACGGCGGTTGGAACCAAAAATCTCAAATTTGGACTCATCAGACCAAAGGACAGATTTCCACCTGCCTAATGTCCCTTGCTCATGTTTCTTGGCCCAAGCAAGTCTCTTCTTATTATTGGTGTCCTTTAGTAATGGTTTCTTTGCAGCAATTCAACCATGAAGGCCTGATTCATGCAGTCTCCTCTGAACAGTTGCTGTAGAGGTGTGTCTGTCAATTGAACTCTGTGAAGCATTTATTTGGGTTGCAATCTGAGGTGCAGTTAACTCTAATGAACTTATCCCCTGTAGCACAGGGAACTCTGGGTCTTCCTTTCCTGTGGCGGTCCTCATGAGAGCCAGTTTCATCATAGCACTTGATGGTTTTTGAAAACTGCTTTCAAAGTTCTTTAAATTTTCTGCATTGACTGACCTTCATGTCTTGAAGTAATGATGGACTGTCATTTCTCTTTGCTTATTTGAGCTGTTCTTGCCAAATTGTAGATCTTCTGCATACCACATCTACGTTGTCACAACACAGCTGATTGGCTCAAATGTATAAAGAAGGAAAGAAATTCCCCAATTAACTTTTAAGAAGGCACACCTGTTAATTGAAATACATTCCATTTGACTAACTCATGATGCTGGTTGAGAGAATGCCAAGAGTGTGCAAAGTTGTCATCAAGGCAAAGGGTAGCTACTTTGAAGAATCTCAAAAATAAAATATATTTGGATTTGTTTAACATTTTTTTGGTCACTACATGATTCCGTATGTGTTATTTAATAGTTTTGATGTCTTCACTATTATTCCACAAAGTAGAAAACAGTAAAGATACAGAAGAATCCTGGAATGAGTGTGTCCAAACTTTTGACTGATACTGTAGGTCCAACATAGCAATGGGTGGGCCCTATGAGGACAAGCTGTGTGAGTACCGGCTCTCTGACCAGGAGCAGGCTTCTGCAAACAGAAAAAAGAAAGGCTATTTTTTTTTCATTGCATTAATCCTTTTTCTTTAGCAGATGCTCATTTCTGTATAGTTAATTAGCTAAGCTACAGCATGATGCATACAGTTCAGGTAAATTAATCTTCAGTATCAACTGAAGACATACATTTAATACACCTAATCACATAATCAAAGTATTTGTAGGTATGTATGGAACATAGCCTACACATTCACCCTACCAAGTAAGTAACAAAAATGGTATGTTACTGGCATTCAGACGGTATTGTGACTAGTTCTTGGCCTTAGTACCAAAAAATTCTGGAAAGGGAAGGCAAGTTTAGCAAGGATTTTAACATACATTTTATTACAGTATTTAAAGAGTTTTGGCAGGTAATGTCTCCAAACTGAAAAAGCAGCAAAATATTGAGCTTTCTTCAGGGAAACCACAAAGCCAGTAGTAGATAAATTCCATTCAATACACAATGGTCATGCCACATCACAGGTAAGATTTTATGCAGTACAGTGTAGGCACAGCTTGAGATGAAAAAGTCACTGTAGATGTCTCACACCTGTCGGTCATACCGCCTCCTTCAAAGTCCCTCTTGTGGACACAAACATAATTGCAGTTACTATATGCCATAATATAATATATATGCCATTTAGCAGACGCTTTTATCCAAAGTGACTTACAGTCATATGTACATACATTTTACATATGGGTGTTCCAGGGAATCAAATCCACCATGCTGGCATTACAAGTACCATGCTCTACCAACTGAGCTACAGTTACCCTTAGGTGACACTAACTGACAATTTACACTGCAGATACTTCAATACTACTCCAACTGCAGTACTGTAACAGGCATATCATTAGAACGTATAAGACAATAACTGAAATGTTTGTGCACTGGAAGAAAGTACAGTGGATCTGATGATGGTATTATATGAGGTTAATGAAGCATATTTGATGAAGATTCATGTATGTGAGTATCCAAATGTTTATGTGCCAAGTTTATGTGCAAAATGTTTGTGGCATATCCTCATAAGATGTGGCATGCATTACTCAGATGGTTATTATCTCATAATGAAAATGTTGCAATATCCATGGGGCAGTGATAGAGCAGCTATCTGCGATTGACTACAGAAAGGACCGGATGCAAAGTGCCGTGTAATCTGAAAATCAGTTAAACTACCTCAATGTAAATTAATGCAAAGTTGCCACGTTGTGCTACGCCAGTTGATTGAGTGTTCACTCTCTGTGGCAGATTTGTCCTGTCTTTGAACTCTGTTCTAAATCCTAGCATGATGCCAGTCTGTTCTGTCTGCTGTGTTCTGGAAATTAGGTGAATTACCTACTTCAGCATGACAAAGGGATTCACTATCCCTTATCCAGACGACACAGATATGCTCTCCTCAAATGGGTTTGTGGTATGGCTAAGTTCCCAAAGGAATATTCTGTACTTGGGTACACACAAGGAGGGAATTTACTAACTTCTAGAGATGTCCTGAGATTAAGATGTAGATGTTGTTTAATTAATTTGGGAAGTTACATTTTGATGAACTAATTTGACCATTGCACCATACAGCAATGACTAGTAAGCCTGTCTGACAGTGGACAGCCCTGGGATTTTCTATGAAAGATCAAAATATGTAACAGAGGCTGTGTTGCCATGTTTGAACTACCCAGCAAAGACAAGCTGCCAAGAGGAGACTTGACAAAGTTCCTGGCTCCTAACGATGCTCTGGGGTAGAACCAATCAGGGTTAAAGCATCACCATCGCCAAAGCAATCATAACAAAGAGAGAGAGAGAGAGAGAGAGAGAGAGAGAGAGAGAGAGAGAGAGAGAGAGCGAGAGAGAGAGGGAGAGAGAGAGAGATGCTTTTATAAAATCCTTTGAACCTTTTCTCTTTGAAACACCAGAAAAGAAAACAAGTAATTTCACATAAAATGCTGAGCAAACATATGGATTCTTTCTTTAACCAAAATGGCACTGAAGTTCTTATATTAAGCACTCAAGGGCACATGAGTATGTTCCAGTTTACTTTTGCTGTTAGGAAAACAGGTAAAACATTGTAAATTACTAAATGGTGTCTGAGGACCAGACTTCCAGGAGCCAGAGAATTCTATATTGGGCCTCTTCATTTTATGTTTGGAAATTTCCTAGTACTGCCTATAAAGATAAAAACTATACCTTAACCATAAAATATGTTAATCAATACAAAGTCATTCGAAATTTCCAAAAAGCCGCCTATGAAATTGTGAACGAGGGCTCATTAATAGGAGAAAAGGAATTTCTAACAATATAAGATGGTAGTGAAAGTTGGTAGGCCTACTAATTCAGATGTGTGTGAGAGTGTATCTGGGTATACAGTGGTACATGAAAGACAACTCAACTGATCAAATCTTTTGATTCTAAACAGGATGCTGTTGTCTCTCCCTTGTCCTCCAAATCGCATGCCATTATGGCCTTGATAGAAAAATGCATTGATGAGAGATGAATACTAATTTCTCTAGTTAGAATAGAATGGGCAACTGTGGACAAAAAATACAATGATTTGTTGAATCGGGTGTGTTAGTGCTGGGCTGGAACCAGAGCCTGCTAATACCAGCTCTCCAAGACCAGGAAGTGGGGATCAAGCTCAGGCATTGCATTGGATTTACACCAAAGTACCTCTAGTAGAATAGTATAGGCTACATACAGTTGAAGTCGGAAGTTTACGTACAATTAGGTTGGAGTCATTAAAACTCGTTTTTCAACCACTCCACAAATTTCTTGTTAACAAACTATAGTTTTGGCAAATCGGTTAGAACATCTACTTTGGGCATGACACAAGTAATTTTTCCAACAATTGTTTACAGATAGATTGTTTCACTTATAATTCACTGTATACCAATTCCAATGGGTCAGACGTTTACATACACAAAGTTGACTGTGCCTTTAAACAGCTTGGAAAATTCCAGAAAATGATGTCATAGCTTCAGAAGCTTCTGATAGGCTAATTGACATCATTTGAGTCAATTAGAGGTGTACCTGTGTACCTGTATTTCAAGGCCTACCTTCAAACTCAGTGCCTCTTTGCTTGACATCATGAATTAAATCAAAATAAATCAGCCAAGACCTTAGAAAAAAAAGTGTATACCTCCACAAGTCTGGTTCATCCTTTGGAGCAGTTTCCAAATGCCTGAAGGTACCACATTCATCTGTACAAATAATAGTATGCAAGTATAAACACCATGGGACCACGCAGCCGTCAGACTGCTCAGAAAGGAGACGCATTCTGTCTCCTAGAGATGAACGCACTTTGGTGTGAAAAGTGCAAATCTATCCCAGAACAACAGCAAAGGACCTTGTGAAGATGCTGGAGGAAACATGTACAAAAAAAACATGTACACTGCTCCAAAACTGCCACAAAACCGCCAGACTATGGTTTGCAACTGCACATGAGGACAAAGATCATACTTTTTGGAGAGTTGCCCTCTTGTCTGATGAAACAAAAATAGAACTGTTTGGCCATAATGACCATCACTATGTTTGGAGGAAAAAGGGGGAGGCTTGCAAGCCGAATAACACCATCCAATCCGTGAAGCATGGGGGTGGCAGCATCATGTTGTGGGGGTGCTTTGCTGCAGGAGGGACTGGTGCACTTCACAAAATAGATGGCATCGTGAGGATGGAAAAAATATGTGGATATATTGAAGCAAAATCTCAACACATCAGTCAGGAAGTTAAGTATTGGTCGCAAATGGGTCTTCCAAATGGACAATGACCCCAAGCAGACTTCCAGAGTTTTGGCAAAATGGCTTAAGGACAACCAACAAAGTCAAGGTATTGGAGGGGCCATCACAGAGCCCTGACCTCAATCCTATAGAGAATTTGTGGGCAGAACTGAAAAAACGTGTGCGAGCAAGGAGGCCTACAAACCTGACTCCGTTACACCAGCTCTGTCAGGAGGAATGGTCCAAAATTCCCCCAACTTGTGGGAAGCTTGTGGAAGGCTACCCAAAACATTTGACCCAAGTTAAACAATTCAAAGGCAATGCTACCAAATACTAATGAGTGTATGTAAACTTCTGACCCACTGGGAATGTGATGAAACAAATAAAAGCTGAAACAAATCATTCTCTCAACTATTATTCTGACTTTTCACATTCTTAAAATAAAGTGGTGAATTGTGAAAAACTGAGTTTAAATGTATTTGACTAAGGTCTATGTAAACTGCCGACTTCAACTGTACGTATACATACAGTGCATTTGGAAAGTACTCAGACCCCTTTTCCACATTTTGTTAAGTTACAGCCTTATTCAAAAATGGATTAAATTAAATGTTTTCCTCATCAATCTACACACAATACCCCATAATGACAAAGTGAAAACAGGTTTGTAGATATTTTTGCAAAAGTATTAAAAATTAAAAACAGAAATACCTTATTTACATAAGTATTCAGACCATTTGTTATGGGACTTGAAATTGAGCTCAGGTGCATCCTTTTTTCATTGATCATCCTCGAGATGTTTCTAAAACGTGATTGGAGTCAACCTGTGGTAAATTCAATTCAATTGACATGATTTAGAAAGGCACACATCTGTCTATATAAGGTCCCTTAGTTGCCAGTGCATGTCAGAGCAAAAACCAAGCCATGACGTCGAAGGAATTGGCCGTAGAGCTCCGAGACAGGATTTGGGGAAGGGTACAAAAAAAAGTCTGCCGCATTGAAGGTCCCCAAGAACACAGTGGCTTCCAACATTCTTAATTGGAAGAAGTTTGGAACCACCAAGACTCTTCCTAGAGCTGAGCAATCGGGGGAGAAGTGCCTTGGTCAGGGTGGTGACCAAGAACCCGATGATCACTCTGGCAGAGCTCTAGAGTTCCTCTGTGGAGATGGGAGAACCTTCCAGAAGGACAACCATCTCTGCAGCAATCCACCAAATAGGCCTTTATGGTAGAGTGGCCAGACGGAAGCCACTTGGAGTTTGCCAAAAGGCACATAAAGACTCTCAGACCATGAGAAACAAGATTCTTTGGGCTGATGAAACCAAGATTGAACGCTGTGGCCTGAAAGCCAAGCGTCACGCCTGAAAGAAACCTGAAGCATGGTGTTGGCAGCATCATGCTGTGGGGATGTTTTTCAGTGGCAGGGACTGGGAGACTAGTCAGGATCGAGGGAAGGATGAACGGAGCAAAGTACAGAGAGATCCTTGATGAAAACCTGCTCCAGAGCACTTAGGACCTCAGACTGGGGTGAAGGTTCACCTTCCAACGGGACAACGATCCTAAGCACACAGCCAAGACAACGCAGGAGTGACTTAGGGACAAGTCTCTGAATGTCCTTGAGTGGCCCAGCCAGAGCCCGATCGAACATCTCTGGAGAGACCTGAAAATAGCTGTGCAGCGACACTCACCATCCAAACTGACGAGCTTGAGAGGATCTGCAGAGAATAAAGGGAGGAACTCCCCAAATACAGGTGTGCCAAGCTTGTAGCGTCATACCCGAGAAGACTTGAGGATGTAATTGCTACCCAAGGTTCTTCAACAAAGTATTGAGTAAAGGGTCTGAATACTTACGATAATGTGATATTTCCTTATATATATTTTTGTAAACATTTCTAAAAACGTGTTTTTGCTTTACCATTATGGGGTATTGTGTGTAAATTGATGAGGGAGAAAAATGATTTAATCAATTGTAGAACAATGCTTAAACGTAACAAAATGTGGAAAAGTCAAACAGTCTGAATACTTCCAGAATGCACTGTATGGGTAGATGAATGGGTGTACTGAGTTGGGTTGAGGCTGTGATTACGCTCCCGGTTACGGGATTGCTCGTCGCTATAGAGGTTAATCTCTCGTGCACAGACTACTTAAACATAGAAGGAATTAATCAGCGTTCTCTTAATTAACACGTATAGACCCAGAACGTAAATGAGAGTCTGACCAAGATTCTAGTTCTGGGTTAAACGAGACTAGGAATACCTGCATTACATCTTGGCATAATGCCACTGTAATGTGGAATATCACCAATTTGATACTCAAGTAGGCCTACATGAATTCAGACGACCTACAATTTCTAATAGGCTGTATTAACATTGCTCGGGGCCACTGATTGTTTAAAAAGGAAAGGAAAGCGTAAGAGAGGCCCGACGTGCTTGCACCCTGATGATACTACTTCAGCGACTAAATAATCAGCCTCTACCCTCCATTCTATGGGCAAACCTACAATCACTGGAGAACAAACTGGACAAGCTCCATTCAAGTCTATTCTATCAATGGGACCTGAAGAACTGTAATATCCTATGTATCTCTGAGTCGTGGCTGAACAAGGACAATAATATAATATATGGATAATATACACTACTGGTCAAAAGTTTTACAACACCTACTCTTTCAAGGGTTTTTCTTTATTTTTACTATTTTCTACATTGCATAATAATCGTGAAGATATCAAAACTATGAAATAAGACATATGGAATCATGTAGTAACCCAAAAAGTATTAAACACAGTCAAATATGAGATTCTTCAATTAGCCACCCTTTGCCTTCATGACAGCTTTGCACACTTTTGGCATTCTCTTAACCAGCTGTCCAGCTGGCAAGGGTCTTCACTGACATTTTCAACCTCTCCCACACTGCCCTCTCCCACCTAGACAAGAGGGACACATACAGTGCCTTGCGAAAGTATTCGGCCCCCTTGAACTTTGCGACCTTTTGCCACATTTCAGGCTTCAAACATAAAGATATAAAACTGTATTTTTTTGTGAAGAATCAACAACAAGTGGGACACAATCATGAAGTGGAACGACATTTATTGGATATTTCAAACTTTTTTAACAAATCAAAAACTGAAAAATTGGGCGTGCAAAATTATTCAGCCCCTTTACTTTCAGTGCAGCAAACTCTCTCCAGAAGTTCAGTAAGGATCTCTGAATGATCCAATGTTGACCTAAATGACTAATGATGATAAATACAATCCACCTGTGTGTGATCAAGACTCCGTATAAATGCACCTGCACTGTGATAGTCTCAGAGGTCCGTTAAAAGCGCAGAGAGCATCATGAAGAACAAGGAACACACCATGCAGGTCCGAGATACTGTTGTGAAGCCGGATTTGGATACAAAAAGATTTCCCAAGCTTTAAACATCCCAAGGAGCACTGTGCAAGCGATAATATTGAAATGGAAGGAGTATCAGACCACTGCAAATCTACCAAGACCTGGCCGTCCCTCTAAACTTTCAGCTCATACAAGGAGAAGACTGATCAGAGATGCAGCCAAGAGGCCCATGATCACTCTGGATGAACTGCAGAGATCTACAGCTGAGGTGGGAGACTCTGTCCATAGGACAACAATCAGTCGTATATTGCACAAATCTGTCCTTTATGGAAGAGTGGCAAGAAGAAAGCCATTTCTTAAAGATATCCTTAAAAAGTGTTGTTTAAAGTTTGCCACAAGCCACCTGGGAGACACACCAAACATGTGGAAGAAGGTGCTCTGGTCAGATGAAACCAAAATTGAACTTTGTGGCAACAATGCAAAACGTTATGTTTGGCGTAAAAGCAACACAGCTGAACACACCATCCCCACTGTCAAACATGGTGGTGGCAGCATCATGGTTTGGGCCTGCTTTTCTTCAGCAGGGACAGGGAAGATGGTTAAAATTGATGGGAAGATGGATGGAGCCAAATACAGGACCATTCTGGAAGAAAACCTGATGGAGTCTGCAAAAGACCTGAGACTGGGACGGAGATTTGTCTTCCAACAAGACAATGATCCAAAACATAAAGCAAAATCTACAATGGAATAGTTCAAAAATAAACATATCCAGGTGTTAGAATGGCCAAGTCAAAGTCCAGACCTGAATCCAATCGAGAATCTGTGGAAAGAACTGAAAACTGATGTTCACAAATGCTCTCCATCCAACCTCACTGAGCTCGAGCTGTTTTGCAAGGAGGAATGGGAAAAAATTTCAGTCTCTCGATGTGCAAAACTGATAGAGACATACCCCAAGCGACTTACAGCTGTAATCGCAGCAAAAGGTGGCGCTACAAAGTATTAACTTAAGGGGGCTGAATAATTTTGCACGCCCAATTTTTCAGTTTTTGATTTGTTAAAAAAGTTTGAAATATACAATAAATGTCGTTCCACTTCAAGATTGTGTCCCACTTGTTGTTGATTCTTCACAAAAAAATACAGTTCTATATCTTTATGTTTGAAGCCTGAAATGTGGCAGAAGGTCGTAAAGTTCAAGGGGGCCGAATACTTTCGCAAGGCACTGTATGTGAGAATGCTGTTAATTGAGTACAGCTCAGCGTTCAACGCCATAGTGCCCTCCAAGCTCATCACTAAGCTAAGGACCCTGTGACTGAACACCTCCTTCTGCAACTAGATTCTGAACTTCCTGACGGGCCACCCCCAGGTAGTGAAGGTAGGCAACAACACATCTGCCAAGCTGACCCTGAACCCGGGGGGGCCCTCAGTGGTGCATGCTTAGTCCCATCCTGTACTCCCCGTTCAACCACGACTGCGTTGCCACGTATGACTCCAAAACCATCATTAAGTTTGCTGGCAATACGATGGTGGTAGGCCTGATTACAGATGATGATGAGACAGCCTATAGAGAGCAGGACAGAGACCTGGCAGTGTGGTGCCAGGACAACAACCTCTCCCTCAACATCAGCAAGAAAAAGGAGATGATTGTGGACTACAGGGAATGGAGGGCCGTTCACGCCCCCATTCACATCGACGGTGCTGTAGTGTAGCGGATCGAGAGCATCAAGTTCCTTGGTGTCCACACACCAACACAGTTGTGAAGAGGGCACGACAATGCCTCTTCCCCTCAAAAGGCTGAAAATATTTGACATGGGGCTTCAGATCCTCAAATAGTTTTACAGCTGCACCATTGAGAGCATTTTGACTGGCTGCATCACCGCTTGGCATCCAACGACTGGCAACTGATTGGCATCCAACGACTGGCAACTGATTGGCATCCAACCACTAGGCGATACAGTACATCACTAGGGCTGAGCTCCCTGCCATCCAGGTGGTCAGAGGAAGGCCCTAACAATTGTTAAAGACTCCAGCCAACCAAGTCATAGACTGTTCTCTCTGCTACCGCATGGCAAGCGGTTGCAGAACCAACAGAAACAGCCCCTACCCCCAAGCCTTAAAACTATTAAATAGTTACTTAAATAGTTAACCAAATACTTACCTGGACTATCTGCATTTACCCTTTTTACACAAACGTTTTATACTCATCACATATGCTGCTGCTTATGTTTATTATTTATCCTGTTGCCTAGTCACTTTAGTCCTATTTATACGTATATGTCTACCTCAATTACCTCCTACGCCTGCCCATCGACTTGGTACTGGTATCCTGTGGTTATAGCTAAGTTATTGTTACTCATTGTGTATTTATTATTACTTTTATTATTACCTGTTATTACTTTTCTATTTTTTCTCTAAGTTCTCTCTCTCTGCATTGTTTGGAAGGCCCCTTATGCATTTCACTGTTAGTCTACACCTGTTGTTTACGAAGCATGTGACGAATACAATTTGATTTGGTTTGAACAGATCAAGGACGTTGCCATGCTCAGACATGGATGACACATTATTGGCCTCCCTCTGGCATGTGTAACTACAACTCGTTTGGATCCGTGCCTGGCTACCACGTCTCACCGGCATGCAGCAAACCAGGAAATACATCAACATTGATGGTTATCCATACATAAACTACCTCATTATTGACATAAAGTATGTTATCTCAATGTTAAATAAATGTTGTCCATTAAACGAACAATAGTCTCATTTATTGAACATGGTTTAGCAAAATGCCAATCATGCGATAAAAGTCAAATTATTTGAATAATTTCAGTTTATATTATTTTAAGAAATTTAAGTAAGACAAAGCGCGCAATACATTTGACTAAAGACGCAGGTTACTAAATCACATCTATTAGCCTAAGCAATAAGCCTACTGTACACACAATATGCCATTATATTCCTTCCGGTAGACCATAATATATTTTTTTAGCATTGTTTCAAGATGGAATTTTATACATTTGTGCTGACATAAACTGGATTGATGGGTTGTCGAGAATTTACCCAGTGTCAATGTTGCCACTAATCTGCCCTGTCTATTTTACCAAATGGAAACTGCAGAAATAGCCTGTGTGGTATTGGTTTGAATGGGTTCAGGTAACATCAGGTAATAAGACATATATTTCACACTCACTGAAGTTTGCGTATGGCGCATAGAAACATAACGAACAAATCAAGTGAAAATGTCACTTAACGGTTGTTTGAAGTGAACAGGTACACCAATTTCTGACTGTTTACTAAAAAAACTATAAGCGAATTGACTTTGACTTGAGATGGCAAAATGTACTACAGCTTCAGTGTTTTATCAACTCAAATAATAATTTATGTAGGCTATCATTGGCGCGAAATACCCAAGACCACATTGAATTTCAATGTACTGTAAAATTGTCAATCAATTAGGCGACCGGAGAGAGAGCATGGTCGTTGATGCTGTGTTTTGATTGGGCTAACCAGGAGACTCGTAATGTGCGGCAGTCCCATATAAACACGTGCAGACCAGCGCTCTATCGGTCATGCACGTCAAAGGAAATCAGTGTACGGTCCAGGGTAGAGGAATAGCCGCATTGGGTAGATGGTACCTACTTAGTGATATATTTACATTGTTGAAAACACGGCGCTGTACATATTCAGAGCTGTATGAACTATTAATAAGATAAGCAAGAAACACTATTCCTTGTATTTTGTTAGATCATCAGTGATTATTGAACAATGCCTTTGATGACCGGACTTTTTCTTCTAATGGTGCTGATTGCATCTGCATATGAACTGGATCAGAACGAGTCGTATTCACCCAGAAGAGCACGATTTTCTGCAAATACCCCTTGTAAGTAATAGTCTCTCTTACAATACAGCATGTTTTTGAGTGGATGCGGTGTTCGCACGGATTTGTATGGATTATTACTATTACATTGTATGCACAGCATGGGGGAATGTTTGCTATTACATGATATGCTGCTCTGTTTCCAAGTGAACGCCTTGATCGACAGACAACCGAATAGCTCCAACATAGGCTAGGCTACTCACTGTGCTCTACCGGTGTTTTACCGGCAAGTGATGAGCGTGAGCTTCGTGGTGACTGACACCTGTTTGTGAAAAAGCTGTAGCCTACCATCATGAGATGTTGAAACATGGTCTATGAACGAATGCTCTTTGAATTGATGGTCGTGTGGGTTGCTTAAACACGAGGTCACTGACCTGAGGATAGAACATCAGATTAATATGTATTTTAAAGGAGGCTGTAGGAATGAGTTGATACAGGGGAGCCCACTTGTACCCTGTGTGTGGTTAAATTCATCAATGGTTATTTATTTATTTCCGGTAGCCTATTCTACAAGTAATTTTTTAAATGTCTTAAATGCATTTATCTATAATGTTGTTTTACGCACTGTTTAAGCATTTTTTAAACCACCAAATGATCTACAGGTGTTTCGAAACAACTATGGCCATCATATTTTAAATGTATTGGTATTCTTCCAAGCAGTCACCAGTGTAAAGTATTGATAGAACTACAGTATTGCTGTAGGCCCCATAAAATACCGATTTGTGCGTGGTGGCATAGGCTACGCCACTGCACCCACCTGTAGCTACTGGCTACCGGCGTCTTGACAGGAGGAATGAAGCGCCTAATACCGGAAGAAACGTGAATGGGGTAGAGCTTTCTAGTTGAACGCAAAGCGGGTGGAGACGTTAGAGTTTCTTTGGGGAAAGAATGCTGGCCATTGGCCAGGGATGATATCTAGATTCGAAGACTCATAGGGCACAAGGTTTCTCGTGACGTGCGTCCCTACTTACTCAATCAGTAGGCTTTATGTCCCTTTTCAATGGTTTGCCAACTGTAACTGCCAATCGTATTCCCGTGCGATTAATAAAGTGAAAATAACATCTTTCCACCGGGTACTGCCCCTAAAAAGAGGAAAGCTATTGTATAGCAAGAAAAAAACTAATTCATGGCCTAGGTCTACATCGGATTGGGCTATCTATTCAACCCCATGCATAACATTATGCTTAAATTGGTTGCCAGAGGGATGGATTAAATGTTCATGCACTCTATTTCCAAAATGTGTATGAGATATGAAAAAGTTGCTTGCCCAATGAAAGCCAGGCCCATGTTAGGAAATATGGGTATGAATGAGGTGTTATCTCTGTGATCTCCTTAAGTCTTCATTGTTATTTCAGTTAAACCAATGCATTGGTTACCTCAGACTAAGTATCTGCTGCATGGGCCTCCTTGGTCCTGCCAGTAAGAGATGCTGAAGGAGTGTGTATATGTTGAAATGTAATTTATTTATTTATTTATTCTCCCATGGCCTGAGCGATACAGTGGTGGGACAGTTTGATTAGTGATTAGAGCATTGTGCTTCTTAGAGATCAATCATATCTGCTTGACAGCCATTCCGATTCATCACAGATTGGCTAGTTCATGGACCAAAAATGTTAAATGAGTGAGAGTGCATCTGTCTGTGGCATACAGTACATCAGCTCATTGTTACAATTGCTGTATGCTTCCTACCATGAACTTGTCCCAGTCTTACTAAATGGACAATAGAGGCATTCATTGGAAGACATTTAGGGGTTTTCTGGTTACTTTATATCTTTACCTCTTGTCAGAGTAGTTTACACAGCTGTGTATGTCAGCTTGCTCTTTAATATTAAGTCTGAGGCAATATTTATGTGAAACATGAACATTAGGTCTATTTATGAGGATTGAGGCAGTGACCCAAGCCAGGGTACATGACTGTACTTTTAAGTGTGCACAGTCCATGGTGATGAGTGTCAGAGGTGGTTTGGCACGCCTTCCAAATGCTGCATGTTATTGTCTTGTCGCATGTGAGGGTAATGGAAACAAGGGGTCTGGTGCCAAAAGGGACAGTCAGCGGAACCTGATCCTTGTGTGTGTGTGTGTGTGTGTGTGTGTGTGTGTGTGTGTGTGTGTGTGTGTGTGTGTGTGTGTGTGTGTGTGTGTGTGTGTGTGTGTGTGTGTGTGTGTGTGTGTGTGTGTGTGTGTGTGTGTGTGTGTGTGTGTGTGTGTGTGTGTGTGTGTGTGTGTGTGTGTGTGTGTGTGTGTGTGTGTGTGTGTGTGTGTGTGTGTGTGTGTGTGTGTGTGTGTGTGTGTGTGTGTGTGTGTGTGTGTGTGTGTGTGTGTGTGTGTGTGTGTGTGTGTGTGTGTGTGTGTGTGTGTGTGTGTGTGTGTGTGTGTGTGTGTGTGTGTGTGTGTGTGTGTGTGTGTGTGTGTGTGTGTGTGTGTGTGTGTGTGTGTGTGTGTGTGTGTGTGTGTGTGTAGAATATTCATGAAATGATTTTCCAGGTAGAGAAAATGTAATTATGGTAAATTGTGTCCTAGTCTTAAAAAGTTGAAGGTGTCCAATGAGCAGTCAAGTTGTAATTTGTCTGAATAGTTATGATCGCAGAATTGAATCAACTTTGCATGTAAATTATCATCAAATCCCTTAATTGTTTGGTTCCCAATCAAAACAGACTGGTTATCTTTCCATTATTGTTGAGAGCTATATGATAGCCTGCCCCCTGCTTATGGTCCCTTCCCTCTCTGAGTCTACAGCTGACGTGGCACGCTGTCTGAACAGTGCCCTCCAAGTAGGCTGTGGAGCCTTCGCATGTCTGGAGAACTCCACGTGTGACACAGATGGCATGCACGACATCTGCAAGTCCTTTCTGTACAGTGCAGCTAAATTTGACACTCAGGTATGGTAATTCTTTCTCTTTTCAAATCTGACAGTATGTCGCTGTAGATTAAACCTGTTAACTGAAGTTAAGTCATGTTTTTTGATATGACTGTGATATTATGTGGTTTTGTGCAGGGTAAAGCCTTTGTGAAAGAGAGCCTCAAGTGCATTGCCAACGGCATCACCTCCAAGGTGTTCCTCACCATCCGCCGCTGCTCCACCTTCCAAAGAATGACCTCAGAAGTTCAGGAGGAGTGCTACAGCAAGCTGGATATCTGCACTATCGCCCGCACCAATCCAGATGCTATTGGAGAGGTGGCTCAGCTCCCAAGCCACTTCCCCAACAGGTGAGTTCCTAGCAAACCTAGGTCAAAGGGCTTCCATTTCTGTTTTTTTTTTACTTTATCTTAGTACAACAAAATGTATGAATATGGTACACTAACTCTACTGAAGGAAATACATTTCACTGGGCTCCTAAGACATTTTGATAAAATTGAAAAAAAAAGAGAAAAAGCCTTCCATGAGCTAACACTCGCACTTGACTTTTTTACCCCCTTATTAGCACTGACTTTGCTTTTAGCTACTTTATTGAGGAAAAATGGGCTTACTGTGACTGAGATAAATGTGGTTGCCCCAGCTAGTTAAGATGAATGCACTAACTGTAAGAGTGTCTTCTAAATGACTCAAATTCTGCACTGTAGAAATCGCTCCGCCATTTCCTGGTTGCTAAAATTCTAATAGTTGGCCTAAATTTACTTTAAGTGACATAACAAGCAAGTATATTGTAGATTGTACCATCTAAATCATTGAAATATTTTTTCCATAACCCAAAATATTGCATATTGAGCTGTTTGAAGCTGGTATACAAAACTGAAAGTAAAAGACAAAAACTAAACTTAAAAATGGGAAGCATAGAAATAGTGCACATAGAACTGATCTACCGCTTCTTAGACTTGCTTTCAATGAGAATGACTGATGTATAACTCACATTTCTATGTGAATTTTGTCGGTTGCCCAAAAAGTTACATATTGCAGCTTTAAAATAAAAAATGTAAATAACAGCAACAAAAATACATGAATGCTGCATCCTTTTGCAGGTTTTACGGTAAGCTCCTCCAGAGCCTGATGAACTGTGATGAGGAGACTGTGGACCTGCTGAGGGCCAGTATGGTGTCCAGACTTGGCCCAGAGATGACCATTCTCTTCCAGCTTCTGCAGAACAAACCCTGCCCCTCGGTTGCTGCTGCTGCCGTTCCAACTGGAGTGGAGGGCCGAAGGAGCTCACGGTTGTCAATGGGCCCACACATGTATAAGATCCAGCCTAGTCTACGCAACAGAGACTCTGCCAGCCATTTTAGCAAGAAGCGTGCCACTGG
Organism: Oncorhynchus mykiss; assembly: GCF_013265735.2. NCBI lineage: Eukaryota > Metazoa > Chordata > Actinopteri > Salmoniformes > Salmonidae > Oncorhynchus > Oncorhynchus mykiss. Next base: position 27,274,009 of record NC_048570.1, on the reverse strand, counting down.
TGACAGCTCCTAACTCCCACTCAGATCCAGAAACTACACACACCCCTCAAAAACATAAGCCAACAGTGGTCTCTTCCCTTGGGTATTTAAGAATCATTCCTCTCCAGACTGGAAAATAACATGCACCTCTAAGAGAATATCCAATGTGTTTCAAGTATATTTTATATCAGAGTTTGAGTGTGAGAGATACTGTACCTAATGTTTGAGAGGATCCCCTCCCCTAAACTAGTTCCCAACTCTATCACTCACCAAGTTCATTGAACATGTTGTATTGTATTCTATTGTATCTCCACAACTTGGCCCTGTCCATTCCTGTTCACTCCCCACACTTGATATGAATTATCTGAGAGCCTAGTGGGATGATGTCCCTTTAAGTTTTCTGTCTAGGATTTCAAGCACAAACTTGCAGGTATGGTTCATATCTATAGAGCACAAATGTTACAAAAAAAATTGGGTTCAGAATACAAATGTTTATCCATTAATATAATATAAATTGATATGTCATCAATAGATAATGAAATGTGATTACTATTAGTTAATTACTAGATGTTTCATACAGTAAATGTGAGATATTTCTATATTATGATGAGACCATTAAAATAGGTAAGCATGTGCTATAGAAATCAGTGTCACATAGTCACTGACACAAACAGGATTCTTTTATTTATTGAGTTATTAGTCTCTGATGGCAACAGCCAGATCTGTGAGAGAGGCATGTCCCTCAGATGAGAGCTATCCTAATAAACTTTGCACAGGAAGTCACCTTAACTTGTAACCACCCGGAATGCCATGTAGCTAACTCCTATACCAGAGAATATAGCATTGTTTAGATGCCATTACATCTCTTCTGTCCTGAAACACTCAGTTCACAGTAAGTGTGTACCAGCAGTGTAACTTATGAGCAGGTGACCACCTGAGATTGATAGAGGCCACCCCATTAGATGAACAACATTCTCCCTGATGAATATGACATGGAGGGTTTGGATCATACACACTGACTTCCAGTGTTGATAATGACTATTTAAAAGCCTTGTTGGTATAATATTGATATTTATTTTCCTACTATATTATTTAAATTGTTATTTTATGATGTTGCTGTAGTTTTAGTTAGGTTACAGATATACAATTATAATGTGCAGTTTGGTCATAGCTTCTATTTCAGTGGGGGCTCATGATCAAATACTATAGGATCTGCCACTCTCTACATTGTCCTCTCTGTTGACTGAATAGGACCCATGTTATGACTCTGTGCTGGACATAGGGGAACAAGTTGGTCATTCAAGTCAGGTGATCTTCTTTATGAGTGTTACATGGGACTGTCACTTAAACAACCCATATTGCAAACATGGTCACTTATGTACTGGTGCAAGGGGACTCTGTTGGGAATGTGTGTGTATTTTCCAAGCACGATTGATTATGTTATGAAGGTAGAGAGAAATTGTGGTCAAGCCATTCATTGTACATTTAACAGCTAAACTTGAAGACTGAACTGCAAAGCATTTGCTGGATCTATCCTTAATATCATGCAAAATAATGTTTCTCTCAGAAAGGTTACCCTGGTGACATTACTCCATAAGTGCTTCAATAAAGGGAGGTTAATTCAAGAGACTTTTCACACATGCCTGGATGAAGGCGATGTGCACAAGGGGAAAATAATGTTAGAGAGATCTGGTGGGTTTACAATGCCAAATCATTTGAAATGTTAAGAACTCCCAAACCTATGCAATAATCTCTCATATGGAGGATTCACAATAACACACAACCTTGCCCTTTGTCACAAACAGTGCCAGCTGATGCTGAATGAATGTGGCAGCAGCTCATTTGCTCCCATACTCATAGTGAAGTATGCAGGCAATGCAATGTGCCCCTAGACTCCCCCTTTCTGTTTCTGTGTTTGTTGCTGTGGTTTATGTTGTATTGTTTTTTGTTTTGTCTTTTTCTTGGGATATAATAATATCTTGCTTTTAGTAGCAATATAGTGTATATTAAAAAGAAAAAGTAAGGAAAAAAATCACTCAAATGTTAAGACTGTATGAGCAATGTAGTGTATCTTACTACTAATGCTACATATGCACTTTGCATCTCTTATGACCACTATAAAGGGGCATTGAAACATTCATCACTTGCGATGGGTTGGGACTACTTCCTTCCTATACTGTTAATACATGTATTTCTGTGTCTGTAATAGCTGGACAAAATCCAAAACATTTGCTGCTAAACAATAGCTTGCTCCCCTGTATGATAGGTTATCATTTTACATTTACTTGGATATCTATGGTGAAAACCCATTCACAGACCCTGGCATCAATCTGTATACTTGCATTTGACCATTTTCATTCAGTTTGGTACTTCTTCTGGAATTTGTACATTTATTTGAATGTTGCTTGCAGTGAACATATTTGACAATAGTATTCTGTTTATTTCCTCTCCCTTGAGACTATGCTTATAAATGCAAAATCTGGGTAACTTTAGAGAATGTATCTTATATTGAATGTTTGTTCTGGTGAGGATGTGCCCAAACCTAGATGGTTCATTGACATATTTTATAATGTGTGTTTAGTTAAAGGTGCATAGTGTATGAAAGTCTGTAATAGGCAAATATGAGAATTAAATTAACAGACTTACAAGTCATATTTTGTTCTTTCGAGACATTTTGTTTTATTCATTAAGCTATTTGTTGCAAGACAAGAATAGGGTGCATTTTGGTGGTAGGCCTACTGGATTATTAGCTAAATCTATCCTTAGGGAAATCAGTGAAATTGGCAGCAGCGTTTTCTGTTGATACACCATATGTTTATGGCAGGCTGGGGACTGGGCTCCCTGAACTCTGGAACTCCATGGTACTCTCTCCCCTCAAGACTTGAAATCAATTTGCCAGAATTAAAACTACTTGGGTGATCAGTAAGAGTGAAATCTTAATCGTAGTGACAGTTACTTTACTTTCAAATTCATAGATGAAAGTTATCAGTAAGCCATTTGAGGAGATTACTTGCTGAAGTTCCGAATACAGTAGCTATGTTAAGCATGATTGATCCTTGTGAATCACTTGCACTTTAATACATACCCATCTACATATATACCCATTATGTATACATGGATGTATGGCTTTTTTCTCTGTGCTAAAAATATGAAAGATACAAATGCATCAACTGTGTGTCTTTGCTGATTAGAAATAAACTATTATCATATCTGGCATATGGTATCACATGTGTTGACTGCTTTCATTTGACTAACATGTAAAACTGGTACTGTTAACACATACCGTACATCTAAACTTCAAATCTGAAAACAAAGTGCAAGTATTAGCAATTATGAATATTTATAATGAATTGTACCCATGAAGTAGAAAACAAGGACTAACAGAGCACATCCTTATGAAAATGTACTTTCTTAAACTTGAGCACAAACGAGCTGAAACTGCAAAGTGCCTGTATCATTGGAGTGCCCCAGGAAAAGAGAGAGCGGTATACGAGTGGCTGCATGGCCGCTATCTCAGTCAGAGGCAAATATAATTTCATGCCAATTTGGAAGAGTCCTGTAGGGCTTTCTCATCAGCAGCACTCCAGTCCCAGGGATAGGTGATGCAGCTGCTCTGCATAGAGTGATTCCAACATGTTCTGCTTTTAAAGAGACACTCACATGCAAGTCATCATCCCATTATCTTACACAGTGCAAGGCACTAGCCTCTTTTATTATTAGTATAGATGTGTAATATCCTTAAAATAATCCCAGTGCAAGGCAGGACCACTCTCTGGAAGAAAAATGTGCTTCTCCATTAGTCCTCTATGATTACAACGGTATGTGTTTTCTAGGAGACAAACAGGAGAGGTTTTCTGGTGGGCATTCTCTTCACTGGAGAAAAATATATAGTGGACATGAAGCACATGTGCTTTGTGAGATGAGTGGGAATACTGCACTTGCTTCATAAAGCCAGGGATCATGTTCAGAAGTGCAAGTCTTCTGCACCATGCTTTTACACAAACTCAGCAAAAAAGAAACATATCTTTTTCAGGACCCTGCCTTTCAAAGATAATTCATAAAAATCCAAATAACTTCACAGATCTTCATTGTAAATGGTTTAAACACAGTTTCCCATGCTTGTTCAATGAACCATAAACAATTAATGAACAGCTGATAGACGGTAGGTAATTAAGGTCACAGTTATGAAAACTTAGGACACTAAAGATGCCTTTCTACTGACTCTGAAAACACCAAAAGAAAGATGCCCAGGGTCCCTGCTCATCAGCGTGAACGTGCCTTAGGCATGCTGCAAGGAGGCATGAGGACTGCAGATGTGGCCAGGGCAATAAATTGCAACGTCCGTACTGTGAGGCGCCTAAGACAGCACTACAGGGAGACAGGACGGACAGCTGATCGTCCTCGCAGTGGCAGACCACTTGTAACAACACCTGCACAGGATCAGTACATCTGAACATCACACCTGTGGGACAGGTACAGGATGGCAACAACAACTGCCCGAATTAGACCAGGACCGCACAATCCCTCCGACAGTGCTAAGACTGTCCGCAATAGGCTGAGAGAGGCTGGACTGAGGGCTTTTAGGCCTGTTGTAAGGCAGGTCCTCACTAGACACCACCGGCAACAACGTCGCCTATGGGCACAAAAAGTGCTCTTCGCTGACGAGTCGCAGTTTTGTCTCACCAGGGGTGATGGTCGGATTTGCGTTTATGTTCGAAGGAATGAGTGTTACATCGAGGCCTGTACTCTGGAGCGTGATTTATTTGGGCGGTGTGTCACAGCATCATCGGACTGAGCTTGTTGTCATTGCAGGCAATCTCAAAGCTGTGCGTTACAGGGAAGACATACACCTCCCTCATATGGTATCCTTCCTGCAGGCTCATCCTGACATGACCCTCCAGCATGACAATGTACCAGCCATAGTGCTCGTTCTGTGCGTGTTTTCCTACAAGACAGTGTTCTGCCATGTCAGTGTTCTGCCATGGCCAGTGAAGAGCCCGGATCTCAATCCTATTGAGCATGTCTGGGACCTGTTGGACCGGTGGGTGAGGGCTAAGGCCATTCCCCCCAGAAATGTCCGGGAACTTGCAGGTGCCTTATTGGAAGAGTGGGGTAACATCTCACAGCAAGAACTGGCAAATCTGGTGCAGTCCATGAGGAGGAGATGCACTGCAGTACTTAATGCAACTGGTGGCCACACCAGATACTGACTGTTACTTTTGATTTTGACCCCCCTCCCCTTTCTTCAGGGACACATTATTCCATTTCTGTTAGTCACATGTCTGTGGAACTTGTTCAGTTTATGTCTCAGTTGATGAATCTTGTTATGTTCATACAAATATTTGCACATGTTAAGTTTTCTGAAAATAAACGCAGTTGACAGTGAGAGGATATTTCTTTTTTTGCTGAGTTTATGCTGTACAAAGAAGACATAGATCATCTATCTCTACCCTCTTGCAGCGCATCCAATCTTTTCTCTCAAAATATCTCTTGTACGATATTACATGTAATAATTCTTCATTAACATCATTAGGCTGGCCACTATACGTCCAAAATACCTGTACACTGTCTGTCCACAATGTGATTAGACCATTGAACAATGCTCTATTATAAATGCGGTAAGAAGATCATTCTTCTCCCTATGCGTTATATATTCATTATGTCTTTCTCTTTCCCATAAAACTTGTGACATTCATTGGCAGCGTGACAAATCAGATGTGCAGTGAAATGTGGTGTGACTGAGGAGAGCAGTGGAGAATTAAATCCAACAGGCAATCTCTCCACAATCCCTTCATTTGACTGGGGAAATACCCAGGGACGAGAAAGAGAATGCGATTGAATTGAACTAAAGATTGATACACAGAAAGTGGATGTAGGAAAGTGTGCTATAATTGAGTGATCATATATGCCTTACACCAAACTTCGGTCCCAATTCATTTATCAATGGCTAGCTATACATTGCCTAGTGAAAGTCTACACCCCCTTTCTAAATTTAGAAAGGGATTATAATTTGATTTTTTTCCCTACAGATATACATAACCTGCTCCATATTTTCAAAGTAAAATAAATATAGAAAATGTTCTAAATGAATAAAAAACTAAAAAAGAAGATGTCTTGATTGCATATGTCTTCACACCCGAGTTAATAACTTGGTGGAAGCACCTTTGGCAGCAATTACAGCTGTAATTCATTTTGAATAAGATTCTACCAACTCTGCACAACTCTTAGGGGAACATAATTGCTCAAGCTCAGTTTATTTGGTTCGGAATCATTAATGGACAGCAATATTCAAACCTTGTCTCTGATTTTCAATCAATTTTAATGTCAGGACTGAGACTGAACCCCTCGGGAACTCTCAATTCCTTTTGGAAAAACATTCAGATGTTTTTAAAAATTATTTGTGTAATTGTCCCGCCAAAATATTAAACTCTATTCAAGGGTCATGTATTCAGAAGACTGAGGCAGGATTTCCTCTAGCTTTTTACCTGGACTTTGCTCCTTTCATATTCTTTTTATCCTGACAAACTCCCCAGCCCCTGTCGGTGACAAACATACAACAGGATGCTGCCACCACAATACTTGAAAATGCAAAGGGATCAACAACATTGCATTCACTCCACATTACTGGCCTGTATAACAAAGTGAAAAGAAAGAAGGCTGTGTTAAAAAAAATATGTTTCAAATCATCCATTATTTTTGCAAAAAGGCCCTTAAGTAATACTGCAAGGCAATATTGGGCATGCAAACTATTACAGACTACAAAGGGAAGCACAACCGAGAGATGCACAGTGACACAAGCCTGCCAGATGAGCTGAATAACTTCTATGCTCGCTTCGAGGCAAGCAACACTGAAACATGCATGAGAGCATCAGCTGGTCCGGATGACTGCGTGGTCACACTCTCCGCAGCTGATGTGAGTAAGATCTTTAAACAGGTCAACATTCACAAGGCCGCTGGTCCAGATGGATTACCAGGATGTTAACTCCGAGCATGCGCTGACCAACACGCAAGTGTCTTCACTGACATTTTCAACCTCTCCCTGACTGAATCTGTAATACCAACATGTTTCAAGAAGATCACCATTGTCCCTGTGGCTAAGAACACTAAGGTAACCTGCCTAAATGACTACCGACTCGTAGCACTCACATCTGTAGCCATGAAATGCTTTGAACGGGTGGTCATGGCCCACATCAACACCATTATCCTAGAAACCCTAGACCCATTCCAATTTGCATACCACACCAACAGATCCACAGATGATGCAATCTCTATTGCACTCCACACTGCCCTTTCTCACCTGGACAAATGGAAAACCTATGTGAGAATGCTATTCATTGACTACAGCTCAGCGTTCAACACCACAGTACCCTCAAAGCACATCACTAAGCTATGGACCCTGGGACTAAACACCTCCCTCTGCAACTGGATCCTAGACTTCCTGATGGGCCGCCCCTAGGTGGTAAGGGTAGGTAACAACACATCCGCCTCGCTGATCCTCAACACGGGGGCCCCTCAGGGGTGTGTGCTCAGTCCCCTCCTGTATTCCCTGTTCACTCATGACTGCACGGCCAGGCACAACTACAACACCATCATTAAGTTTGCCGATGACACAACAGTGGAAGGCCTGATCACCGACAATGATGAGACAGCCTGTAGGGAGGAGGTCAGAGACCTGACCTAGGTTTCAAGGACAACAACCTCTCCCTCAATGTAATCAAGACAAATGAGATGGTTGTGGACTACAGGAAAAGGAGGACCAAGCACTCCCCATTCTCATCGACAGGGTTGTAGCGGAGCAGGTTCAGAGCTTCAAGTTCCTTGGATTCCACATCACCAACAAACTAACATAGTCCAAGCACATCAAGACAGTCATGAAGAGGGCACAACAAAACCTATTCCCCCTCAGGACACTGAAAATAATTGGCATGGGTCCTCAGATCCTCAAAAGGTTTTACATCTGCACCATCGAGAGCATCCTGATGGGTTGCATCACTGCCTGGTATGCCAAATGCTCGGCCTCCGTCCGCAAGGCACTACAGAGGGTCATGCGTACAGCCCAGTACATCACCGGGATCAAGCTTCCTGCCATCCAGGACCTATATACCAGGCGGTGTCAGAGGAATGCCCTAAAAATTGTCAAAGACTCCAGCCACCCTAGTCATAGACTGTTCTCTCTGCTACCGTACGGCAAGCTGTACCGGAGCGCCAAGTTTAGGTCCAAGAGGCTTCTAAACAGCTTCTACCCCCAAGCCATAAGACTCCTGAATAGCTAATCAAATGGCTACCCAGGCTATTTGCACCGCCCTACGCTGCTGCTACTCTCTGTAATTATCTATGCATAGCCACTTTAATAACCCTACCTGCATGTACATAATTACCTCGACACCGGTGCTACCGCACATTGACACATTGACTCTGAACCGGTACCCCCTGTATATAGCCCCGCTATTGTTATTTACTGCTGCCCGTAAAAACATGTTTTTCTTATCTCTTACTTTTTGGGGGGTATTTTCTTAAAACTGCATTGTTGGTTAAGGGCTTGTAAGTAAGCATTTCACTGTAAGGCGTACGTACACCTGTTGTATTCGGCGCATGTGACGAATACAATTTGATTTGATTATTGCAAATAAATAAATAATTTATTTAAATTAAGTATTGCCAAAGACACACCAGAGAGGTGTTGAGTGTTCCTGAGGGGTCCAGTCTCAGACCTGACTTAAATCTGCTTGAAAATCAGAGACAAGGTGTCACGTTCTGACCTTAGTTCAGGGCGTGAGTTGGGTGGGTTGTCTATGTTAGTTTTTCTATGAGTTGGCATTTCTGTGTTTGGCCTGGTATGGTTCTCAATCAGAGGCAGCAGTCAATCGTTGTCCCTGATTGATACTTAGGCAGCCTGTTTTCACCCTTGATTTGTGGGTGATTGTTTTCTGTGTCTGTGTGTTCCACCCGGAACTGTTTCGGTTTTTGTTATTTCACGTTGTTATTTTGTATTTTTCTGTGTTCTATTAAAAGTATCATGAACACTTACCACGCTGCGCATTGGTCCTCCGATCCTTCCTACTACTCCTCGTCAGAGGAGGAAGAAGACCGTTACACAAGGTTTTGGATATTGGTGTGAAATGATTCCCAACCAAATTTACTGAGATTTAGCAGTTTTGACATAAACAATTGATATATATAATATATATATTGATATATATATACACAATTGAGATATTGATATATACTACCTTGTTCTTGAAAGAAAAGCACATTTTTTGTCCATTAAAATAACATAAAATTGATCAGAAATACAGTGTAGACATTGTTAATGTTGTGAATGACTATTGTAGCTGGAAATATCTACATAGGAGTACAGAGGCCAATTATCAGCAACCATCACTCCTGTGTTCCAATGGCACGTTGTGTTAGCTAATCCAAGTTTATCATTTTGAAAGGCTAATTGAGCATTAGAAAACCCTTTTGCAATTATGTTAGCACAGCTGAAAAGTGCTGTCCTGATTAATAAAGCAATAAAACTGACCTTCTTTAGACTAGTTGAGTATCTGGAGCATCAGCATTTGTGGGTTCGATTACAGGCTCAAATTGACCAGAAACAAAGTACTTTCAAAGTACTTTCTTCTGAAACTCATCAGTCTATTCTTTTTCAGAGAAATGAAGTCTATTCCATGCGAGAAATTGCCAAGAAATTGAAGATCTCGTACGCTGTGTACCACTCCCTTCACAGAACAGCGCAAACTGGCTCTAACCAGAATAGATAAAGGAGTGGGAGGCCCCGGTGCACAACTGAGCAAGAGGACAAGTACATTAGAGTGTCTAGTTTGAGAAACAGACACCTCACAAGTTCTCAACTGGCTTCATTAAATTGTACCTGCAAAACACCAGTCTCAATGTCAACAGTGAAGACTCCGGGATGCTGGCCTTCTAGGCATTATCCAGGCCCTTCTAGGCATTACCATTATTTACTGCCTCACACTTTAATAATGAAACGTGAACGTGAAGTGTTGAAGATCTTTTTTATGTATGTCTGTCTAAATCCTTATTCTGGCAATATTTCCTGTCTGGACTAAATCAGTCCCCTCCAGACTATGTCAATAAAGGTCTGTATCAAAACTGAAGTCAAATACTTCCAAATACTTGAGGTGTGCTTGATTAAGCTTGCTGGATACAAAATGAAGCATCCAATCGTGTTGTTGTCCCAAATGTGCAAACTGGTCCCACCCTGCACATTGGTCAAGCTTAATCAAGCAAACTATTAAAGTATTTGACATATGCACAGGTCTGCTGTACTCTCGAGAGAATTTGGAGACATAGAATTATATGCCAGTCTTGCAGAGACATCTAGTGGTTGCACAATTAATAATGAATCGAATTAGGATATTGTGTGGTAATGGCTACTTTCTGTTATACTTCAAATAAAAGTGTAACAGAAGTTACCTGGTAACCAAATGGTGTCTTTTGGTGCTTGATAAGTTATTATTGGGATATTACTGTGTAATTACCATTTCACCATGTAAATACCCAATAACTACCTGGAAATGTATCTACTATAAAATTGTGTTTCATAAAGTTAGTTTGGAGGTTAATCAAATGAACATCACATCAATCTCCAAGGAAGTGTCATTGAGCAAGACTGAGAAGATACAGTTTTGGAGCAGAAGAATCGGCTCCCTATTTCGCAACAAAGCCTCCTTCACTCATGCTGCCTAACATACCCTCATAAAACTGACTATCCTACCGATCCATGACTTCGACGATGTCATTTACAAAATAGCCTCCAACACTCTACTCAGACTACATCCAATTTGCTATCACAGTGCCATCCGTTTTGTCACCAAAGCCCCATATACTACCCACCACTGCGACCTCTATGCTCTCGTTGGCTGGCCCTCACTACATATTCATCGCCAAACCCACTGGCTCCAGGTCATCTGTAAGTCTATGCTAGGTAAAGCCTCGCCTTATCTCAGCTCACTGGTCACCATAGCAACACCCACCTGTAGCACACGCTCCAGCAGGTATATTTCACTGGTCACCTCCAAAGCCAACACTTCCTTTGGCCACCTTTCCTTCCAGTTCTCTGATGCCAATGACTGGAAAGAATTGAACAAATCACTGAAGCTGGAGTCGTACATCTCCCTCTCTAACTTTAAGCATCAACTGTCAGAGCAGTTTACCGATCACTATACCTGTTGTAGCGTACAACAGGTCAGCTACCAGGGGGAGACTCGTCGAAGCCTGGTGGCAAACGGAGTCTACATCACGAGGCGATGGCTCCCTCTGCTGGACGTGCCAGGTCTCTACGGGCTCTCCGGCCAGGACTAATTGGGGCTGATTGTGGTTGATGAGTAATCAAGGGCTGATTGCTCACCAGCTGTACGAGTCCCATAAAGCTGCCAGAAGTGCAGATCACAAGGAGGGGGACTGGGGGGGAAGAAAGGTGCCTTCCATATAGTTGGAGACGGTGCCTGGGCTAAAAGGAGTGAGTTCAGTTTTTGTGCCTGACAGGATACAGCAAGACCCGGAGCCCAGAAGACAGTATCCCGGAGAGGGTCTCATGGGGGAGACCTATCCTTTTCTTTTGCTTTATTATTTAAATAAACACCCTTGAAAGTGAGCTACTCCTACTCTGTCCATGTCTGATCTGTGTAAATGTCTTGACCAAACCCCCTGGTCTGCCACACTGTACACAGCCAATCTATAAATAGCACACCCAACTACCTCATCCCCATATTTGTACTTATCCTCTTGCTCTTTTGCACCCCAGTATCTCTACGTGCACATCATCTGCACATCTATCACTTCAGTGTTAATGCTAAATTGTAATTATTTCAACCTCCATGGCCTATTTATTGCCTTACCTCCCTACTCTTCTACATTTGTACACACTGTACATACATTTTTCTATTGTATTATTGACTGTACGTTTGTTTGTGTAACTCTGTTGTTTTTGTCGCACTGCTTTGCTTTATCTTGGCCAGGTCGCAGTTGTAAATGAGAACTTGTCCTCAACTGGCCTACCTAGCTAAATAAAGGTGAAATATTTTTTTTTAAATAAACAGAGGGCACAGCATGATCAGAGGTGAGAGGTCACTTGGTCGGGTCAACAGGAAGTATTATTAAATAGATGCTTTACATTGAAATACAGATAGAGATGTAGTAGTCCCAGAGTTAATGATCAAGGTCCGTTTTGAATTTCACCTCCTGATGACTGACAGTGTTAGAGTAAACAAAAACACAAGACTTAATCATGCCCTCTCGCTTCATCTGTCTCTCGTCTACAGGTATGTTTCGATTTGAGAGAGAATGCCCAGCCCCAGTCCCGTTATCACCACCTCACCCGCTTTAAGATAACCCTTGGGCCAACTGGGGGTCCAAGGCTGGTTAGGAGACACCGCTAGAGACACTATTAGGAAGATGACCTGAGAGAAGATGAAGTTTAGTAGCGCTGTAATTCATGAATCATATGCTGTAATTCATTAATCATATGTTGTGTTCCCTGCTCCTCTGTTCTTATCTCTTTCCCTTTCTGCCTTTTACACACTCACCTCTCTCCCCACCTCTTTCTTCCTCTGTTTTATAATGCACACCAGATGTGCATTGAAATACAGATGGACATTGTATTTATAATATATTACAATTATAATATTTATAACACAGGTATTATGTATTTATAAAACTTGGATAATTAACTTCTTTCAATAATGCTTTTCAAATTCTCTACTGGAATTGGTTCAAATTCTCTACGGGTTGAAATTAAGTCTCTCATCTTTTGAAATACTACACCTATCCTGTGTCCTCAGATAAGTGCAGATGAAGAAAATTAGATAGAGATTAACCTGTTTTAGAGTATTTACATGATCAGTCAATCAATCAACTGTATTTATAAAGCCCTTTTTACATCAGCCGATGTCACAAAGTGCTGTACAGAAACCCAGCCTAAAACCCCAAACAGCAAGCAATGCAGATGTAGAAGCACGGTGAGTAGGAAAAACTCCCTAGAAAGGCCTGAAACTAGGAAGAAACCTAGAGAGGAACCAGGCTCTGAGGGGTGGCCAGTCCTCTTCTGGCTGCGCTGGGTGGAGATTATAACAAAACATGGCCAAGATGTTTAAACATTCATAGATGTTTTGTCACTAAAGCACCTTATACCACCCACCACTGCGACCTGTATGCTCTAGTCGGCTGGCCCTCGCTACATATTCGTTGCCAGACCCACTGGCTCCAGGTCATCTACAAGTCCATGCTAGGTAAAGCTCCGCCTTATCTCAGTTCACTGGTCACGATAGCAACACCCACCCGTAACACGCTCTCCAGAAGGTGTATCTCACTGATCATCTCTAAAGCCAACACCTCATTTGGCCGCCTTTCGTTCCAGTTCTCTGCTGCCTGTGACTGGAACGAATTGCAAAAATCGCTGAAGTTGGAGACTTTTATCTCCCTCACCAACTTCAAACATCTGCTATCTGAGCAGCTAACCGATTGCTGCAGCTGTACATAGTCTATCGGTTAATAGCCCACCCATTTTTACCTACCTCATCCCCATACTGTTTTTATTTATTTACTTTTCTGCTCTTTTGCACACCAATATCTGTACCTGTACATGACCATCTGATAATTTATCACTCCAGTGTTAATCTGCAAAATTGTAATTATTCGCCTACCTCCTCATGCCTTTTGCACACAATGTATATAGACTCTCCTTTTTTTCTGTGTTATTGACTTGTTAATTGTTTACTCCATGTGTAACTCTGTGTTGTCTGTTCACACTGCTATGCTTTATCTTGGCCAGGTTGCAGTTGCAAAGGAGAACTTGTTCTCAACTAGCCTACCTGGTTAAATAAAGGTGAAATAAAAAAAATAAAAAAGAGAAAGAGAGAAGAAGAGAGAATTAGAGGGAACATACTTATATTCACACAGGAAACCGGATAAGACAAGAGAAATACTCCAGACATAACAGACTGACCCTAGCCCCCCGACACATAACCTTTGTAGCATAAATACTGGAGGCTGAGACAGGAGGGGTCGGGAGACACTTTGGCCCTGTCCGATGATACCCCCGGACAGGGCCAACCAGGCAGGATATAACCCCACCCACTTTGCCAAAGCACAGCCCCCACACCACTAGAGGGATATCTTCAACCACCAACCTACTACCCTGAGACAAGGCCGAGTATAGCCCACAAAGATCTCCCCCATGGCACGAACCCGAGGGGGGTGCCACCCGGACAGGAAGATCACGTTAGTGACTCAACCCACTCAAGTGACGCACCCCTTCAAGGGACGGCATGGAAGAGCACCAGTAAGCCAGTGACTCAGCACCCATAATAGCATTAGAGACAGAGAATCCCAGTGGAGAGAAGGGAATAAGCCAGGCAGAGACAGCAAGGGTGGTTTGTCGCTCCAGTGCCTTTCCGTTCACCTTCACACCCCAGGGCCAGACTACACTCAATCATAGGGCCTACTGAAGAGATTAGTTTTCAGTGAAGACTTAAAGGTCAAGACCGAGTCTGAGTCTCTCAAATGGATAGGCAGACCATTCTAGAAAAATTGAGCTCTATAGGAGAAAGCCGTGCCTCCAGCTGTTTGCTTAGAAATTCTAGGGACAGTAAGGAGGTCTGCGTCTTGTGACCATAGTATGTACGGGAGGACCAAATCGGAAAGATAGGTAGGAGCAAGCCCATGTAATGCTTTGTAGGTTAGCAGTAAAACCTTGAAATCAGCCCTAGCCTTAACAGGAAGCCAGTGTAGAGAGGCTAGCACTGCAGAAATATGATCACATTTTTTGGTTCTATTCAAGATTATAGCAGCCCTGTTTAGCACTAACTGAAGTTTATTTAGTGCTTTATCCGGGTAGCCGGAAAGTAGAGCATTGCAGTAGTCTAATCTAGAAGTGACAAAAGCAGGGATACATTTTTCTGCATCATTTTAGGACAGAAAGTTTCCGACTTTTGCAATGTTACGAAGATGGAAAAAAGCTGTTTTTGAAATATTCTTGATATGTTCTTCAAAAGAGAGATCAGGGTCCAGAGTAACACTGAGGTCCTTCACAGTTTAATTTGAGATGATTGTACAATCATCAAGATTAATTGTCAGATCCAACAGAAGATCTCTTTGTTTCTTGGGATCTAGAACTAGCATCTCTGTTTTGTCTGAGTTTAAAAGTCAAACATTTGCAGGCATCCACTTCCTTCTGTCTGAAACACAGGCTTCCAGGGAGGGCAATTTTGGGGCTTCACCATGTTTCATCGAAATATACAGCTGTGTATCATCCGCATAGCAGTGAAAGTTAACATTATGTTTCCGAATGACATCACCGAGAGGTAAAATATATTGGGAAAACAATAGTAGTCCTAAAACAAAACCTTGAGGAACACCGAAATTTACAGTTGATTTATCAGAAGACAAACCATCCACAGAGACAAACTGATATCTTTCCGACAGATAAGATCTAAACCAGGCCAGAACTTGTCCTTGTAGACAAGTTTCCAATCTCTCCAAAAGAATGTGGTGATCGATGGTATCAAAAGCAGCACTAAGATCTAGGGGCATGAGGACAGATGCAGAGCCTTGGTCTGATGCCATTAAAAGGTAATTTACCACCTTCATGAGTGCAGTCTCAATGCTATGATGGGGTCTAAAACCAGACTGGAGCGTTTTGTATACATTGTTTGTCTTCAAGAAGGCAGCGAGTTGCTGTGCAACAGCTTTTTCAAAAATTTTGAGAGGAATGGGAGATTCGATACAAGCAAATAGTTTTTTATATTTTCTGGGTCAAGGTTTGACTTTTCAAGAGAGGCTTTATTACTGCCACTTTAAGTGAGTTTGGTACACATCCGGTGGATAGGGAGCCGTTTATTATTTTCAACATAGGAGGGCTAAGCACAGGAAGCAGCTCTTTCAGCAGCTTGAACGTTTAGAGACCAAGACTATTTTCATCTAAGTGTCAAGAGATATATGTATTACAAAACTTGAGTGTCTCCTTTGATCCTAGGTCCTGGCAGTGTTGTGCAGACTCAGGACAACAGAGCTTTGGAGAAATACACAGATTTAAAGAGGAGTCCATAATTTGCTTTCTAATAATCATGATATTTTCGTCAAAGAAGATCATGAATTTATCACTGCTGAAGTGAAAGCCATCCTCTCTTGGGGAATGCTGCGTTTTAGTTAGCTTTGCGACAGTATCAAAACTAAATGTTAGATTGTTCTTATTCTCCTCAATTAAGTTGGACAAATAGGATGATCGGGCAGCAGTGAAGGCTCTTCGATATTGCACGATACTGTCTTCCAAGCTAGTCGGAAGACTTCCAGGTTGGTGTGGCGCCATTTCCGTTACAATTTTCTGGAAGCTTGCTTCAGGGCTCTGGTATTTTCTGTATACCAGGGAGCTAGTTTCTTATGACAAATTTTAGGGGTGTGACTGCATCTAGGGTATTACGCAAGGTTAAATTCAGTTTCTCAGGTGGGTTTTTTTGTACTCTGACGTCCTTGGGTAGGTGGAGGGAGTCTGGAAGGGCATCTAGGAATCTTTTGGTTGTCCGAGAATTTCTAGCCCGGTTTTTGATGATCCTTGGTTGGGGTCTGAGCAGATTATTTGTTGCGATTGCAAACGTAATAAAATGGTGGTCCGATAGTCCAGGATTATGAGGAAAAACATTAAGATCCACAATATTTATTCCACGGGAAAGAACTAGGTCCAGAGAATGACTGTGGCGGTGAGTAGGTCCGGCGACATGTTGGACAAAACCCACTGAGTTGATGATGGCTCCGAAAGCCTTTTGGAGTGGGTCTGTGGACTTTTCCATGTGAATATTAAAGTCACCAAACATTTGAATATTATCTGCCATGACTACAAGGTCTGATAGGAATTCAGGGAACTCAGTGAGGAACGCTGTATACGTCCCAGGAGGCCTGTAAACAGTAGCTATAAAAAGTGATTGAAATTTGCTATCGTAAATGTTAGCAAGACCTCCGCTTTGCGGGATGTGCGGGGGATATGGTTACTAGTGTAACCAGGAGGAGAGGCATCATTTAACACAGTAAATTCATCAGGCTTAAGCCATGTTTCAGTCAGGCCAATCAGATCAAGATTATGATCGGTGATTAGATAATTGACTATAACTGCCTTGGAAGTGAGGGATCCAACATTAAGTAGCTCTATTTTTAGACATGATATATCACAATCTCTTTCAATAATTACAGGAATGGAGGAGGTCTTTATTCCAGTGAGATTGCTAAGGCAAACACCGCCATGTTTACTTTTGTCCAACCTAGACCGAGGCACAGGCACGGTCTCAATGGGGATAGCTGAGCTGACTACACTGACTATGCTAGCGGCAGACTCCACTAAGCTCATTGTGGAGCTAGAGGAGGTAGAGCCCTGTCTATGTTCATAGATAAGATGAGAGCACCCCTCCAGCTAGGATGGAGTCCATCACTCCTCAGCAGGCCAAGCTTGGTCTTGTTTGTGGGTGAGTCCCAGAGAGAAGGCCAATTATCTACAAATGATATTTTGGGAGGGGCAGAAAACAGTTTTCAACCAGCGATTGAGTTGTGAGACTGCTGTAGAGCTCATCACTCCCCATAACTGGGAGGGGGCCAGAGACAATTACTCGATGCCGACACATCTTTCTAGCTGATTTACACGCTGAAGCTATGTTGCGCTTGGTGACCTCTGACTGTTTCATCATAACATTGTTGGTGCCGACGTGGATAACAATGCATATGAAGTGTAGTGTACTGTATTTCTTTATTCTGGTTCTGTATATATGAATTACAAATCAGCCTTTAAATAGCTAAATCATGTGTTAGTCTATTGCAGAGTTACAATGTGTAACCATTGATGTCCCAGGACCAGGATTGGTAAAAGTCTTTGCTAGGGAAAGCCTCGCTTTATCTCAGCTCACTGGTCACCATAGCAGCACCCACCCGTAGCACGCGCTCCTGCAGGTATATTTCACTGGTCACCCCTCAAAGCCAACTCCTCCTTTGGCCGCCTTTCCTTCCAGTTCTCTGCTGCCAATGACTGGAACGAATTGCAAAAATCACTGAAGCTGGAGAGATACAGTTGAAGTCAGAAGTTTACATGCACCTTAGCCAAATACATTTAAACTCAGTTTTTCACAATTCCTGACATTTAATCCTAGTAAAAATCTCCAGTCTTAGGTCAGTTAGGTTCACCACTTTATTTTAAGAATGTGAAATGTTAGAAAAATAGTAGAGAGAAGGATTTACTTCAGTTTAATTTCTTTCATCACATTCCCAGTGGGTCAGAAGTTTACATACACTCAATTAGTATTTGGTAGCATTGCCTTTTAATTGTTTAACTTCGGTCAAACGTTTCGGAAAACCTTCCACAAGCTTCCCACAATAAATTGGGTGAATTTTAGCCCATTCCTCCTGACAGAGCTGGTGTAACTGAGTCAGGTTTGTAGGCCTCCTTGCTCGCACACGCTTTTTCAGTTCTGCCCACAAGTGTTCTATAGGATTGAGGTCAGGGCTTTGTGATGGCCACTCCAATACCTTGATTTTGTTGTCCTTAAGCCATTTTGCCACAACTTTGGAAGTCTGCTTGGGGTCATTGTCCATTTGGAAAACCCATTTGCGACAAAGCTTTAACATCCTGACTGAGGTCTTGAGATGTTGCTTCAATATATCCACATAATTTTCCATCCTCATGATGCCATCTATTTTGTGAAGCACCCCCACAACATGATGCTGCCACCCCCCATGCTTCATGGTTGGGATGGTGTTCTTCGGCTTGCAAGCCTCCCTCTTTTTCCTCCAAACATAACGATGGTCATTATGGCCAAACAGTTATTTTTTTTGTTTCATCAGACCAGAAGACATTTCTCCAAAAAGTACGATCTTTGTCCCCATGTGCAGTTGGAAACCGTAGTCTGATTTTTTTTTATGGCGGTTTTGAAGCAGTGGTTTCTTCCTTGCTGAGCGGCCTTTCAGGTTATGTCAGTATAGGACTCGTTTACTGTAGATATAGATACTTTTGTACCTGTTTCCTCCAGAATATTCACAAGGTCCTTTGTATCTCCTTCCTGAGTGGTATGAAGGCTGCGTGGTCCCATGGTGTTAATACTTGCGTACTATTTTTTGTACAGATGAACGTGGTACCTTCAGGCAGTTGGAAATTGCTCCCAAGGATGGACCAGACTTGTGGATGTCTACAATTATATTTCTGAGATCTTGGCTGATTTCTTTTGATTATCCCATGATGTCAAGCAAAGAGGCACTGAGTTTGAAGGTAGGCCTTGAAATACATCCACAGGTCCACCTCCAATTGACTCAAATTATGTCAATTAGCCTATCAGAAGCTTCTAAAGACATGACATAATTTCTGGAATTTCCCAAGCTGTTTAAAGGCACAGTCAACTTAGTGTATGTAAACTTCTGATCCACTGGAATTGTGATACAGTGAATTATAAGTGAAATAACCTGTCTGTAAACAATTGTTTGAAAAATTATTTGAGTCGTGAACAAAGTAGATGTCCTAACTGACTTGCCAAAACTATAGTTTGTTAAAAAGACATTTGTGGAGTGGTTGAAAAACTAGTTTTAATGACTCCAACCTAAGTGCATGGGCTAAGTGAATTTAAGCGACTGTTTTGGGGCTTTTCTGAGAGATTTGTCTTAGTAGGCCTAATTGTGAGGGTAGGCTGATGTGAGCCTAGTATAGCCTACCCCAACCTTGGTCTTATGGAATAACAGTTTGCCTGCTCATATTTTCTTTTCATTAAAGTTATATTGAAAAGTTTGACATTTACAATCTTGATTTTTTTGTAAATTTAACTTCTGGATCATGATTATCACCTGTAAATACACACCCCTTTGTGCAAAGTGAGAGATGAGTATTTGATCCTGTGCTCTGCTGCATTTGCACCAGTAGAGGGCATCTCCACAAGCTTTGCATATCCAACTTTTTTTTTACTGTGTTGTATAGAGGAAGAACGTGGAGAAAAGTTATATATAAATTAAATGTATCATGCATTATTATATTCATTACAAGTAGCATGAATTGGACACAAATAATTGTACTGAATAAAAACTACAGAAGAGTGATAGTCCAAACCAAGACATCTTGACTGGGTGGAAACAAAACAACAGACAGTAACATGTTATTATGTTTGGTGGAAGACTAATGCCTTCCTAGGCTATAGGGTCAGATTCTAACAAGCCAACATCTGGTGTGGTCATGCTGGGCCAAGAGAAAGCTTCTACTACATATCTGCACCATCCTATGAGCTTTAGGACACGATTGTGGTCTACAGAAGAGACAGAGACCAGTGTCCACATGATATGAGTAATGCTATCTTAATTACACAGCTTGTTTAACAGTCAGGGTAGGAGATGACATAGCCAGTATACAGGATAAACAGGGTTTATGCATTTACAAATAAGATAGGCATCGAGGGAAAACATTAAACCGGAAAAATACTTCATCAAAGACGTACATAAGGAATAAAGGCACTGCGAGAAGATCTATCCCACAATACAACATACTCACAGAGGGAGCTGGGGGAGAGGCAGACAAAGAACCTTATCAAACAAAACATCTTAATACAATGTTTACATGAAAACAGATAATGGTTGAAATTAAGATGGACCCTAAAATATCCATGCTCTAGTTTTTCTACTTAAAATACCAGGCTACATGATCTACTTGGAAAGGTAACTCAACCTGACCTCTGTTGAGATCCAATCAGTCATAAAATAATGGGAATAAAGAAAACTGGGGAATTAATACAATAAATACAATTATATATTTTAAGCAAACTTGTTATTTGCACATAACCTGCAGTGTAACAATAGAAAAGGGAATGTAAAATTAAAGTTAGAATTATTAGCTTTCATGATGTGGTAGGTCAAGGAAAACTGATGAGGTAATAGGCGAGGGCAGGGGGCATGTGGGGGTAAACTGATCTGTTTGTCGTCCCTAGATTCTTGTTATTACAAACAGAGTCTCAATTCTCCAAGGGTTTGTGCCACTGAAAACAAAACAGGCAGAAGCATGGTAGAGCACAACAAACAAACAGCAGTTGAACAATGTATGTGTTGGTTAAGGAGCCAGTCTAAATCTGCTGAACACATTAGCCTCTCCAAGACGGCTGGCCACCCATGCTGACCCCTCCCTGGCACTGGCAGCCCCCGCAGAGCAGACACAAGGGTCACTTACTCCCTAGGCATGGCTGAAACCCAGGCATGGCTGTAATGATAATAGCTATCCTGTTGCACACATTTAGAAATACATCTCACAGCTCTAATAATGAGCACAAGACAAAGGGCCACATCCCCAGATCTTCCAAGTCCTATTTAATCACATCACAATAGTATTTCCACTTTTGAACAGTTGACATAATGTTTTATAAATATACATATATTTAAATATCAGGGAGACCCGGATAAACAAACATGTTCATTTTATTTATTGTCCATGCAATATTATTTATATATAATGTTTAATTTGACTATATGGTGAAGTCACACATGAGGTTCCATGACAAATATATCTTAAAATCAAGAATAAATCAACGTAAAGTGAGCACAGCAGTTCTGTTCCTATCATCACTGTCATCCAGGTAGCCTACACCAGTGACGTCGCCGAGATGACGCGTCTCGCCAGTCGCTTGTGCTGTCATGACCACAACAGCACTACTATAAATTGACGCGCCAGTAAGTCTTTCACAAGGTATAAATAAGCTTTGCTACGAGCTAGCCCTGTGTCCCGGGCATCATTCCCCACTTGGCTTGTGAGATTCAGTCAAGCCTAGCATTCATTCGTTGGCCCATACGGTGGATTCCTAACTGCAGAATGTCGGAGCCAGTCAAGCCACCAACTTCGTTTTTCATCGAGGACATCCTCTCCATTAAAGAGAATACACGGCTAAACTTCAGGTGCTCTTCCTCACACAAGGCCAAGGAGGGATGCGCGCAATGGAATAACCAACAGTGCGAGCATGTATCACAGTCAGAGGAACTTTGCGCACAGGATACAGCATTTGAAGGGCGGAAAGGTGAGCACATTGGATTGTATGTAGGCTACTTAAAAATAGTTTAGGCTAAGGTATGGATTGACGGTGTTGTGCCAGATTTCCTGGACTCATACTAATAACAGGAAATAAACCTATTCCATATGAACCTGTGGAGTAGGCAGTTTATCTGTCAATTGCCAGCTTTTGACGCAAAGTCACCACATCACAAATGGGCTAATCATGTCTCTCTTTTACAGATTTATTTGACAGCTCTTGTTCTAGCACCCCAGATGCCATGATAAGCTTTACATCAGTCGGCAAACAGAAGCGCTCGCGCGCTGCCTTTACGCATCTGCAAGTGTTAGAACTGGAGAAGAAATTTAACCACCAGAAGTACCTGTCCGCTCCCGAAAGAGCCAATCTTGCCAACACGTTGGGACTGACCGAGACCCAAGTTAAAATCTGGTTTCAGAACAGAAGATACAAAACCAAACGGAAGCAGCAAGCTACGGAGTACTGTAAGGACATCTTTCAAAAGTCAGAAGAATTAAGTACAGAGGACAATTTAGTCAGATCGTCGCTTCTCTCCACGTTCTACAAAACATATACATACCAACCATATGTGTATGACTTCAATAGCACATGGAGACCAATACTGTGGTGAACATTACATAATATTGGACAATATTCAGGTCAATATGGACACAATGCCTTATGAGGAGAGTATGTTAAACAACTAATTATGTTACCTAGTTATTTGATCTATTCAGCACAGTAACTTGTCATATTTTTTCACAATCTACTTTTATATGGCTAAAATGTAGCCTTCCAATGTCAAACCGTCAAGCTGTAATTTTCCATTCATAGCCTATATGTATGAGTATGTTATCACAGAAAAAATGACCTAATCACTTTGTTGCTTGCATTTTCTTTTTTTATGTATATTTTTTTTCCCGAAATTGCAAGAAAATAAAGGGTAACTGATTTGAAATTAAGACTAAGTAATTCAAAGGCTATTGTAGTGTCAAGGTCTATGAAAAGTTTTGCCAGCTGTAGTAATACAAATCTTGCTAAATGTTTCAGTACCCGTGCAGCTCACTTTTTATTTAGACAGTGCAAATATGCTCATTACTATTGAGAGTAGTGATGGTTATTGAAAATGACAGTTTACTCTTTCCATTTTACAGAGTTACAGCTAACACTTTATCCCTCTGTGTAAGCATACATGTCATAATTCTGTGCTCTGAGATGCTGAAGATACACACTAAAACACTATGTATGCAAAGGGCCATGGCTGGTTGGAGACAAAATATGTGATTTTTACTTGGCAATATCTTGACAAACTCCTCTCCCTGGAGCAGCCATGAATGTTGCTTTAAACTGAAATGTATATTCTTACATTCAGGAATGAATGCTTGAAATATGGTCTACAGTAACTGTTTCCAGAGGCAAACAATGGTTGTACTTGTAGTTAAAATTTGATAATACTAGAAAATTGCATGAGCAGATAAGGGTTTGCCTGGGATCTTCAGAAAACATAAGGGCCCTCTCTAAACAACGATGCTTGGTTTCTTTAACAGATAAATAGCCCCTATCCATCCATTTAAACTGAGGCTTGATTCAACATCAAGGTGTTTTTAACTTACCCTACTGAAGGCAGTTCCTCATTGTGGTGACTACATGAAATTATAAGTGGTTTCCCCCACAAGCATGCTTGTGAGAACTGTGAGACAGGCAAGGGACACATTAAGGTAGCAGATAGCCATCGGTTAGAGTGGTTACAGAGCTAGGCCACTAACAGAAAAATTGCTAGTTTGAATCCCCGTGCCGACAATGTGAGCAATCTGCTGATGTTCCCTTGAGCAAGGCACTTAACCCTAATTGCTCCAGGGTCACCTTTGATAATGGCAGACCCTAACCATGATCCTACTCTCTGAGGGAGTCTCAGGGGGGCCTGGGATATGCAAAAAAAAAAAACAATTCCAATTCACACATGCACATAATACACAATTGTACTTGTGTGAATTAGGATGAATATAAGTACCCACCTAAAATTACTATTATTATATGGAGCTGTCGTGTCTTTGGCTATGCCGGATTAAGTGATATGACATGCTATTCTATAAAATCCTTTCTCCGTAATTAATATTTTCTGATTGAGCTAATCATGTAAATGTAATTAACTAAAGAGTCGGGGCACCACAAAATAATATTTATAGAGCTGTTATCTTCCGAATAAACTCTTAAAGACCTAGTAATATTTTACATCAATAGCAGTCAATATTAATCGTCACATTAATTCAGTCTCATCTGAAAGTTGTAAATTCTTGGTTATTGTTATGAACCCTGGCTAACAAGTTGAATCAGCAATACAAAATTGGGTTGAATTATTTATTTACTAAATACCTAACTAATCACACAGAATTACATATACAAAGAATGAATCATACCTTGATTACAAATTACATCATAAAGGAAAACGTCCCTGGCAGGCGGAACAGATATGACAGCTGGTTCCACAAAAGAAAAGGGTCTGGGTATTGGTACTGGTACTCAAGGGGTCCAGTTGTCCTACCGATATCTGGTCTGTCAGTCCCCCACTGCGTCCGCGTGTGGCAACCTCTTCAGTACCTGCAAACTGAGACGAGGATATCGGTCTGTGATATCATAAAGTGTTTCACCAGTGGGAGTCATCGGGTCAGTTGCTGGACTGACGCCATTAGTGTCATTGTAAGGGGTGACAGTCCCCAACAAAGCGGAAGGTCTGTCATCGGAAGCAGAGTATTCTCTGCGGGTCATTGCTGAGAAGCAGTGCTTGCGGAAGTGTCCGAAGGGCAAGAGAAGTTCATTTCAACTACCGTATTGCATGACTGCAAGGAGGAGGGAAGTTGCTCATCCACAGAGACAGATGGCTAGAAATCATGAAAAGAATTGTCAATCAGATTAGCTGATGGAATGTGTTGAGATATCGTAATATCTCCTTGGATCGGATTCTGCACCAAGTGTTTTCTAAACGTCTTTTTCCCAAGGGGTGCTTTCGACAGATACACCTCGTGAATGACTGCGTTGCAGTTAGCGTTAGGGGAAAACAGTGTGGTCGGTGGAGAAGGCACTGTAGCCTGTGACCATACCTGGTTGGTTTTCCAATCCATCAATGGGAGTAACCGATCCATCAAGTCTGCTCCAAGTAGCAGGGGTACAGTTTCGAGAATGGTAACATACACAGGGTGGACGAGCGATACGTCCTTGAAGAGTAGTTTCAGCATGACTCTCAATGTGAGAGGCGAGGTAGTCTGAGTGACCCCTTGAGGTGTAGTGTCGCATCGTTCCACTTTTAACCAACGTTTAGTTGGCCTCAAAGCCCTTTTTAGATCATCAAACAATGTTTGAGAGATGAGTGATATTGTCGCACCCGAATCAATTAGCGCATGACAAGTTAAGCAGTCCTCCAGGACTGTTTCCAGGTATGGGCGTTTCGATTCGTGTTTAGTGGACACATTCCCCACAAAGTGGAGTGGTCGTTCGCAACGACGTGATGTGTCAATTCTGTTCAAGGTGGAAGCAGATCGACTTTTCAGATTTTGAGTGGGCTTGGCTTTAACGAAGCATTTGACCTTTTTCTTCGCAACCTTTGTATCAGCTGTGCTTGCAAACTCTCTGAGTTGTAAGATAGGCAAGCCAACGTGGGCGGCAGGGCCCAAGTAGCTAATGAAGGTAGGATACATGTTCGACAGGAACATTTGTTTAAATGGTAACAGGTCTTCCATGCCCGTTTCAGTGAGTAGGCCAAAGTAAGCTGAACGAAGCTTATGATAGTAATCTTGTGGGTGTTCGTTCCGAGCTTGTTTGACCGTGTTAGCCAGTGAGCTATCGTGTTTGTGAGTTGCCGAACCACTGAATTCTAATTTCAAAGCTGTGGCAAGTATAGCGTTGTCATTTAGCATGTGTTGCTGTTGTAGGCGAATGAACCTTGTCACGTGTCTATTCGACGTTCGCTTCAACAGGTAAACCCAGTCAGAACGCGTAGCATTCGGGTAGCCATCCAACGCATCCTCTATGTCAGCTAGGAACGTCTCAGTATCGTTTGGCTGACCTGGAACGGGGTCAAAGGTGGGGAAATTCTTGACGAGTTTGTCAAGGTATTCCGCGTCAAGCGGGCGGAGAGGGTTGGCTTCCTCCTGTGGGGAAAGTGGGTCCGAAAGGCCAAGAGGAGAAGCCAAGCTTTGGCTTTGTTGGCCAAGAGGCGCCATATTACTCAGTGCCAAATGGCCAAGAGGAGAAGACTGAGGGACACATGATGGAGGCAATGTCTGAAACCTATCGTCTTCACTCCTTTGAGTACCGGGCTCCGGTTGCTTGGATGGATAGTCAAATCAAATCAAAATTAAATCAACTGTAGAGCGTGACCATTCTGGAATTCCTCCAGATGATACCTAAGCGTGATATTCTGCTGCATTACAGAGTCCACTTGAGAGCTTAGAGTACTGATTTGGACACATGAGTGTTGCTCTTGCTCCTTTCGGTCTCAAACTTATCTGTCATGGTTTGCAGATAGAGTTCTTGAGTACGGAGTGAGAGATTCAGTGATGAGATTTCTTCCGCTTGCTTAGAAATCAAGTTTTCCATCTTCATCACCCAAGTTCTCTCATCATTCATTTGGTCAGCGACTTCAATGAGTTCTGCTGATTTGTCATCCAACTTTGTCATTGTGTTCATCAACTGATCGTCTTTGGTCTGCAAAATTTGGAGTAGAACATTGTTACCTTGTGTAATGTTCGACAAAACTGCCTGCATGTTATCAAATTGCATGCTCCTGTTTGAAGATAACTCGACAGATTTATCTAGTTTGGACCAGACTACATCGTATTTAGTTTTGGCTAAATCGAGTTGTTCCTGGAGACAACGATTTTGTTGGAGAGTTTGTGCTCGTTCATCGTCATAAGTATTTGCAATTACTTTTAATTGTTCAGATTTCAAACGCAGTTCCTCGACTAGCAGAATGTTTTCATTTCCTGCTTTTGTCAATAGTTGCTCAGTTCTCTCCACCTGTCCCCTCATGTTAGCCATGTCTGGCACGTGCTTCAGCTGTGCACTGTGGTATTGGACCGATGCCACATTTTTATGGCGATACATCAGTGCAAAAGTGGGGAGAACCGTCACAAAGCCTGTATTTGATGGTTGATTTTGGAGAGCGTTCGCAATTTCGACTGGTTTTTTTCGCTAATGGCATAATTAGGGTTGGTATCGCTGCTGAGGTCAGAGATCAATCATTTTATGGGTGGAGGTTCACCAATTAGCAGAGAAGTGGTGACCACCTCCTTTGATAGCTTGCACATTATTAGAAAAATAGAGGAACATTTTTCCATTTTTTTTTTCAAAGTTTGGGTTTGGAATTCATTGGAAGCTGCAAAGACAAGTTTAATCTATTTATAGATGTTGACGAACCATCAGTACCGTACCAGTAATGTGGAAGTTGGACGTGAATGAATTTTCAAAAGCAAATTGAATTAATTAATCAATGCCAATGATTAATCCTACCTGGGTAGGCTATCTGGGTATTAAACTTTAATTAACCTGAGATGTTGCTTCATCCAGGTTAATATGAGAAGTTTAAAAGTGTCTCATTTGATTGGAAGAACATCAACAATTAAATTGAATGAGACGATAATCCATACATTCTCCATTGATTGGATATCATAAGTGTAAACAGTGGATCAAATGTTGGGAACATTCAACACTGTGGTACACTTCTCCCTAAGGCCGAAGCCACATGGGATTCCCGCTGGGGCGGGACTTCTGTCAGTACTGGATTACTGAATGGTTTTGCAAAAACCAAATTTTACTGATTGATCAATTTAATGATAAATCAGACCTGCATAGGCTATTTGGGAATTAAACTTGAATTAACCTGAAGTTGATTAATCTAGGTTAGTTTAGAAAAAGTTTACAATGTCTTATTTAGAAAACTCCTCAATTTGGATATTATTTAAAATATCTATTTGAATGTAAGTCTGGCAATTTCACTTAATAGTTCAATTTGAATAAGACATTGATATCCAAGTAATGACTTGAGTGTGACCTGAATAATTCTTCATGAAAGAATATACTAGGGCACACTTCAGCGGTCAGATGATTGCACACGCTGAAATCAAATGGAAGTACCCGGGCGGGACTTCCGTTCCGCAAGGCGGAGGAATTTCAACGTGGCACAAGAAAACAAAATGGCTATTTTCCCTTGTTAGCTTTAGCATCTCGTGCAAGCTAAACCTACTTTGTGACTGAAAAATTCAGCACATAAGATTCCCTTAGCAAGGGAAAGGTTTTACTTATAACGTATTATGTTCAAACCCTTTTCGGGGTAATTTGACGATGTTTTAACCGGAACACGCGGCAGGCAACGAAATACACCGTGGTCTACTCGCATGGAAACTCGAGAGAAACAGAGATAATTATCGCTGGTCAAGCTTATATCTCCTGAATTTCAATCGTCTGGGTCTTTGTCCTTGCTCGGAAACTTAGTAATGACCGAGCCTTCCCGCGTCTGAAACGTGCGAGGCAGAAATAGTCCTGCGTTTGGCCAAACGCTCTATTTCTCAGATTTCTATAATTAGCTTTATCAGCCCTCATACAGAAATGTATTTGCTTACGTTACCCACTGACTACATCAAAGAACAACACAGAGGCGGGGAATCTTCAGCACACACACACCTAATAATGTTTGTCTTTAACACCCATAATGTGTATAATAAACTTGGTATATTATGTAATCTGCTTTTCAATTTTATACAGGCTGAATCAAAATGAAAGCGTCATTCCATTTTAGATTCCTCGCACGGGAGCACCAATATGTTGTGTCTTTGGCTATGCCGGATTAAGTGAAATGACATGCTTTTCTATAAAATCCTTTCTCCGTAATTAATATTTCCTGATTAATGTAATTAACTAACTAGAGAGTCGGGGCACCATGAAATAGTATTTATAAAGCTGTTATCTTCCAAATAAACTCTTAAAGACCTAGTAATATTTTACATCAATAGCAGTCAATATTAATCGTTACCTTAATTCAGTCTCATCTGAAAGTTATAAATTCTTGGTTATCTTCACGAACCCTGGCTATCAAGTTGAATCAGCAATACAAGATTGGGTTGAATGATTTATTTACTAAATACCTAACTAATCACACAGAATTACATATACAAAGAATGAATCATACCTTGATTACAAATTACATCATAAATGAAAATGTCCCTAGCGGGCGGAACAGATATGACAGCTGGTTCCACAAAAGAAAAGGGTCTGGGTTTGAGTGAAAGAGCGGGTTGACTGAGGAACAAAGGGAGAAGCTGTGCTATCATAAATACAGTATCTTATGCATTCTAAATTAACGCCCATTTGGAAAAGGAAAATGCAATAAATATTTCCTCTGAGCTGCGCTTCGGTAGGTTGGTGGTAGATGGAAGGCCGTGTTGCCCAACAGAGTCCTTTGTCCTTTGAAGAATGTCTCTGGTTGTAAATTGGATACGTTGTAGTAACGTCGTTGCGTGGTAGACGGGATACTCTGTCTGTTCTTCCCTTGCCCACGTTTGCAGCTGCTGTTGCTAACTCAACGACTAGGAGGTATCCCTTCTGCAGTGAATAAGAGTTCAAAGTTCATACCATTTGCAAACAAAGCTCACGCTGAGGTTGGCTTAGTTCTGTAGCTGACATGTTAGTCCTTTTAACGCAGAGGCTGCAGACCTCACGTACTTGGAACAGGAGGTTACATTTTCATCAAGGCTTTATATACAGTGCCTTGCGAAAGTATTCGGCCCCCTTGAACTTTGCGATCTTTTGCCACATTTCAGGCTTCAAACATAAAGATATAAAACTGTATTTTTTTGTGAAGAATCAACAACAAGTGGGACACACTCATGAAGTGGAACGACATTTATTGGATATTTCAAACTTTTTTAACAAATCAAAAACTGAAAAATTGGGCGTCTAAAATTATTCAGCCCCTTTACTTTCAGTGCAGCAAACTCTCTCCAGAAGTTCAGTGAGGATCTCTGAATGATCCAATGTTGACCTAAATGACTAATGATGATAAATACAATCCACCTGTGTGTAATCAAGTCTCTGTATAAATGCACCTGCACTGTGATAGTCTCAGAGGTCCGTTAAAAGCGCAGAGAGCATCATGAAGAACAAGGAACACACCAGGCAGGTCCGAGATACTGTTGTGAAGAAGTTTAAAGCCGGATTTGGATACAAAAAGATTTCCCAAGCTTTAAACATCCCAAGGAGCACTGTGCAAGCGATAATATTGAAATGGAAGGAGTATCAGACCACTGCAAATCTACCAACACCTGGCCGTCCCTCTAAACTTTCAGCTCATACAAGGAGAAGACTGATCAGAGATGCAGCCAAGAGGCCCATGATCACTATGGATGAACTGCAGAGATCTACAGCTGAGGTGGGAGACTCTGTCCATAGGACAACAATCAGTCGTATTTTGCACAAATCTGGCCTTTATGGAAGAGTGACAAGAAGAAAGCCATTTCTTAAAGATATCCATAAAAAGTGTCGTTTAAAGTTTGCCACAAGCCACCTGGGAGACACACCAAACATGTGGAAGAAGGTGCTCTGGTCAGATGAAACAAAAATTGAACTTTTTGGCAACAATGCAAAACGTTATGTTTGGCGTAAAAGCAACACAGCTGAACACACCATCCCCACTGTCAAACATGGTGGTGGCAGCATCATGGTTTGGGCCTGCTTTTCTTCAGCAGGGACAGGGAAGATGGTTAAAATTGATGGGAAGATGGATGGAGCCAAATACAGGACCATTCTGGAAGAAAACCTGATGGAGTCTGCAAAAGACCTGAGACTGGGACGGAGATTTGTCTTCCAACAAGACAATGATCCAAAACATAGAGCAAAATCTACAATGGAATGATTCAAAAATAAACATATCCAGGTGTTAGAATGGCCAAGTCAAAGTCCAGACCTGAATCCAATCGAGAATCTGTGGAAAGAACCGAAAACTGCTGTTCACAAATGCTCTCCATCCAACCTCACTGAGCTCGAGCTGTTTTGCAAGGAGGAATGGGAAAAAATGTCAGTCTCTCGATGTGCAAAACTGATAGAGACATACCCCAAGCGACTTACAGCTGTAATCGCAGCAAAAGGTGGCGCTACAAAGTATTTAACTTAAGGGGGCTGAATAATTTTGCACGCCCAAATGTTCAGTTTTTGATTTGTTAAAAAAGTTTGAAATATCCAATAAATGTCGTTCCACTTCATGATTGTGTCCCACTTGTTGTTGATTCTTCACAAAAAAATACAGTTTTATATCTTTATGTTTGAAGCCTGAAATGTGGCAAAAGGTCGCAAAGTTCAAGGGGGCCGAATACTTTCGCAAGGCACTGTAGTGGAGCGAGAAGGGTGTGTTTGTAAAGTTTTATAATCCATGTCTCTTCACAGGGGCGGGCCACTGATTGAGCAGAGCCCTAACCTTATGAAAACCCAAATCTCTAATTTGGAAGCTAAAATTACGCTTCATCTCTTCACCAATAATTTTATATTCAAACGTTTAAATTGAACAACAATTCCATGTGAATCCGATAACTACAATGTGCAGACTTTCCACTGTAGAGTTTGTCATCTTATCATTGATGAGAATGTCTCAGATGACAACCGAACTGACATCATATTCATTAAGTACCACCGCATATCTTCAATTGCTCGGATTACCAGAATATAGTTCATTTTCCCCCACCTTCTGATGTTCCCAGAATCTCTATGTTAACCAAGGGTTTTTTCAAATGTCACATCAGTATGGTAGAGAGAGGAAAAAAGGGGGAAGAGGTATTTATGACTGTCATAAACCTACCCCCAGGCCAACGTCATGACAGAGCTATGGGGGAAACCAAAGTTAGTGTTTAGCCTTCAGGATCAAATGAGGGGTATAACTGTTGGTAGAATGCCCACAATTAAAGGGTCGTTGAGTTGAGCATGTGACACTTGCATGGCAGTCAGGGAAGCTGCATTGTGGCCCATATTTTCTCAGCAATGTTATGCCACCTAATAACAGCAATCTCTTTATTGACATGGTTTTCATTGAGATAGGCAGGGTAGCATAAGGGTAGGCAAGAGTAAGATATGATGGTACCATGAATGAGAAAAATGGAATGCAACCCGCTGACCTCTTTGGCAGCCATGGAATGCACTCGGTCCAGTTGTCTGTTTTCAGGAAACTCTGGAAGCATTTTGATATTATCCATGGCTTGTATTTAGTGCCTCCTATCCCCACTCAATCACATAGTCGAAGTGAAAGGGCCTCGATCTTATCAGCTGAGGAGGCACTGCTTTCCAAAGCCTGAGTCCTCAGTGTCTGGAAGAGTTGTCTCCTACTTCACCTCAATTTAGCTCAATGTACCTTGATGTACCAATGAGTCAGATGTGTTTTGAGTTGGTGGTTTTCTCCTCCAGAAGCCCCTCTCTTGGTGCTCTCCTAGACAGATGATTTCTCATCCATGTCACTCAAAATGAGGGCAGGAACAATGGGCCATGAAGTTGAGTCAGACCAAGCAGCAGAGACCCTCCCTCTAGCAGATGTTTTGATTTGATATCTCAGATACAAGAGGGTGCTATCAATTTTATGTTAAAAAATCTAATTAAATTCAACATTAGAATCAGAGAGCATTTTCAAGAACAATACCAGGTAGTTGTGGTCACAATAGTTACAACTATTGAAACACTCAACCAGACTGAAGTGAAATAGTTTATGAATAAACATGATTAACTTAAATCCTAATGAAGGGTTTTACTTATTTCACATTGATTCTACAGGTCAGGGAGTGTTTAAGAATGAGTCTCCAAACTCGACTTTCATTAGGTTTTTGATAGAGCTATCGACAATGACATACATTTTTAAATGTTTTACATTTTACCTTTATTTAACTAGGCAGGTAAATTAAGAACAAATTCTTATTTTCAATGACGGCCTAGAAACAGTGGGTTAACTGCCTTGTTCAGGGGAAGAACAACAGATTTGTACCTTGTCAGCCCAGGGATTCGAACTTGCAACCTTTTGATTACTAGTCCAACACTCTAGGCTACCACTAGGCAACCTTGCCGCCCCATTTGAGGAAGCACCCCTCCTCTTTATCATTTAAGAGGGAAGTAAGTCGTTTCCATTTGGAGATAGTAGATTGCACAAAGAAAATGGACATCTACGTCATTTATCAAATAGATTTTAAGTAATATTTTGTACTGTAGATTTAAGCAATAATTTTTTACTGTGTCAGAAAAATAATCATTCACCAAAGAATGAGTAAGGACCAAAATCGAACATTGTAACAAAGTGAAGTTTCAACTATAACAGTAGCCAGACAAACAGGACACAATCCTCTGAACAGTGCTGATAAGATGACATGGTCTGGGGCTGTACTATGAGGGAGGACATGTTTACAGTAGCACAAAGCTAGTGTGAACAGAAATCTGATCCAGTTCAGATAACCATAGCCTTTATCTGGAAGTTTGAAGCGCCCACGCCAATAACCTGTCTGAGACTGATAACTCACTGACCTTGTGGATCCTCCTCAGGCAACCCAACTAACATGTTAGATACAGTGGTATTCAACTGGTAACTCACATATCAACGATAATATAGGAATAATTAAACCAATGGATTGTATTTTCAATGTATGTTCTGCTACTAAAATAAATAACATAAACAGTAACCTGTTTACAGATACTGTGTAAATGTAGGGTTATAAAAAGTGTAGTACTTACATGGTCAGGATTACATTTTGCTATACATGTGTTCATAGTCTAACAATAAAATGTCAAAAGCTTCACTTCGCTGCTTGTTTTTCATCCCTTTTCTCACCCTAGAGTTGGTTGCTATTCATTCAAGTGAGGTTTTGGTTAATGTTTCCTTCTTGCAGTGCTCATCTGTCTGTCAACATTGCACACGTTTGGGCAGGTCTGGGTTCTGCATCTTTGTGAAGTTAACTTGCTCGGCACTGCTTGGATGCACTCAAAAGAGTTGATTCAACCAAGCATTACTTGCTGGAGATTGTCATAAAGAGCATGACTTATGTTGTGGAGACACTCGCAGCAGGGGACTGATGCAAGATTCTCCACTCTAAAGGATACTATGGTATACGGAGTCAAAGAAACTAAGGTGGAATGATGCTTATGGCTTCTCATTATTATGCTAATGTAAAGTGAAATTTTAAGTAACTGTCCAAAAGTTCATATTCTGTTTACTCATACCCAAATCAATGTTGTTGACTCATCCAATACTCGTATTTGTGACAAAGGCATAAATTGAAAAAAAATCACTACAAAACCCACATCATACTTGTATCTCAAACCGACCGTTTAAAAAATGCTTGCTATTTCCTCACAGAGAATGATGTCAGCTAGCCAATCAGTGGTCTATTTGTATGAATATTGTTCATGACCGGTATACGCACACACCATTCTGCTGTTGGGGTACGCCCACACCATTATGCTGTTGGGGTACGCCCACACCATTCTCCTGTTGGGGTACGCCCACACCATTCTGCTGTTGGGGTACGCCCACACCATTCTGCTGTTGGGGTACGCCCACACCATTCTGCTGTTGGGGTACGCCCACACCATTCTGCTGTTGGGGTACGCCCACACCATTCTGCTGTTGGGGTACGCCCACACCATTCTGCTGTTGGGGTACGCCCACACCATTCTGCTGTTGGGGTACGCCCACACCATTCTGCTGTTGGGGTACGCCCACACCATTCTGCTGTTGGGGTACGCCCACACCATTCTGCTGTTGGGGTACGCCCACACCATTCTGCTGTTGGGGTACGCCCACACCATTCTGCTGTTGGGGTACGCCCACACCATTCTGCTGTTGGGGTACGCCCACACCATTCTGCTGTTGGGGTACGCCCACACCATTCTGCTGTTGGGGTACGCCCACACCATTCTGCTGTTGGGGTACGCCCACACCATTCTGCTGTTGGGGTACGCCCACACCATTCTGCTGTTGGGGTACGCCCACACCATTCTGCTGTTGGGGTACGCCCACACCTTTCTGCTGTTGGGGTACGCCCACACCATTCTCCTGTTGGGGTACGCCCACACCATTCTCCTGTTGGGGTACGCCCACACCATTCCAAACACTTAAAAAGGTGCTTTTAACATACTTAATTTATTTTTTAAATTGGAAGGAAAACTATTTCACTCATATTGTAATTAATTATAGGTAAAATTTCATAGAAATCTGGAAAGACTGGACAGGTTAATTTAAACAGATGTCTGAATGAAAGAATAACTTTAAAAAAGATGAATAAATCCCCATTCAAGTGCTCAAATAACAGAAGTGGTCTCCCTTCATCTCTAGCAAGCTATATTTTGTGAACAAGGCCCTTGGAGCACACAGGTAATTAGATGTGAAGAGAGGAGATCAGTATCTCAGTGTGTTTCTGGCAACATGGTGTAAAGAACATGCCCATCAAGATAAAGGAGCTTGGTGACAGACATAGCTGAAGGTTACAACTATTATTACCCCACTTGCCCTTGTGAAGCCTGCACTTCCAAGAGCTGAGAGGGACACGGTACATTGATTTACAAATGCAGTAGAGTAAAACATCATCCTCCGTGTCTCTCTTCCTTCACATCTTTCTTTAGGCTCAAACAGAGGGAGTGTCTCTGCCACCTGGACAAACTGACTTTTCCAAAGTCAAATATGAGGGATTGGAAGGTCCCAATGCACCTTCCCACACAGAGGCTCATAAGCCCCCACTGAAACATATGAACAAACTCATGGACCCATCAAAACATGTACAGTGGCAAGAAAAAGTACAGTGCATTGCGAAAGTATTCGGCCCCCTTGAACTTTGCGACCTTTTGCCACATTTCAGGCTTCAAACATAAAGATATAAAACTGTATTTTTTGTGAAGAATCAACAACATGTGGGACACATAACGTTTTGCATTGTTGCCAAAAAGTTCAATTTTGGTTTCATCTGACCAGAGCACCTTCTTCCACATGTTTGGTGTGTCTCCCAGGTGGCTTGTGGCAAACTTTAAATGACACTTTTTATGGATATCTTTAAGAAATGGCTTTCTTCTTGCCACTCTTCCATAAAGGCCAGATTTGTGCAATATACGACTGATTGTTGTCCTATGGACAGAGTCTCCCACCTCAGCTGTAGATCTCTGCAGTTCATCCAGAGTGATCATGGGCCTCTTGGCTGCATCTCTGATCAGTCTTCTCCTTGTATGAGCTGAAAGTTTAGAGGGACGGCCAGGTCTTGGTAGATTTGCAGTGGTCTGATACTCCTTCCATTTCAATATTATCGCTTGCACAGTGCTCCTTGGGATGTTTAAAGCTTGGGAAATCTTTTTGTATCCAAATCCGGCTTTAAACTTCTTCACAACAGTATCTCGGACCTGCCTGGTGTGTTCCTTGTTCTTCATGATGCTCTCTGCGCTTTTAACGGACCTCTGAGACTATCACAGTGCAGGTGCATTTATACGGAGACTTGATTACACACAGGTGGATTGTATTTATCATCATTAGTAATTTTTGCTGCACTGAAAGTAAAGGGGCTGAATAATTTTGCACGCCCAATTTTTCAGTTTTTGAATTGTTAAAAAAGTTTGAAATATCCAATAAATGTCGTTCCACTTCATGATTGTGTCCCACTTGTTGTTGATTCTTCACAAAAAAATACAGTTTTATATCTTTATGTTTGAAGCCTGAAATGTGGCAAAAGGTGGCAAAGTTCAAGGGGGCCGAATACTTTCGCAAGGCACTGTATGTGAACCCTTTGGAATTACCTGGATATCTGCATAAATTGGTCATCAAATTTGATCTGATCTTCATCTAAGTCACAACAGACAAACATAGTTTGCTTAAACTAATAACACACAAATTATTGTATTTTTCTTGTCTATATTGAATACATAATTTAAACATTCACAGTGTAGGTTGGAAAAAAGTATGTGATCCCCTGGGCTAATGACTTCTCCAAAAGCTAATTGGAGTCAGGAGTCAGCTAACCTGGAGTCCAATCAATGAGACGAGATTGGAGATGTTGGTTAGAGCTGCCTTGCACGAAAAACACTCACAAAATTTGAGTTTGCTATTCACAAGAGGCATTGCCTTTTGTGAACCATGCCTCGAACAAAAGAGATCTCAGAAGACTTAAGTTTAAGAATTGTTGACTTGCATAAAGCTGGAAAGGGTTACAAAAGTATCTCTAAAAGCCTTGATGTTCATCAGTCCACGGGAAGACAAATTGTCTGTAAATGGAGAAAGTTCAACACTGTTGCTACTCTCCCTAGGAGTGGCCGTCCTGCAAAGATGACTGCAAGAGCACAACGCAGAATGCTCAATGAGGTTAAGAAGAATCCAAGAGTGTCAGATTAAGACTTACAGAAATCTCTGGAACATGCTAACATCTCTGTTGACTCTTCGATACATAAAACACTAAACAAGAATGGTGTTCATGGGGGTACACTACGGAAGAAGCCACTGCTGTCCAAAAAAAACATTGCTGCACGTCTGAAGTTTGCAGAAGTGCACCTAGATGTTCCAATATTCTGTGAATAGATTAAACTACAGTTGAGTTGTTCGGAAGGAACACACAACACTATGTGTGGAGAAAAAAAAGGCACAGCACACCAACATCAAAACCTCATCCCAACTGTAAAGTATGGTGGGGGGGTATCATGGTTTGGGGCTGCTTTGCTGCCTCAGGGCCTGGACAGCTTGCTATCATCAACAGAAAAATGAATTCCCAAGTTTATCAAGACATTTTGCAGGATAATGTCAGGCTATCTGTCCGCCAATTGAAGCACAACAGAAGTTGGGTGATGCAACAGGACAACGACTCAAAACACAGAAGTAAATCAACAGCAGAATGGCTTCATCAGAAGAAAATAAGCCTTCTGGAGTGGCCCAGTCAGAGTCCTGACCTCAACCCGACATATGCTGTGGCATGTCCTCAAGAGAGCAGTTCACACCAGACACCCCATTGTTGAACTGAAACAGTTATGTAAAAGTAATGGTCCAAAATTTCTCCTGACCGTTGTGCAGGTCTGATCCGCAACTACAGAAAACGTTTGGTTGAGGTTATTGCTGCAAAAGGAAAACTTTTCCCACCCTGCACTGGGAATGTTTACACGATGTGTTCAATAAAGACAAACGTATAATTGTTTGTGTGTTATTAGTTTAAGCAGATTGCGTTTGTCTGTTGTTGTGACCTAGATGAGGATCAGATCAAATTTTATGACCAATTTATGTAGAAATCCAGGCATTTCCAAAGGGTTCACATACTGCAATGTTTACAGTGGCAAGAAAAAGTGAGTGCCATGAGTCCATAGTTGCCATACTATAGAAAGAGAAACTGCATGGGAACAGAGGGACACCACATTGTTTTCTTTAAAAATATTCAAGTCTATTGATGCAACTGTGCATCAATCTAAGTGACATAATACAAAAATCCCCATTACAAACTATCATGACCACTATGAAAAGGGGACTCTCAAGAACACAATGTTCATAGGGTCGCGGGACTCATCTGAAGGTAACCCATACAAACAAATGGAAGTATGGAGGTAGTTTTGTGCCAACAAAAATAAAGGGTTAATGATGTGTCCAAAAAAACATATTTCCTAAGCTTTTTTTTTTTTATATCTCCTAGATATAGGACAGACACTGGCAGGTGCATGCAGGCTGACTTCGGTCGCCAGCTGTACAGTGTTTCCTCCGACACATTGGTGTGGCTAGCTTCCGGGTTAAGCGGGCAGTGTGTCAAGAAGCAGTGCGGCTTGGCGGGCGGGGTCGTGTTTTGGAGGACGCATGGCTCTCGACCTTCGCCTCTCCCGAGTCCGTACGGGAATTGCAGCGATGGGACAAGACTGTAACTATCAAATTGGATATCACAAAATTGTGGAGGTTAAAAATAAATAACCAAATAATCTAATATTATTCCTTATGAGTTATTTTTTGACAGTGGTATATCTGTAATGACTAAAGTGAAGTAAGGTTTCATGGAAATGTGCCCGTAATGTCTGAACAGAATTAAATCAATATTTTTCAAGTTTTTATTTTTAAATACCTGCATTTTGCCTCTGTTTGGTCCTGTGCTTGTCTGTCCCATCTCCTCGTGAATCTGATTGGCCCACACAGAGTGGTCATGAAGCCATCATACGGCTCTTCATGGTACCCACTCATACTTTGGAAATCTAACAGATTTCTTCCTTTAAAGACAGGGGAAAACCGAACTCCACCACAAAGACAGGCATTGTCAGTGCTCCAATATGCCGTGACTGGCTAACAAATTTGCTGGAGCTGATAAGGTGGTTTAAAATCAGCCCAGATCGTTGCACAAGGGAAGATTCATAAACTTCCCAGGACAGCAGTGAAACTGGATCCCTGATGTAACATGGTACCAGCACAGCTCCTTTCTTCTCCCATCTGCAGATATACCCTTGCATCCGACTCGTCAGATGGTTGTCATTGATTGTACGTACTGTCTTGAGCAAAGTGTGTGTGAGCAGTGTGTGTGTGTTTTAGCAGCATGGTTAAGAGAATGTGAGTGTGTGTATGGATCCAGTCTGTTGAAATTTCCAACGACCTTATCTCAAAGACAGAGACACAAAGTGGTGGGACGGTTTACTGCAGATAAAGTGATTAGAGAGCAGAGTAGAATGACAAGGACAGCGACATGGGCCATTCATACAGATAAACAGCCAGCAAGGAAAAAACAAAACACAAAGGGGACAGCAGTCCCTCTAGGAGTGTACGTGTCTTGGGACATGTATAACTCATATTATGTATGTGATTGGTGAATACATTCATAGCATTGTAGATACAATACTAAGGAAAAAGTTATTTAAGATGTTTTTCAGTTATTACAGTTATAAAAAGGTCAAAGCATAGGTGATTAGCTAAGAGACTAAATTAAGTTATTTCGAAATTATTTCAGAAAATACTGAAAATACTGAATGCATATAGGCCAGATTTTTCACCGGATGTATAACATATGAAGCATCCGGTTGGCGTTTCCACATACTAACAAATATGGTGATGAGAGGAAGCCCTATGGCAGGCAAGTGGGAGAAGATGGAGCGAGATGGATTTTGTCCGAATTCCTGCTCATTTTCTCATCGATGAAACATTTGATCTCCATACAGTTTTCCGTTTCCCAAACTAGAATATGTAACAAAGAGAGTGGACTGCGTTTTGCATACATTACCCTTTGCCAAAGTTTTTTTTTAAATTGCGTTGTTTAGGAGTGCAAGGGCGAATTGAGCTATTGCACACGCACACTTCAAAGTAGGCGCTCTCTAACGGAAATATGCAAATAAATGCTAGAACGCGCCAATAGGATCTCACTAGCTCTGCCCACCAGAATTAATTTGCTCCCATAGAACGGCACATTGGACACATCATAATACCCGGTAATGGTTGCAATCATTTTTCCCCCATTCATTTTTTGCATCTGGAATTTTAAATCTACTTCACATAAGGTCTGTGTGTTGTGTGACATTTTGATAGCCATGTAATTCTCTCTCGGACAAGGTGTTTTTTTTGTTGTCAATATATTCACCTCAATTTACTCTCAAATTCGAAATACTAATTAGCAACAGAAGACCACAGCAAGACTACAGATTCCTGCAGGAAATTCCTGCACTTAAAGCTGTCAGCTACGTTAACCAACGTGCCCAGAGGCCTGTGCCCAATCGATTAATTTGCATCCCCTTTCCTCTGTTCAAGCTAGGCCACAGACAACACATTAGCTAGTTATCAGAGTAGTAGATCAAAAAATAATTTTGATAATTGTTTGCACAGTATGTCAACTTGGTGTCCATATCATACCTTATGTCATATTTCAAGGATGAGAATAACAACATTAAAAGGGAAGAAGACCACTATAGTGAGAGGCAACTTACCGGTTTGGTCAGGGCCAGCATGACGCAATTTATCCGGTGTCTGTGAGTGTAGCTATTAAGTCTGAGCATCTTAGCAATACAATGTTTTCTATACAAAGAACCACTTATTCAATGACATAATTATTAACCAGATTACCCCTGATACCAGACTTGGATAAGTGGTAACTCGATGAGTGGTAATTCTAGAATGTTGTCATTGAGAATGTTTTATTCAATCTATTGACATTCAAAATGGACATTGTTTAGACATCCAGCCTGTACTGTAGTTTCATGGCCAGAGACAAATCTTCAAAAAGGCAAAGTCTTTATTTATTCAGAGTGCTACATGCATTCCGTTTTGATTTATAGAATCCTTCCCACTATATGATTGATATGTCAAGTGATAAAATCCCAAGTTAACAAAAAAACGTTTATGGAAAAACTGCACTTGTCCTCATGTGAAAATTACAGTTTATGAAATATTCTACAGCTGTAATGTCATCAATAAAATAAAACTATTTCTATAGCACATTTCTTACAACAAATACATTTCAAGGTGTTGTCATTGGATGGGGTGTTGTCTGTAAAGTGAAGCACAGATAAAGAGGAGAACATCAAGGCATTCAAAATGGTTACAGGGATGGATGTGCAGGAGTCAGGACTTTGGGTCACATGGTCTGGGATCCTGGAATCACCAGATGGTCTGGTGGGCACTGTAATATTCATGTGTACTGAATTATAATTGGATGCATTTTACTGCCGTATCATACTGGTTAAGACCACCCAGATGGTTAGGTCATGGTCAGTTGATCCTGGTTGGAGATAAGTGAACATGCAAGTTATAGCTAGCTAATAAAGAGCTACGTTAAGAAATATCCTGTAGTACTGCATTTTATTATTTTGTACAAAGCGTAGAAAACAAGACAGGCACCACAACAGTGGTGGGGGT
Organism: Oncorhynchus mykiss; assembly: GCF_013265735.2. NCBI lineage: Eukaryota > Metazoa > Chordata > Actinopteri > Salmoniformes > Salmonidae > Oncorhynchus > Oncorhynchus mykiss. The sequence continues at coordinate 27,232,180 of NC_048570.1, read as the reverse complement.
CAAGCGACCGTATGGTGCAAGGGACTTACCATTGAAGAGGCAGTGAAGTCAAAGGATTTCTATATCCAGAGGGGGTGTCTTACAGCCTTCGTGAAGACCATCCTTCCTGGCACCAGGTTCAAGGGCAGCTCCACATCACTAGGAAGGGACACTTTATCCTTCGTTGTGTGGACCACCAAACCCTCCATCACCATCCAGCGTGACGACCTTGGGGAGACTCATATTGCTGGACTAGAGGAGCTTTTCAAGGACCACATGCTCACAGAATTGGCACTGCAACAGTGAACATCTAAATATCTTGTAAATAGTTTTCACACAAATCAGTTTTTAGTCTTACATTGCGGTTTAATACCAATTCGTTTTTGTGTGTGTGTGTGTGTGTGTGGGGGGGGGGGGGGGGGGGGGGGGGGGGCACTGGATCAGCATTCGAGTCGCACCACCTGTCAGTACCTGTTTTCAGGGAAGCCAAAAGGTTCCGAAAAAATTCCACATTATTCATACACTAGGCTCCCAGAATGTTATATTACATACAAGTTTGCTCAAAGCAGCCAACTAAAGTACTGTAGTTAATGTAAGTTCAATCACAAAGGCTGGTCTGAGTGCATCTCTCACAGTTTCATTCAGTAGTACAACACAATTAACATAGCATTTTATCATGTGCACAGTAGGATTTTACACTTCCGGTTAAAAGTTTTAGAACACCTACCCATTCAAGAGTTTCTTTATTTTTACTATTTTCTACACTATAGAATAACAGTGAAGACATCAAAACTATGCAATAACACATATGGAATCATGTAGTAACCAAAAAAGTGTTAAATTAAATTATATTTTATATTTGAGATTCTTCAAATAGCCCCCCTTTGCCTTGACAGCTTTGCACTCTTGGCATTTTACAGGCTTCACCTGTAAGGAACCCCTTCACCTGTAAGGAACCTCTTGGATCTAGACTTGGCACTCCGGTACCGCTTGCCGTGCGGTAACAGAGAAAACAGTCTAGGGTGGCTGGGGTCTTTGACAATTTTTAGGGCATTCCTCAGACACCGCCTGGTATAGATGTCCTGGATGGCAGGAAGCTTGGCCCCGGTGATGTACTGGACCGTACGCACAACTCTCTGTAGTGCCTTGCAGTCGGAGGCCGAGCAGTTGCAATACCAGGCAGTGATGCAACCCATCAGGATGCTTTTGATGGTGCAGCTGTAAAACCTTTTGAGGATCTGAGGACCCATGCCAAATCTTTTCAGTCTCCTGAGGGGGAATAGGTTGCTGAGATCTTGGTTGAAAACAGCAGAGGTGTATTTGGAGGGCAAGTTGGTTAGGATGAGGGTGCCCGTTTCTACAGATTTGGGGTTGGACCTGGTGGGTTCATTGATAATTTGTGTGAGATTGAGGGCATCAAGCTTAGATTGTAGGATGGCCGGGGTGTTAATCATGTCACAGTTTAGGTCACCTAGCAGCACGAGCTCTGAAGATAGATGGGGGGCAATCAATTCACATATGGTGTCCAGGGCAGAGGGTGGTCTATAGCAAGAGGCAACAGTGAGAGACTTGTTTCTGGAAAGGTGGATTTTTAAAAGTAGAAGCTCGAATTGTTTGGATAGTAAAACAGAACTCTGCAGTAGATTGCAACTCCGTGCCCTTTTGCAGTTCCATCTTGTCGGAAAATTTTATAGTTAGGGATGGAAATATCAGGGTTTTTGGTGGTCTTCCTAAGCCAGGATTCAGATACGGCTAGGACATACGGGTTTGCAGAGTGTGCTAAAGCAGTGAATAAAACAAACTTAGGGAGTAGGCTTCTAATGTTAACATGCATGAAACCAAGGCTTTTACGGTTACAGAAGTCAACAAATGAGAGCACCTGGGGAGTAGGAGTGGAGCTAGGCACTGCAGGGCCTGGATTAACCTCTACATCACCAGAGGAACAGAGGAGGAGGAGGATAAGGGTACGGCTAAAGGCTATCAGGACTGGTCGTCTAGTGCGTTCAGAGCAGAGAGTAAAGGGAGCAGGTTTCTGGGCGCGATAGAATAGATTCAAGGCATAGTGTACAAACAGAGGTATAGTAGGATGTTACATTACATTGGAGGTAAACCTAGGCATTGAGTAATGATGTGAGAGATATTGTCTCTAGAGACGATTAAACCAGGTGATGTCACCGCATATGTGGGAGGTGGAACTAAATGGTAGGTTAAGGCATATTGAGCAGGGCAAGAGGCTCTACGGTGAAATAAGACAATCACTAACCAGGACAGTAATGGACAAGGCATATTGATATTAGGGAAAGGCATGCGTAGCTGGGTGATCAATAGGGGTCCAGTGAGTGGTTGGGCTGGCTGGAGACACGGCGATTCAGACAGCTGGCAGGCCGGGGCTAGCAAGCTAGCAGAAGGGCCTTAGAGGGACGTCTCGACAGAGGAAAGTCCGTTTTGGTCTCAAGTGGTCTCAACACCCAATACTCATGCCTCATTTTACTTTGAGGCTACATACAGACGCCGGTTAGTCAGGCTGATTGAGAAAGTATGTACATGTAGATATGGTTAAAGTGACTATGCATATATGATGAACAGAGAGTAGCAGTAGCGTAAAAGAGGGGTTGGCAGGTGGTGGGTGGGACACAATGCAGATAGCCCGGATAGCCACTGTGCGGGAGCACTGGTTGGTCGGCCCAATTGAGGTAGTAAGTACATGAATGTATAGTTAAAGTAACTATGCATATATGATAAAACAGAGAGTAGCAGTTGCGTAAAAAGAGAGGTTGGGGGAGGCTCACAATGCAAATAGTCCGGGTAGCCATTTGATTACCTATTCAGGAGTCTTATGGCTTGGGGGTAAAAACTGTTGAGAAGCCTTTTTGTCCTAGACTTGGCACTCCGGTACCGCTTGCCATGCGGTAGTAGAGAGAACAGTCTATGACTGGGGTGGCTGGGGTCTTTGACCATTTTTAGGGCCTTCCTCTAACACCGCCTGGTGTAGAGGTCCTGGAAGGCAGGCAGCTTAGCCCCAGTGATGTACTGGACCGTACGCACTACCCTCTGTAGTGCCTTGCGGTCAGAGGCCGCATTACCAGGCAGTAATGCAACCAGTCAGGATGCTCTCGATGTTGCAGCTGTAGAACCTTTTGGGGATCTCAGGACCCATGCCAAATCGTTTTAATTTCCTGAGGGGGAATAGGCTTTGTCGTGCCCTCTTCACGACTGTCTTGGTGTGTTTGGACCATTCTAGTTTGTTGTTGATGTGGATACCAAGGAACTTGAAGCTCTCAACCTGCTCCACTACAGCCCGGTCGATGAAAATGGGGGCGTGCTCGGTCCTCCTTTTCCTGTAGTCCACAATAATCTCCTTAGTCTTGGTTACGTTGAGGGATAGGTTGTTATTCTGGCACCACCCGGCCAGGTCTCTGACTTCCTCCCTATAGGCTGTCTCGTCGTTGATCAGGCCTATCACTGTCGTGTCGTCTGCAAACTTAATGATGGTGTTGGAGTCGTGCCTGGCCATGCAGTCGTGGGTGAACAGGGAGTACAGGAGGGGACTGAGCACGCACCCCTGGGGAGCTCCAGTGTTGAGGATCAGCATGGCAGATGTGTTGCTACCTACCCTCACCACCTGGGGCGGCCCGTCAAGAAGTCCAGGATCCAGTTGCAGAGGGAGGTGTTTAGTCCCAGGATCCTTAGCTTAGTGCTGAGCTTTGAGGGTACTATGGTGTTGAATGCTGAGCTGTAGGCAATGAATAGCATTCTCACATAAGTGTTCCTTTAATCCAGGTGGGAAAGGGCAATGTGGAGTGCAATAGAGATTGCATCATCTGTGGATCTGTTTGGGCGGTATGCAAATTGGAGTGGGTCTAGGGTTTCTGAGAAAATGGTGTTGATGTGAGCCATTACCAACCTTTCAAAGCACTTCATGGCTCTAGACGTGAGTACTACGGATCTGTAGTCATTTAGGCAGGATGCCTTTGTGTTCTTGGGCACAGGGACTATGGTGGTCTGCTTGGAACATGTTGGTATTACAGACTTAAATCAGGGACATGTTGAAAATGTGATTACTCAGAACTGCCATTACTCACCTCAGATTAGACAAAGCGTTTTTCTACAAGGCGTTGGACGGGAGGGATATGCTACAGACACCTGACCAGGCCCAGATCCGTCATTCGCTGGAGAAAGAAACTGAGATTTCACTGAAAAAGATCAAGGTGCCTTGTGAGGATCAGGCGACGTGTGGCTAATCTGCCTTTGCCTTCCGTCCTGCTAGCTACCGTTCAATCGCTGGAAAATAAATGGGGCGAACTGAAAGCACGTATATCCTACCAACAGGATATTAAAAACTGTAATATCTTATGTTTCACCGAGTTGTGGTTGAACGACAAAATACAGCTGGTGGTTGGTTATACACTATCGGCAGGATAGAACAGCAGCCTCTGGTAAGACACGAGGGGGGGGGGGGGGGGGGGGGGGGGCTATGCATATATGTAAACAACAACTGGTGCACGATATCTGAGGAAGTTTCAAGGTTTGGAGTATCTCTAGACCACACTATCTACCTAGAGAGTTTGCCTGTATATCTTTATCTACATACCGCCACAGACTGAGGCTGGCACTAAAACCGCACTCAATGAGCTGTATACTGCCATAAGCAAACAAGAAAACGCTCATCCAGAGGCGGCGCTCCTAGTGGCCGGGGACTTCAGTACAGGGAAATTTAAATCAGTTTTACCTAATTTCTATCAGCATGTTAAATGCGCAACCAGAGGGGGAAAAAAATCAAGACCACCTTTACTCCACACACAGAGACGTGTATAAAGCTCTCCCTTGCCCTCCATTTGGCAAATCTGACCATAAGAATATCCTCCTGATTCCTGCTTACAAGCAAAAATTAAAGCAGGAAGCACCAGTGACTCGGTCTATAAAAAAGTGGTCAGATGAAGCAGATGCTAAACTACAGGACTGTTTTGCTAGCACAGACTGAAATATGTTCTGGGATTCTTCCGATGGCATTGAGGAGTACACCACATCAATAAGTGCGTCAAAGACGTCATCCCCACAGTGACTGTACGTACATACCCCAACCAGAAGCCATGGATTACAGGCAACATTCCCACTGAGCTAAAGGGTAGAGCTGACACTTTCAAGGAGCGGGACTCTTACAAGAAATCCCGCTATGCCCTCCGACAAACGATCAAACTGGCAAAGCATCAATATAGGACTAAAATCTAATCCTATTACACCATCTCCAACGCTCGTTGGATGTGGCAAGGCTTGCAAACTATTACAGACTACAAAAGGGAAGCACAGCCGAGAGCTGCCCAGTGACACAAGCCTACCAGACGAGCTAAATAACTTATATGCTCGCGTCGAGGCAAGTAACACTGAAACATGCATGAGAGCATCAGCTGGTCCGGACGGCTGTGTGACCACGCTCTCCACAGCCGATGTGAGTAAGACCGTCAAACAGGTCAACATTCACAAGGTTGCAAGGCTAGACGGATTACCAGGAATTGTACTCCGAGCATGCGCTGACCAACTGGCAAGTGTCTTCACTGACATTTTCAACATCTCCCTGTCTGAGTCCATAATACCAACATGATTCAAGCAGACTACCATAGTCCCTGTGCCCAAGAACACTAAGGTAACCTGCCTAAATGACTACAGACCCGTAGCACTCACATCTGTAGCCATGGTAAGCTCACAACACCATTATCCCAGAAACCCTAGACCCACTCCAATTTTCATAACGCACCATCAGATCCACAGATGATGCAATCTCTATTGCACTCCACACTGCCCTTTCCCACCTGGACAAATGGAACACCTGTGTGAGAATGTCATTCATTGACTACAGCTCAACACCATAGTGCCCTCAAAGCTCATCACGAAGCTAAGGACCCTGGGACTAAATCCCTCCCTCTGCAACTGGATCCTGGACTTTGACGGGCCGCCCCCAGGTGAAGGGTAGGTAACAACACATCTGCCACGTTGATCCTCAACACGGGGGCCGATCAGGGGTGCATGCTCAGTTCCCTCCTGTACTCCCTGTTCACTCATGACTGCACGGCCAGGTCAGAGACTCATGACTGCCAGGTCAGAGACCTGACCGTGTGGTGCAAGGACAACAACCTCAACGTGATCAAGACAAAGGACATGATTGTGGACTATCCTGATGGTTG